>NC_042298.1:5640159-5975159 GCF_901000725.2 Takifugu rubripes | reverse complement strand
TTGTTTGTTACAGGTACAGTATTAAGACCGTCTGACTGCAGCAGATAGACAAAGACATTCAGTAGAGACGTGTGCGTGTGTGTCTTTTTGTTGTGATTTGGTGTTGTGGTGTATTTTTAATCAATAAAATTAATCACCTTTATGAAGCTAAACCAGACAAGATTCGCTAAACTCCTGTTAAAGTATTTGAGCTTTTTTTCATATCTGGAAAGCAGAACTATTTTTTCCCACTGTTGTACAAAGTTGGCAGCCATTCAGTCACTGTGACAGGCTTCATAGGCGACGGTGTAATGAGACGTGACGGAAGTGCAGGACTCTCTGACATGGATATTTGTAGAGCAAACAGAATCAATCTCGGCGTCTCTCGTCCGTCTCTTTCCCTGCACCTTTTCCTTTTACATTCTGTACAGATATTAGAGGCAGAAAAGAGAAGAATTTTGAAGCAGAACTGCTCTCCCTGTCTAAAACCATCAGGGTCATCAGGAACAAAGATAAATTGGCTTGTAAATTTGACAAATTCAGTTTTAGATGAGAGTTTTTGGTGGTTTTATGATGCCTGCTGGACTCCAGTCGTCAAAGGTCTCTATCAGCAAAAACTGCAGCTCCAGTGAGGATAAAAAAGCGATAAAATCGAATTTACACTTCCCTCAGAGGAAGAGGAGAGCTACAAATCACAGTTTACACGTTCCCAGCAGGGTGCCAGAGCAAATAAGCAGGCTGAGATTGTGGGAATGATTCCAGTTCATATTATTTCTCCTCAAACTCATCATGTGATGGACAGGCCGCATCAACCCAGACCGGCAAGGCTTCATCTTCTGGTTAAACCCAAAGCCTTTAATTGCAGCAGCAATTTAGTTGCAGCATTCTCAAGGACAGATGAAAGGTAGATCGTGTGTGTGTGTGTTTACAGTTTTACAGTTAAACTATTGTGACACTGGAACAGAACAGACCAGTCAGGGACATCCCAGTACATACTGGGAAAAAGTCTGGCTCTGATAGAAGCTGACCTGTAGTCAATATACAAAGAGGTGGTACTTTGAACTGGATCTTCCCAACTAGTTAATATGCACCTGAAACATCTATTTTTGGGTCTCCAGCGATTAAAAACATGTCTTGGTTTTAATTTTAATAAAATAATTCGTCTTTAACAGGCAATGCTTAATAAATAAAGGTTTTATACTGCCTGAATCACAGATTTCAGTGGAATTCATGTTGATTTATGCATTATTACATAAACAGCTCAGACATTTTTATTGATTCTGCAAGAAATTATAATTTAAATGTACTGCTAGTGCATAATAGACGTCATGTGTTTCCAACGTTATTTTGCTGGGTGCAGAAGCAGCGCACCCACACCTCAACCCTCACAAGCCTCACTTTGTTTTAAATGTTGTTAGTTTACAAAACACTTTGCAGGCCCTTGAGCGCAGTCGCATGTTTTAATGCAACTGCGCATCGATTTCTCTGCATTGATCCGAGGCCACAGTTGCATTTGGGGGAGTACCGCGTGTGAAAGGAGCCTCCGGCAGCCAAGAGGTCGCCTCTCAAAGAGAGCAAATCCATGGACACGACATCTAGCTGGGATGGCACAGTGGGCGGGTACGGTGGGGTGTCCAGCAAAATCAAAGTTCCACATCAATTTGAGCTTTAATGTGCTCCAACTATTGATCTGATGCAACTCAGCTCACCTCCGGGGTCATGAGAAGGTCAAACCGAGAAACATAATTAAGGCGGTTTCCACTTAAAGAGACCGATCTGATCAATGACCCCTGTGACCTCTGTATTTAGACACAGCTGATGTCGAGAAACGTCTGTTGTTATTGCTGGCAATAAAACTACGGTTTGCATGTGTCGTTACATGTGGATCTCTGAATTTCACTGTCACTTTTTAATCTTTGTGGACATTTACCGGTTTGTAGCAGGAAGCATTGCATCATTTGTGGGCAGGTTCTGTAGCATTCAAAGGGGGAAAAGGTGAATCAATGGGGTTAAAATATTTAAGGACGTTGCTGAATCTCTTTAATAATTGATTCTTCGGTTCAATCTCGCTGGTTTTCTTTGGGAAAACTTCATTGCGGCAATGTTTTATCTGATGTCAGTTGCATTACGCTGCCATTCTAACACCAAAGGGGGGTGGCGGGAGGGGGAGCCACCCTCGTTGTCTGTAGTAACAACGTCTGTATTTGCAGTGGATCACATCCGCCGATGTTCATTTTACAGCCAGTTTAAAGTGGAATGTTCCTCCCTCATTAAAGTTGCAATCATTACCAGCAACGGCAGTCAGGCGAAGGTTTTCCACACTTGTATTTCTTCATCATCTCTCTTCTTTGAGTATTTGTAAGTCGCAGCTTTGTTTCAGGCCTCATTAACAGCTGATAAAGAGCACGCACGTCCCTGTTGCGCTGTGTTCCGCAGTCGTTGTCGTCTTGTTGATCGCTGTAGACAGAAAGAGAGCGCACGAGCATCCTGTCGACACTTCCCTGTCTGGTTGTGTTCGTTGCCGTGCTGTGTGCCTCGTTGGAAGTTTTCAAGGGAAGGGAAAACCCAATTTTTCCTTCCTTTTTGGTGTGAAAGTCAGTAAGATCCACTCTTGAGAGGAAAGGTAGTTCAATAAACTGGCCAGTGTTGCGTTATGCTCCTCCCAGGTGAGGATATCATAGAGTCAGTGGTTGTTGCAACGTCTCTCACCTTTATCTGGAGCATCATCGACAGCACAGACGTCTGCAGTGTGGAGCCCAGTTATGATATGATGTGTGCATCTTACAGACGCTTGTCGCTTCCCTCCGTATCTGCGAGTATAGGCGCCCTTGAACGCAGCCTGTGCTCACGTGGAGCTTTTATTTATTTATTTCTCTGTAAGTTGAAGGGTGTCTTTAATCAAAATCGATGGCTGCAATTACAGCCTCATAACACTGTGCATGTGCACACGCTCAAGTACGGCCACACACACACGTGTGCAAATACACACATCATTAGAATTAAATGGGATTTACAATTACAGGCATGCATGGTATAATTATAAGAGTCGCCAGTTCAAGGACACCAAGATGTTCCTGCAGAAGTCAGAGGTGAGCGCTGATGAAGCTAATGGATAGCTAACCGCACCGTCTGGGCTGGGTTCTGACATGTCTCACACATTAATGACAAGCTCCCCTCTTTCTTTGATTATCAACCCTCCATCCTGGAGAAATAAGACAATGACAGGAGCATGTAAAATACTTCTTTATTGCTGGCCTTTGCATTGCAATAGCTGTGGACTTCCGGCACTCAGTGAAGACTCTTGTTACTTAAACTTTATCAAATCAAACAATAGCTCTTCGTTTCCATGGTGAAATTCATTTGGCCAACAGTAATTAAGATATCTTTTGTCTAATGTATTTTGCATAATTAATAACTCTGCTCTACCGTTAGTATTCAAATGAGGAAAAAAAGAAAGAAAGGGAGAATTCAGCAGGTGAAAGTCCCTCAACTGACCCTCCAGGGCCGCCATATTTCTCCCTCAAATGGTCAGAGGATGAAAGTGTTCTGCCGTGTGGGTTTGGAGGACATGTGAGACAATTATCAGACTCAGTCAGAATTGTCCAACTAAAACAAAGCTCTTCAATTAGAAGCACTGATTCTGCCAGTACAGTATGTGTTGGCACAAAGGTGGGGTGTTTAAATACTGCTATTTACTGAACTAGAGTAACCAACCTGGCCTGTGGATTGGCAGCAAATGAACTGATTTGTGGATTGTGAATAAAGAAACATCAATAAGTAAACAGAGTAGCCTCACTCTGTGTTTAAAACCCCTCGGCTCTACCACAAGTGCAACCTAATTTCTCTTCTGCCTTTGGTGATTTCTCCCTCGGTCTCTCATGGGCTTTGAATTTGCTGCTGCATTTTGGACAGAAATCAAGCACTAGGGGGACATCTTAGCCTTTTCTATTTTTGTCATGTTCCCCACAAGGATGTCAAAGATAGAAATGGAATCCGATGGACTCTCATCATTGAGAAAAGTTACATTCAAAATGACTCAGTCTTCTTCTTTTCTGGCATGAGCACCAACATATCTATCTGCTATTTAATGGAGAACTGATGTTTTTTTTGGTGAATCCTACATTCTTATTGGTTTATTCACACAAGGTTTTTTCCACATTATCTGTAAAATGCAGCTGAGTTTGTCCCAAAATGGGCAATTTGTTGGGATGAACCCAACAATGCAAAGAAAAATGAAGATGTATTTGCATTTTGATTAGCGCTTGTGACAGTTCTGTAATTGTGGCGATCATGGCCGCTGTGGCGCTCCTGTTTTTGATTGCTAAGTGACTAAACCACTGATTCATTCTGTTCCCCAACTGTCTGGGCTCAACATCTTCTGACCAGCCAGCAGATAAAGTGGAGCCTGATAAGACTCGAAAGCAAAGGTTCAACCCAACTTTGCTGGGGAAAAGAGGTTTCACTTCTTTCTGTTAAAATACAGCAAAGACGCCATTTAAAAATCATCTTCAAGGATTTAATAAATACACAACGGACAAGAGGCTCACTTGATGAGGAAGTAGCATGACTGTCGAACAAGACAAACAGCAAACAGCTACAAAGCAGCAGCCTGCAGTCAACATCTGGATCCATGCTACCTGCCAAACGTTATTTCCTTTAAAATTTACAAATGAAGAACCTGGAGATCTGCAAACATTGTACCTGAAAGCAATGATGAGCCTGCAGAAGCACTGCCAACAAGTTATGGACAGTTTCTATCACGGCAGACTGGAGGAGGAGCGGGGACGTGGGTTTCATATCCTGTGAGTGTGTAGAGCCATGAAATTATAAAATCTTCTGTTCAGATTCCAAAATACACTCATAAAACAAGCACAGGCTGATCATTGATGATCCTGGAAATACTGGGAGCTGTGAAAGGACAAAGGAAAACCTCACGTGGGAAAGAGTCTATTAATGAGGCTTACACCATAGAAACACGGAGCTTTAAAAAGATACAGACGTACATAAACATATCTGTAATGTATTTTATCTTGTCAGCTGCACTTCTTCAAAACAAACATGGAAGAAAAGAGCTCCACCAGGAAACCATTTAAAGTGGGATTTCGTTTTTGTTTGCTTGTTTGTGTTTGTTGTTTTTTCCTGCTGCCTTGTGTGGTTTTCACTCTGGCATCTGTTGCCATGGTAATAGCAGGAGGAATTCGGTCAGTGCTCATCTTGGTTGGCACACCAGGACCGTTTGGAAGGCCTTGCAGGAAGAATATAATAGAATGAGCAGCAACATATAGAATTAAACATACAATAAAAGATCAACAATTACAAAATACACATGAGTCAGAATATTCATTTTCAGGTAAAAGGCTGGTCTGTATTTTATTTAAAAAAGATATCACTCTATTAAGAATAAATGAAGGTATTTCTCAGTGTTCATATAAAGTGGATTTGTTAAAAGTGCCGCGACTACCGGAAGTGTCACCGGTTTCTCTGTCACTGGCTTTAAAAAATAATTTCATTTGAATAGTCGTGTGGAATCCAAGCGGCCATAAAAAGAAAAATGAAGAGCGAGCGCGAAGTCTCGACTGACTGAGCGTAATGAACGAACCACTCCATTTCTCAAACATGCCGGAGTTTGACTTTAATGATGTCGATAATAGAAATTCTTTTAGGGCTGAAAGGCAAACGTGACTAAGTCTGGCAATGATTCAAATAAAAGAAAAAAAAAATCATCATTCCTAACTGTCAACATTGTTTTAGTGATAAATGACTCAGTGATCAAATGTTTGTAGAATCTAGTCAGAATGCAATCCAACAGAATAATGGCTTTGTCAGTGAGGACTCGTGCATATGAAGACATTTGAAGGGCTCTGAATGAATAGAAAGAGCCCTTCATGTGAGGTGCTGCATTCAAATATTTATCTATTTCTATTCCACAACACGTCTGTAATATACAATAATGTTGACTGTGTGACTGACTGGACGCTTTAGTGTGTCCACATACGTTAGTGTTGCTTTGATTCTCTCTTTACTTTTAAGATAAACTTTAGACATTTTATGTGAGTTGGTCCGTAACTACAGCTGGACTGGGAGGAGTCGGCTCTTCTGGTTGAATATCTGACTCTATCTATCGTTGGGAGAAAGACCCCATTCTGAGAATCAGGAAGTCTTGGAATGTAATCAAGAGATCCATCCATCCATCCATCCATCCATCCATCCATCCATCCATCCATCCATCCATCATCCACCACACACTCATCCATCCATCCATCCATCCATCCATCCATCCATCCATCCATCCATCCATCCATCCATCCACCACACACTCATCCATCATCCATCCACCCATCCATCCATCCACCTATCACCCATCTATCCATCCATCCATCCATCCATCCATCCATCCATCCATCCATCCATCCATCCATCCATCCATCCATCCATCCACCACACACTCATCCATCATCCATCCACCCATCCATCCATCCATCCATCCATCCATCCATCCATCCATCCATCCATCCATCCATCCATCCATCCACCACACACTCATCCATCCATCCATCCATCCATCCATCCATCCATCCATCCATCCATCAGGAGCATGGAATATTGAAAATAAGAAAGAAGTTGGTCCACCACCTATGGCTGATGGGTCCAGGGTGCTTCTGCAGGGTGCTCCTCAGGGGCGAGGATCTCTGCCAGCCTCGTGCAGATCGTAAAATCCTGTTGACTTTCGTAGATGCTGTGATCGTCTGCAGGCTCCTCACTGGAGCTGAGAGTCTGATCAAGAATGAGTCTTTTAAATCTTGATGCTTTGAACATGGCGGTTCCTCCGGTGCTCCTGTGGCGCTGTAGGCAAGACAATGTGTGTTGTAGTTGACGACAACAAAGCGCATTTTCATGAGAGTCAAACTATCCTGCTGTTTGTCTCAGATCTTCCAAAATTCCAGCAGAAAAGTCGAAATATTGTTCGTCCTTGGCGTGATTGAGCTGTTCTAGTAGTATAACTTGGTGAGACTTAATGGGACGGCGATCCAACTTTCCAGCTGACTCTGTTATTTATGGAGCCAGATGCAATTCATGTCATTGTAATTCTTGTTTGGTGTCCATTCTGGGGGACATAAAAGACAGCTGGCTCCTTCATGTTACTATTGCCATGTTGCTTTAAACCTCCTAAACATCCCGTTTCCTGTAACAGCAAATTAACTGGACTTTGTACCGTAGTATAATTAATTTTGTCTGATGAAAATTAGCAGCGTGGTTCTACAAACACTTGGCAGATCCAATTAGTGAAGGCGTACGTTCTGTGGATTCCAAACATGTAATCCTTTCTATTTTCTACAATTTAGTCAGTATGTATACATATACACACTATAGCAGAGAAATATGCTGCTGGAAATTTTAAATAACCCATTTATGAAGGATTACGGTAGTTAACACTCTAGTTCTGCTCATTCACTCGATTTAAGATTTAAATTGTTCCAACACTTTGAATCTCTGATTAGATTAGTTGAAGCCAGAGAATTAAGAAGAAAAAAGCGTGGTGGAAACAGACAATAGATAAACCAAGACGGGAAACCTGAGAGACACGGCGGTTAATTTAGGACAAAGGAGGACGTTGAGGAGGAGAACCAAGAGCAAGAGGAAGTTAATAAGAGACAGAGCTCATCTGGATTCAATCCAGTATTCATGTGTGGAGCAGAGGGATTGACAGGCAGTGTCTCATTCATATTAACAGACAGGTAACAATAAATATTTGATGGCCTGCTGAGCTGATTAACGAACACACACAGGCCCAACTTTACAGCTGTCTAGTCAATCGTGCACTGTTCAAAACATATATGGAGAGAAGCTGGCTCATTGGATAAATATTCCAGGCTGAAGCATGTTTTTCCTTCAGGCTAGCCGATGTTCTGATGAATACTTCATTCATCAATAGACACATACGGGGAGATAATTGTTTAAAATATTGCAGCCTGAACTTATCAACTCAACCACAAACGCAAACATGCTTTGAGAGGAGCTAAATTGTGGTAAGAGATGGTGCAAAAATGTTTAAAAATAAGGCTGTCAAGAAAAATGTGGGGATTCCCAGACTGTTATAATAGATAAAGCCAGTTAACAGCAGGATAAACAGATTATTTTATTCACACAGACAGCTTGTAAGTATTGTAGAAAAATCAACAATATCTTTTCTGATGAGGATGGCAATCCAAGACCTGAGCTGCAGTTCAACTAGCAACCATTATGCTCAGCAACCGTCACACAGAGAAGAGTGAAAAGAGCATTTGTGATGTGTTTGTGATGTTGGTAAGTCTTACATTGATGAAAAGCTCTAATTAAGAATTTGAAGAATGTGGAACATGTGCAGTCGTCTTATGTTCCACAGATACACCCAAACCAAAAGAAATGAACAATCCAACACAGGCAAATGGAGTAAAACAATGTTATCTGTTTCTTTACATTACAGGAAAATAACAAGACCGTGAACCATGCAGGAAAGTCCATTAATGAATGAAAGAGGAGAACAGCAGAAGAGAAGCAACATTAAAACCAAAACAACTAAATAAAGAGAGAGGTGTAATTTAACATCCCACACAGTTAACTTCTGAAGTTCTGCCTGATTAATAAATTACCTGCCATGGAAATTTACAGTGGTGCTTCACATTAACTCAACCCGGGTGGGAAAAAATAGGCAATTAAACCTACTGCACAAACAAGACTAAGAGTGATTCTCTTATAAATGGAGTGTGGAAGAACAGGTCACCACAGATGCCTTGTAGTATAATGAGCTTTACTGCCGAGGCCCAGATCTTCTCATGCAAAACCGAGTCAATAACACAAGCGAGAACAGAGGAAAACATTAGTGAGACAAATGAGAGAAGGAACTCCAAAGAGCAATTCAACAGACTCAGTTAACATCTGCACCCAAAGTCTACGAATATCCAGCTTATCGAGGCGCGGGGATGCGAATTTGCTCTTTATCTCATAGTCCAGGGAGAGATGGGTAATTTGTTACACTTGATATAAATGAAAATGTGTGGGAGGTGTGTTAGAATCACCCCCATTAAGGTGTCACCACATGAAAAGAAATTAAAGGAAGGTTGATGATCCATTATGTACTTAGGTATCGTAATTACCAGGAATGACCTTTTTTCCCCTCGTTGCAGATTAACAACTGAGCACGCAACTCTAACATACGTGCAAACACACACAGATCCTCACATTTATATCTTTATGAGGACTGTCAGAATCACATTAAAATACCCAGCTCCCTACCTTCACCCTTACATCCCAACAAACTCCCTCAACCTTGTCTTAACCCTCAACGGCTTTCGAACGTGTATCCCCCACACATACACAAGGAGGTCTGAAAAGTTTTTGTCGCAGCCAGGTCACATCTCCCGGTAAGAGTGGTCTTTATTAGAAAAATGGAGGTGTGAGCAGGATCTCATTAGCTGCTTCGGGTAATCAAGTATTTTTCGCTGCCTTCATTTTCAAACTGATTGGAAAAACACCTTTTCTCCACAATTTTGCAAGAGTCTTAATTTGGTTGTGATTAAATTATAGTCTTCTGCGGTGATTGCGCCGTTGGTCCTGTTTACTCTGCTTCCGTTGGCGCATTAGCTGCTTCCTTTCATTACTGTTGTGCAAGAGTGCCGCGTCACCGAGCATACAAACCGAAAAAGCAACATTAAGCTAAAGCAGCGAGGTTGAGCTCATGGGATGAAGTGATCACACAGGGGGAGCCACGCATCAAAGAGACGATCGCTTTGATCTGGCAGGTTGACAAGCATCGGATGTTTCCACATTCTTGATAAGGAACCGTCTGATTGTACGGAGCGATGGGTGTGTGGTCGCTGTGGGGAGCAGCCAGCGATTAAAAGACACCATCAGATGCATGAAATCATTTAGCGTCAGTGAACATTAAATGGGGGACAAGCGTGACAAAAGTTGAAAATTGCGCAGAAAGGAAATAAAAAGGAATGTTACAGCCGACCAGGAAGAACCCAGCCGGGCTACAATATCTGTGATTACAATATTCATCTAAATGTGTCAGATTATGTCTTAATCTCTCACTGCCTGGCTGGCAGTTTCCTCCCTCAAACATTCCAATTTCTCCGAATTTCCCCTCATTGTCTCCATCCCCTTTGTCTGCCAAAGTTAAGTTTGCCCTGAGTTTCATGAAGCGCGGCTCCAGGACCCAATCACAGCAGACCACACAGGCCTGAGTCAACTCTGTCGCCATTTCCTTTATTTTCTCCTCATCTCCACTTTCGCTCTGTGTGCCACCAACGGAATGATGGAAAGTCAACAGCGATATGATGGACAGGCG
The DNA here is from genome assembly GCF_901000725.2 of Takifugu rubripes. NCBI lineage: Eukaryota > Metazoa > Chordata > Actinopteri > Tetraodontiformes > Tetraodontidae > Takifugu > Takifugu rubripes. Next base: position 5,964,850 of record NC_042298.1, on the reverse strand, counting down.
GCCGGGGGAACACAGGTGAGGAGATAGATGCAGGGACCAGGCCGTTGAGCCTGGCTGAGCACAGCCTTTATTGAAAATCGAGACAAAAAATGAAACGGACAGCAAAAATCTTTCTCTGTCTCTTCCTCTGTCACCCTCTCAGCATCAGTCTCACAGGAGCAATGTCACCAGTGCATAAAAATACGCCATAACGCTGAACTAGGAATGTAAGGGAGGCTGGTCATTGTTATGTTTGAGAGTCGGCTGTGGTTACATGTGCAGTCAGCGGGGTCGCAGCTCAGAATTGTCCAAGCACAGACAAAATTATTCGCTATAACCTGCAGACTTTCAACTTCAGTCTGTGAGTCTTTCATTCCATTTCATGTCAGGTCAAGACTATTTCATCCATAAAAATGGAAACTACAGCTTTTACTCCCACCGTCATGCCCATCCAAAAAACCCTCAGTTGAGGGTAGATTGTACGTAAACACATGAGCCCATCAAACAGGCTGAAACGATAAACTGCCATTCAATTTAACACTACGAGATAATAAGTTAACAACATACAGACATAAAAGTTAAGAAAGTCTACAAATGTGTGTTTTTAATTGTTCACTGTGCTGCCTAAACACATGCAGTATAAAAGAGAGAGCGTACCTCTTATTGTGTTGTCTCAAAGTGTTCCATAACCTTGATAACAGGTCTTAAGAGGGTGACAGGAGTCCTGCAAGAGCAAGTTTATCCATTCCCTCGTTTAAAGTTAGTATTTGGACAACGGCGTCATTCATGGCTAAAGTGAAAGAATTTGGCGCTTTAGTATGAAATGTGAAACAAATACATTTGTAAGTCATCTCTCCTCGTTTACCCGCCATTGATAGACTGTCACGTGATACCGTAAAGGCTGATGGGATATATTTTCCGAGTTAGGGTGCATCGGTGTACACTACTTTTCGCAGTGCATTGTGGGATACATTGAGTGCACTACATAGGGTACAGCGATGCTCATTAACATTTCGGACACTATTTCAAAATAGTGTCCACACTATTGAGTGCACTATGTAGGGTATGGGGGTGGTTTCGGAAACAGCCCTTGTCTGTTTCCAGGTCATATGGAGCTGCTTCCTGGTCCTCTCCCATCCTGCAATCTACACACCTGCGACTCATCTCCAGATAATCATCTACACCTGCCTCCTGTTTTAAAAGGCAGGTCCAAGCTTCCATCCCTGTTGATTTGTTGTTCAGCCCTCTGTGATTGTCCATTCAGATGTCTGTTTGTGCTGCCCAGCCTGTTGTGATAAAGAGTTTTCTAACTTTGGTTCTTTGTGCGATTCTACTGCCACGTTTTCAATAAAGTCTAGTCTGGTCAAATCTACTCAGTGCTGTGTGTGTCTGCCCCTCCTAACACCTGGACTTATACAGCAGTGATGAAATATGATCAGCTGGTGTTCTGTTTTCCATTAAAAAGCAACACCCAGGTTTTTTCCATGTGTTGCTCCGTCTACCTTTCATTTCCAGATGCTGTCTTGTTGCTTCTATTGTCAATTATTAGCTTGAATTTTCTTGACAGAGAGTTCCAGAAAGTGTCTGTCACACTATAAAAGCGCATCTCTTTTCCCTCATGATCCTGTTCAATGAGACCTAGTAGAGCGCCATCGTCTGCAGAGTTGACTCTCGGCTTCTGTGGGTGGTGATCAGCTGCATCAGAAAGGAGACAGAACGGTGCTTTGTGGAGAACCTGTATTGGTTCAGCCTGACAAATCTGGTTCTGTACCCCCAAAAATGGCGAAGAAATGCACTGGACCTTCCTGTTTATCAGCTTGATAACAACTATATGTGGTTGAATCGTGCTGAAAACTGAACTAAAGTCATGATGTAAAATTTTGACACATCAGAACAGCATTTTCTTCTTCTCTCTTTTATTTTCAGTATTTCTCTCCTCATTTGCAGACTGAGTACAACTGAATTAACCTCTATAAAGGTGGGAAGGGCGATATTGCTGTGGAATTACTGTCTGAGTCAGTGGAGGTGTTCATCTCTGCAGGTTTTATTTGCATAGAGTGGAAGTGGAAAAGTCCAGAACAACAAGCTAGTAGAAGAATCCAAACCTTCCTGAAAACACAAACCTAGGAGTTGTTTTTTCTTTTTCAGTTCCAAACTTGCCCAATAATCAAATAATAGATATTTATTATTGTTGTTGTTGTTATTTATAGTTTAAACTTATCAAAAATGCGCAAACTATTTCAACCGGATGTTGACATGGTTGCCTTTAACATCAATATAACAATATTTCCCTTTTTAACTGACTGAATTACTGCTATACTGAATTTAAATGACATAAATGAACACAAAATACAATTTAAATTGTTAGGTATTGCAGCATTTTATCAGATACTGTAATAAGCCATTTAAACAAGGACAAATGAGGTGGTAAATAAATTAATTTCAATGCACTTGAATAATGTAGTGAGCTAAAAGTGCCACTATGAATTGTGCCCAAATGACTATTAAAGAAAAATGGCAATAATGCCGGTGACTGCATGCGGTACACAAAATTAAATTCCGCATTGTGTTGTCAGTCATGTGATCAGTGACATCAGCTGGTACACTGGAACATAAAATATTAATGATATCCATGCACAGCTATGATAATGAACCTAAAACAGCCAACACACTGTCAAAGAAGTTTCCTGGTGGCTTTTTAGCATTCTGAGCCTGCACACTGTGAAAATAATAACGCCTGCTTCTTTTTCTCATTTTCTCCCACACCTTAAACGAGCACGCCGCTTGACTAACATTACACACGCATGTTTTCAGCTCTTTGTGTTTCCAAATCCTGGTGACGACGTTCGCAGCGTGAATAAAAACCACTCTGGAATGATCCTGCTGTGAATTCCAATATACTTATCAACAATGAAAGAGCAGGATAATGAATTCATGACAGAAGCGAGACCTGATTTAAATAATACCTCTGGATGGAGATGACAGAAAAAATAGGTTAGTGGAAAAAACTGTCCATGGAGACTTTGATGCGAAGACTTGCTCGAGTGACTGGGACTAAACGCCGCACTGCTCCTGCCGACACGAAGGAGGCAGCGGCCGTGTGTGTGTGTCCCTGCAGAGGGAGATAAGGGGGTGACAGGCAGCTCGGAGGTCAGTCTGGTCATATCTCACTGGCAGCCTTGTTTGCCCCGGGGGCGGTTCAACCAGACATTAGCTGAACTCATATCAGATCCTTCAGGGCTCTGCGCCTCTCCCGCCAAATGCCCTCAGCTGACTCTGGACCAGCAAGCCAGGATTTACCTAATGCTTGATGGGATAAGAGGTGTAGCTTTTTACGGGTCAATTATTTAACCCTTGTGTGGTCTTACCTTCCCCCACACACTGGCTGTCTGAGGGCTCCAAAATGTCCCACCACTACTGAATCCATAAAAAGAAGTGAACTTGTTACCCGTCATCTACTATATAAATGTCTGTTCTCTTTTCACATAGTAGAAAAACTTAATTTAACATGTAAACAACTGATAAAAGAGGTTTAAAGTTGTTATTATTACTACTGCACAGGTGTGCAGATAATGTTCTAAGACTTAATATAGCACCGTAAATAAGTAGCAGAAATGAGCACAAAGTAGCTTTGACTCTACTTTATTGAAGGGAAACAACATTCCTGCAATCAGTGATATAATCTTGAGTAGGGATTCACCAATAAAAGATAACTAGAGATAGAAATGAACTCTAAATGTTTCTCATCCACCTTTACGCACCACAGAAACTTCTGTTTTATGTGTCCCTGTCCTGTCCTGTCCTGTCCTGTCCTGTCCTGTCCTGTCCTGTCCTGTCCTGTCCTGTCCTGTCCTGTGGGATGAAGACAGCAGGTTGTTCCTTTAATACCAACCTACTCCACAGTGTTTGAGCACAGTTTCTCCAGAAAAAGAGGAAACTGACTGAAACTATCGTGCCAACAGCATATTTAACTGTGTCACCGGATCATCACTCAAGCATTAAAGAAACGAGGCAAGAGTCCACCAAGTAGTAAAAACGACCAAATAATTATAAAGACTTTTTAAGACTTCGGGTTTTATAAAGGTTTTTTAAAAAAAAAAAGTATCTAAATGCAGTTGCTTGTTGCTGTGACTTGGATAAACCCGATGCTGTCTCCAGGCAAAACCAGTAAAAGGGCATTTTTAATGAATGAAAGTTTGGAGAAAACTTCAACTCCAGTCAAAGAAACAGTGGTGAAGTGCCTCAGGTCTCTGTCTGCAATGAGAGCGAGAGCCATGATGAGGGGAAATAAATCTCATTGAATTTTTATATTCCCGGGGTTTGTAGCTTGATGTCTCCCACTGTGATTCCAGTAGCTGGCTGCTCACATGAAATGAGACTCGGAACGAGTCCCTCACCTCAGCAAAACACGTGTTAATCAGTCAGTTAGGTGGACAGGACATAAATGAAGAACTACTACACATGTCGACATTTCCAAAGCCTCTGCATCAGACATGCAACGAGCGTCAACCTGTCTCGCAGTGCGGGGAGCTTGTCTGATGTGTGTGCTGATGGTCAGGAGGTTGGAAACAGAAGGAGCTGTTTACGGACGTCTGTTCAAACATCCTCACGATGACACGTGCCGTTTGTGTCTCTGTCTGAACGCTGTCCTTCACACAAGGCTGACTTTCATTGTCCAGTGGGGTTTTGGAACAGTGCGTCCTCTCTCAAACCAAAACTTAAAAAACAGCTTTGCACTCCGGAAGAGCCAAACCACACTTCAAGCTAAACCAGCGAGTTAAAGCACCAAACAGTCAGCCAGTGCATGAAATAACAGCTGCGTCACTTGTCTCTGCAGAAACACAGATACTATAACTTTAACTTTATGGGCTCCAAGTATGGAAGCTCTGTATAGGCATAAATACGGCATAGATGTGTGTGTGTGTGTGTTTGTGTGTGTGTGTGTGTGTGTGTGTACACATGTGTGTACACATTGAGCACCAAACTATTGTGATGGCTTTTTCGCTGGTCCCCACAAATTCAAAGGCTTGTTTGAGGGTTATGGCTTTAAGGTTTAGGGTAGAATTGGGTTTTGGGTAGTGTCAGGCTAAGAAATACGGTTACAGAGTTGTGCTGTTAATTATGTCTATGGAAGTCCTTGCAAACAAGTGTGTGTGTGTGTGTGTGTGTGTGTGTGTGTGTGTGTGTGTGTGTGTGTGTGTGTGAGTGTGTGTTTGTGTGTGAAGAGGGGGTGTTTTCATGTCAACATGCCAGCTATGATTCCTGTGAGTTTTTTTATGTAATAAGTTGCCTCACAATAGACTTCTTCCCTGGGGGGGTTAGCATCTTGGAGAGCCATAGCGAGACATCCACGGTAAACATTAGTGGATGCTACCCCTGGTATAAGCAGCAGGGGGGGGGTGTAGCCAGTGGCAGTTGTGTGCAATTGATGAAAAATATGAAGCCTTTAGGGGGTTAGGGTTCGGGTTAGTTAGTTATAAGGGGTGTTTAGAGTTAGGGTCAGCTGGGGAATGTCTTATTTCGATAAAAGTCCTCAAAAAAGATAGCAGTACAAGGCTGTGTATATCTGTGTGTGTGTGTGTGTGTGTGTGTGTGTGTGTGTGTGTGTGTGAATTCTTACATTCTTTGAGTCTGCAGGCAATGTGATGAGCAAAGAGTGTGAAAGTGAGGATCAGAGGAGCTTTCGGGCCCAAAGTCATCATGTTAAGCGACTCTGGGGGGGGGGTGGGTGGAGAGAGAGAAAGAGAGAGAGAGAGAGAAACAGAGAGAATAGAGAGAGAGAGAAGGGGGTTACATGCAGGGTGAGACTGATCAATTGAGGACTGAATAACCTTGAGATAAGAAAAAGACTTTATGATGAAGAAAAGGATATTGGAGAAAAGATGCAGGCAGAGAAGACCAGAAGAGGGGGAACATAGGAAACAAAAACATTCAGGACTTCTCTTAAATGAGATATGTCGCCCCCGGGGACGCAGCAATGCTATTGTGCTCCATACTTTCATCTGCCGTCTTTCCTCTTTGCTTCTCAGGTTTATTGCGGCTACCAAGTCCTCCAGGGTGGAGACTGGCGCAGGAGAGATCATTCATGGCTTGTTAAAAAGCCCTGCTGGCTCATAAATAAAGAGTATGGATGAATTAGGAAGGTAAATCACCTCTGGTTGTTAATGCCACAGCCTACAGAGAGACGCAGCCCTCACAATTCCTCTGCTTAACTCTGTGAGAACTGGGAAGGGTTCGTGCAGTTCACGCACATTTATATGTAATGATTAAACATTTCTCTGCCCTGATGAGCTTTAACTTGTGCGGGAACAAAAGGCTGCTTTGATCCTGAATTAGTCTTTTAGTTTGGTTCTTAATTATTACACGCTGGTGAATTATGAAGGATCTTTGGTGGAGCTTGCAGACAGCTGAAGGCAAAAGAAAAGAAAATCTTTTCTCATTTTTGTTCACCGGATTGATCCAGCAACCATGTTTCAACTCATCTATATATGAGGAGAGTGGAAATTGAGGTCGGATAAGCTCCCACTGACAGGTTTCTTCCTGGATTTCTTTCGATTTCTGTTTTTTAGCTACCTTCTCCAAGCAGGAAGTCTGATCCATCACCAGCTTCCCACTGTGTCATGAAGATCTGGCTAAAACACATTAAAACATTCATTCAATATGGGATATTTTCGTCTTCATTGACGGCTGCATCCGTATTACGGCCAGAACAGCCGCCTGACAACAGCCCCTCGCTCACGGTCACTTCTCGGAGCTGGAGTGTGGTATTATTGACTGTAATTTGCACTGGATGTGTGTCATAAATGTGAGGAGATGGTGTTATGGAGCAGGGAGATAACCGAGCCTGCAGCCTGTCATCTGCTGGAACCAGAGCAGCAGCAAACAGGGAGATCAAAGCCAGGCCCTTCAGTAACACGGAGCTATTTCCAGGGTTAACATCAGTCCCGGCATCACGCTCTGTTAGTAAATGCTGACATGAAAGCAGGAGTATCGGGGGGATGTTTATGTGTGGGCAGGCTATTATATATCTTCATCACAACAACATCGAGAGCTGATGGAGACGCTCTCATAAGCCGCTGGAGTCTAAACAACCATGAGTTGTTCCGGAAAAGAATATTAGTTAAACTAACATGTTTAAGTTCCAGCTGCTGTGGGGAGGAACTGTGCAGTAACAAATGTCACCACGCTCTGCCTCCCCCTCATTAAATTTGACCAAAAGGTTTGTTAGGTTGCACCCTTTGTTCCTGTGAGGAGAGGCCGCCTCCACGTTGGAATTATGATTCAGCACATAGATGAGACACAAATGAGACGAATGCCGACCACCTCTGGCATTACCGGCAGGCATGGAGTGTACACGCGCAGTTGTGTGTGTGTGCGTGTGTATGCTACACACATCTGGGGGGGAAGGTGCCGGCTGTTCGGGCATCAATTTGAAGCCAAAGACCTTCAGCGTTACGCTGGTGGGCGTCACAGAGACAGAACACACAAGTCTGTCAGATACGTTAGTTATTCCTGCCTCATTGAGTTAAACTGATTTACTGAAAACCAGTCATCGTTGTTTGTCCCATGCGGGGACATTTGTGTGTTCCAACAGGTCAGAAAGCGTCCTGATCAAAGGAGCTCATCCACAGGTGGAGTCAAGCGTGGGAATGATTTGAAATGTTCAGTGTGTTGTTAAGTGACACCCAGCTAATTTCACATAGATCCTAAAACACACCCTCACACAAAGGGACAAAAGTGACCTCTCAGTCCCTCGGTGTTGAGCCGCGGGAAGAAATGGACGCCTCTTCATCCTTCCAATCATCTTTCCTCCTCCTTTGTCTTATTTTCAGTTCTAAATAAAATGCAGTTTTGGAGTGTTGTGATCCACTCTTAACCCTGCAGAGTCTCTCCGTCCTTCTGCACTGCAATTCTGAACTATGGCAGGCTGAGAAGGTTTTGCCAACCAGCTTCAATGTTGTACACAAACATGTTGTCCTTGAAATTTCTCGATAATAAATCCAGGTCTAAATGGAGTGCGTGTGTGTGTGTGTGTGTTGCCTGAAGTGATGTCTTGAGGTTCTTGTTCTTGCCTTTATGCTGAGTAACTTTTAAGTCTTTTAGTAAGACTTTTATAGTTGAAGAACAGTTCACGCAGCCCCGACTGTGCAGGAAAGACTAAAGGCAAAAGCCGAGGAAACTTGAGGGAAGTGTCAGAGAACTCATTTATTTTCAGCCCTGTTGACACAATCAGCAGTGGCATCGCGCCGCCCAGGGCCATAAAACACTTATTCACTTTTCTGTGCCTTCATTAAGAGCCGAGCAGACACTCGAACTCTGGCTGTGATTCTAACTCGAGGTGTCAGAGCCAAAAGACTGTATACTGGCTAGGAATTAGCTTTAGCCTCACGGGGCTCTGAAGTCCTTATATATCGACTGGGAGATGTCTTCTCTGTGTGTCCACATTTACTGACTGAAGTAAATAGGCAAATAAATAAATTTGTTCATAGCATTATCCAGTTTAGTGAAATAAACAGAGAAGTCCCTTTTTCCTCTGTATGCACTCTCCAGTAATAAATGGAATCAGATAAAGGTGCTGCTAGCAGCGTGGCTAAATGCTAAATAAAACACATAATGACAGCAGGAAAATGTGTCAAAAGTAATCCAGTTGATACTGCAGGAGGGTTGTTATTTGTAAATTGAAATCTTTTTTGTGTTTGCTTAGTGGAATATTTCAGACAACTCAAAATATTCTTTGATAAAGAGCAGCATAAGACAAAAGAAGATCAGATAAACTTCAGTCACGTTGATGACAGAAAATGTAGTCATTTAATTAGGCAGAAAGCTGACATGAAGGGAACAACAAGAAATAAAGGGAAAAAAATAGTCTAAAAAATAAAACCAGGCAACAGGAGCTTGAGTCTAAAAACACCTTCTACAGAGCTGGGAACAATCAAAGTGTTAAATATCATTATCATTGATTTTTATGATTATATCAATTAAAATGTTGATGTTAAATTGAGCCAGGAGCAAATGTGGAGCTTTTGTGGTTAAAAATTGTCAAGGCTTTACGTTCAGTTTGCAGGCAAATTGTTGCATGGGGGGCATATAGACACACATATTCATATACAGTTTGTGCATATATATATACACATATATATATATATGCGCGCACACACACACACACACACACACACACACTCACACACACACACACACACATACATACATACCAGATACCAGGACCCATATTGGAGGTCTCTGTCCAGGAGAGCACAGTAGGAACAGCTTAGATCCTGCGCAGAACCCCCAGACTCCCAGAGGACCCGAGTCGGAAGGCGGCCCCGCCCAGGAGGTCTGAGGAGGAGATTTACACACACACACACACACACACACACACACACACACACACACACACACACACACACACACACACATACCAGTATATATATATATGGTCGTAGTCCCAACACCACAGTATGATATTGAGTCCCTGAATGTGCTGAAGCTGCGAAACAGACCATTTGGTGTCAGCAGCTCTGAATCCTGGTGCTTCGAGGGGTCTGCAGGGTCTGTTGCAAAACATCTGTTTAACAGAGGAGCCTTTAAGCTACTCAGAAAAGAAATGTGTCAGTTTAAAACACCAGTTTGCTGTTCTGATAACAGGAAATGTTGCTTCAGTGTGTTCTAATTTCACGTCTTTACATTCTTGTGTCTGAATTAGATGTTTCATCATCGTGAAGAATTAACATTAACTATTGTTGTAACCCATCTTCTATTTCAATAATCTATTATTCTTATAATAACCTGGCTACTGTTATAACAAACTATCGACTATTATAATATTATAATCTACTGCTATAATGATTAATCTACAAGTAGAATAACCTAGATATCTACTACTAAAGTTAGATGCTTTTATATTAACATATCTACTATTATCATAATCCGCGGTTATAATAACACACTGCTGGACCGGAGAAGTGCAGAACCTGTTCCCGAGCTCTCTTCCGGCTGAGGATGCACCTGAACTCCCTGCAGCCCGGGAGGACTGCTTCTGCCTTCTGTCTCTCCACTGCGCGTTCCAGGTCTTCATGCCGTCTGCTGGGCCAGTGAGCGTGCCGAGTCGGACTCCTGAGTTCCCTGCAGTCCAGGGGGACTGCTTCTGGTTTGAGGACTCTCCGCTGGACCCCACGAAGTTCAGAACGTTATTCCCGAGCTTCCTGCAGTCCAGGAGGTCTGCCTCTGTCTTCCGTGTGGTGTTCCCCACCCGTCAAAACTCTTTTGAACCCTCTACCACCGTGTCCTGGCCTGCTCTCGGGTTCTGTATAATAACCTTTCTACTATTCTAATCTATATACTATTTTCATTTTAAAAGATAAACAGCAAATCAAAAACACCTCGTCACGAGCCGGCATCTGTATCCAATCATGACCACAGCAAGCTTGGTGTTATTCTTATAGGATCTAGTAAATTTGTTATAACCTCTGACTTCCTGTCCATCTGGTTATCCTTGTCCCTTAACTCAGGTACTTAAGCTCACTTCCCTGTCCTCTTCTTCTTCTGCATTTCTCATGTCATCTTCTCTTGACCTCAGTTATCTATTTTTGGGAATGGGTATTGAAATGGGTATTGAACCTACGATTGTAATAAACGACTGGAATCTGCCTGAAGTCACTGGTTCAGGTCTGCTTTGAGGTTTACATTTAAAATACGCTCATGCTGCTTACACTAACCACACAGCTCATGCTTGACCTGATAGAAGTACAGAAAAAAGTTTTGAAACAATTAATGTGTGCTTCATGACTGGTTTTCCTTTCGTTCACCAGAGCACATCAACCTCTGTCATTTAGTCAAATAATGGCTGACACCTACACAGTAATTTAGAGCTTCACTCATGTGGAGAAACCTTTTCAGTTTTCTTTTCACGATCTGACCTGAGGTGGAGAACAGAAACGTGGGAGAGAGGCAGAGACGGTGCAGGTGAAGTTAGCGTCACCCTATCCTCGGCTCTCAGCTATGCTAAATCGATATGCAATCAGGTGAGAGTAAGCCATCATTCTGCTGCCCTTCTTTTTAACATCACAGAGCAGCAAGAGCTCACGCAAGGAAAGAAAGCAATAAATGCAGCACACTTTCTGTCCTGAATCTACCCACAAGCAGGACATCGTAGAGGAGTAAAGCACAGTTCTGCGAGGGAAGCTTTCATTTTGGGAGGACAGAGGTCTTGTTGGACCTCTGCCATCGTTTTGGGAGCCAGTGTTGAAAGATATCAAAAGCTAAAGGCAAATACAACAAGTGTGCTTACTATTTAGGAAGGTACGGCGTATTCTCTTCAGCCTCGCCGGTCCCCTGGAAGCTCATCAATCGCTAGTGTGAGTGTGTGCATTGATACCACGTGACATTGACATCACCGTGGTTACCAACCAGACCCACCTACCTTCCAACACGTCAACGTCATTAGAATGTGGCACCGGAAAGGGCCAAAACTTTCTGTGAACCTTTATATTATCGTATTAATGATTGTGATCCAGCCTTGGCCTTTTGATTGTCAAGAATTAATTCTGTCCATTGCACCAAAGGTCACGTCTGCAAAACGTTGTTGTCATTTACGCTCCAGTTCGTTTATCTTTGATGACATGGTGCCTAAACTGAGCTCCCCCTCCTCCATTTCCTCCCGTCTCACCTCTTTTATCTTATTATCTCTGTCTCCTCTCCTTAATTCCCCTCTTGTTTTATCTGCGGTCTGTTCCAACCGTGCAGACACGGCTTTTTGATTTTAAATGTATTTTTCACACATCTAAATACACCCAAATAGATTATCCTGTGTTAAACACGCCGCCAAGACAGTGGTCGATCCAGCGCTGCTGTAGTTGTAAGCTTTATCTCTCCTCTTCCATCTTCATCTCTCTCTTAAGTAGAGCAGCTCCAACCGAACCTCAGGAGACATCATCTCTGGCTTGCTGGAACGTTCTTATCAGGCAGCGTTAAAAAGAGCCGATCCTTTAGACGTGGGGAGCGATTTGGGCAAATGCTATAATTCTTTGTCTTTCGCTCGTCACTGCGTTTCACTGGAAACTCTGCATCACTGCTTGTTAATTCTTCACCGTGACAGAACCGGTTGTAGGATGGAGGTTTCATTAAAACCGTATTAACGCCGGGAGAGGGGCGTGCCGGTTTTTTGAAGAGGTCGTCCATCTGCCGGGCTCTTTCTCCCATTATTCCCCTCTTTGACACATAATTCAATATGCTCAGAACAGGACAGAGAGCTGTTCCTTTGCATAATTTTATAATGCAACATTAGCGGGGCTATCAGCAGAGTGACAGCATGTAGATGGATCTGAACTAGACGAAGATGAAACCAGAGGAGGAAAGGTGAGGCTTTGCGTCACGTGATCCTACAAGCCTCACTTTAAAGACAGTATTTACAGTCTGCTTCACTTCTCATTATTTTGGTTGAAGAGCCTTATTATGGGATTTATTTTTCAAAACCTCCATTTTTGGGGGGAACATAGGACTTATTTCAGAGGCCATTAAAGTAGCTGTTCTACTGTAGCTGTTCAAATGTATTTAACTCCAGCATTATCGCAGCATCTTTCTTAACAAGTTAACCCTCCAGAAGGTGCAGATCATGAAATCTATGCGCTGGGCAGCCCTGAGACCTGCGACAGGGTCTTCAACATCGCTTATAATGTAAAGACGATCGTGTCCTGTTTGCTGGCAGGCGTGAATAAGCCAGGCAAGACGGCTCAGATGAGCTGCAGGATGACTGAATTCAACAGCACAGCAAAACAACAAACGCTGCCACTCACACACATGCACGCACATGTGAGCACGGTGTGCCGAAGATAGGCTGCAACATCTGATGCGAGGTAGAGTTGGTCAATCAATGTTATGAGGAGAGGGATTTATTCCCAGGTGGGCTGTTGCCATGAGCGACAGCATGGTTTGTAAAAAGAGCATTCCCACAGTAACCATAGCATCTTATTTTGATGTTTGTGGGCATCGGCTTTGTGACAGCACATGCTGGCTTCACATCTGGGGCCTGTTCTCGGTCTCTGGATGACTGAGTTACGTGTGACGGCTTCAAATATGCCTGTATCCTTTCCCGTGAAACAGCCTTTCATCCACCACAGGTAACATCCAGTCCTTTACTCCCTTTACTCTCCTTGGCTTTACAACCATTGGGCATTAACAGGTTTACTTCTACCTACTAAAGAAATGATACAGAATACAAAACATCACAAATGGTATCAGCTCGGCAGTAAAGAGTGTATAAAGTAAAAGAATAAAAAGTCCATATAAAAACCTAAATGCATCTCTAGTGTGAGAGACAAAAGTTACAGAAGTGAAGAATTGCACACAGAGGTGACATCATGTTGCTGTTGCACAGTATAAATACAACATTTTTTTAAATTAATTTTTTATTGGATTCAGTACAAAGTTCAGTATGATGGTGGCCCCTGGTGTAAAACGGCTCTTTAATCGTGCTGGTGCACATGTTCACTGTCCCCGTGTGCCTCTGTGGGCCAGGAGGATAAAGTGGTTGTGGGAGGGCTCAGATGCTTTCTTTATAGTGTCCGCATGTCTGCCAGGGCTGAAGATGTGCTGAATAATGTTCAGGGTGTGATGACTTTGTGAAACCCTAAACTGTTGCCATGCGCCACTAGAGAGTCCCATGAGGAAGGGCCGGCTCCACCAGATGTCGTACGGAGCTGATTATCATAAGTGTTCTTAAAGTGTCTCTAAAGTGCATCATCTTGTTTGACTGATGGAGCCACAAGCACGAGCTTGTGTTAGCATATATTGCATATTCTGCTCATTTCTAGTCTAAAAAGAAGAGAGAAGAGGGGAGGAGACTAGTGCCCTGCTGCACCCCTACAGTGTTCGCTGCAGAGGGGACAGATTTTGATCCTTTATGTGGGACTTTCCGTCAACGCTTTAATTTAAAGTAAGTCAGTCAGCGGGATCAATCAGATGGATACATTTTTAAAAAATAAAATAACCTGTCCTTGCAAGAATGTTAACATGCACACAGGTCACAGGAGGGTGGATTACTTTACTTTTGCACCCCAAGCCTTCTGTGTGGCTTTGAACCTATTTAATTAAACCCTCATCTCAGCTCCCCCCTGGACATGACTGAAGTTCCAAACTGCTGATGTCTCACATCCCATTGTGAACAATGGCACATGCAGGATGATCAGCAAAAAAAAGAATTTGCTGTTCTTGCCTTTTAAAACAATGAGAAGTGGGAAATCCCAGCGAGCTGTCCGTCCCCTGGGGGGAGGGGGGGCACCGAAAAAGACTGAGAAACTTGGCTTGTTGTGTTTTTGAATGGCTGCCTCCCCATGGAGAGATTATTACTGTCATCCAAAGCAAAGACAGTCCAATCAGCACAAGTCGGAATACATAAAAGCTACCCCACATTGCTGCCGGTTAACTTAAGAAAGAAAGAAATTCTTTTAAATATATTCTTTTATATTATTCATTAAAGGTGTTATCAATTCCACGTGATGTTTATGGACACACAACGTTTGTGGAGGATCTGCCAGTGAATCAACCGAACCCTCTTCCCCACCCTTGTTTCTCCTCTAACATGTGAGGTAAAACGAGAGACACCACGGGGATGTGTGTGTTTCGTACCTGCCCCTTCCAACCAATTATGGATGGTTCTGCTGATTCCACTGCATTATTGATCATAAAAATCACAATTCACCATCAGTCTGAAACCAGAATTTCTCAGTATCGGCGAGAGTTTATTAAATGGATAAGTTTGTGTTGCCCCGAGCGACAGCAGCGCGGCAAGTTCAGGAATGTCAGTCAGCCGGTGAATTATGAGAGCAAATCTAAATGAATTTGCTAAATTATTGACTTTTCCTCTGGCACTTCACAGTAATTTCAAAATTGGAACAGTCTTGCTCCCTGAAGGACAAACTCTGAACATTTTAGGTGCTAATAACGTCCCTTTGCACCACTGACAGGCCAAAAAAACTCACCTTCGACAAGACATAGCAACATTTTTATATATTTATTGAGAACTTGACTCAGTTCTATCAGCATATTTGCAGGTACCTGCACCTTTTCTGGGGATGATGTTTGACCTTAACTCACTAAGTAACATATACTGAACTTCCTGTTGTGGTGGTCAGTTAATCATGTGACCTTGAGAGTAAAAGGACTTTTGAAACATGGTTTTATTACCTGTACACAGAAGTAAAAGAAGGAACTGATTTTAGGCTTGTTTTTTCAATGCCAAAGGTCATTTTAAACATATTTAAAACTTCCTGATCTTTAATGCTGTTTCCTTGCATTTAACCTATTTCTGACTCTTTATGGGTGAAATTACATGAAATTTATCCACAACCAATAGAATAAAAGCTACATTTCTGTTTTTAAGCACTAAAACCTGCATGTTTGCTTCTTTTAAACGTAGATAAATGTACCACTAAAGTAACCTATATGCTACACAGATCTCTGGGAGAAAAGGATGAGAATGATTTGTGGGTCCTCTTTGATCTTTCCCATATTTTTCAGTCTCTTCCCTTTTTTAGACAGTCATACACAATATTTAGGGGTCAAAAATGTGCCTTTTATTTTTCCACAAAGTTGTCTGTTATTGATTCCTCAGCTGTTTTCATCCCAGCTTGCCTGTCTTGTTTTTCTGGGTAATCCGTTTGGCCTGAAGCTTCTCTGCGGCATGTTTGTATGAGAGTATGTAGACGGCGCATTCTCGGTGTGAGATACGAGAGGTGTGGTAGCAGAGTGCCCACGGCAGAGTTTAACACCTGAGTCCCGAAATGCAAAGAACACACCAGAGATTCACAGTAGATAAAAGAACCTGACAGATCTCCACGCTGTTTATCTCTTTCCCTTTTCTCCTGGAGTCGCATCACCTGAATGTGGTTCGGAGGGGAGGGGGGGATTCTCCACGTTCCTTCTGGGGGGAGATGTGGGGATAATGGAGACATGAGCCTCATCACTGCGTATGGTGGGCATATGTTGATGGAATATTTGAGAATTAAGAGGGAGAAACCGATGAAATGGGATTCATGATGCAATGATGAAAGGAAAATGGTAAGAGAGCAGCGCAGCTAGAAGATTAGCACAGTGAGCTCTGCAGTGATTCAGGAGACCCGAGGAAAGAAAACCCAAAAGATATGATCTATTATTTCTATTATTGTTTGGTCTTCCTTTCTCTGCAGCTACTCAGTCTAAGTCAGCTGAATTACCCTCTGCATTGACCTTGGGTGTGCAGGTGAGACACAGTGGTAGAGAACAGTTGGATCCCAGATGGGATCACCTTAGCATGGCTATGACCCCACCTAGATGCGTTTTGCTGTACACTTGGAATGGAATGACGAGCACACCCGAAAATAAAACCTAAAGCCGATGAATCCGTGCAGGAGCGAGTGAGGGCTTCATCTGCAGGTGGATGCCTACGGAGGCTGTTTGATGCTGAAACATCACCAAACTAAAGTCTTTATCAGGATTACTCAGCAAAATCTCGCCACCCATCTGCTTGTTGTTCCAGTGGTCAGGCCAGCCGGCTCCTGAGGGCAGGGCAGCTCATCGTGGTGACAAACTCCTCTGATGCTGGTGCTCCAGGTGGTTGGCCTAGAGCCGACCATCAAAGCTTGGAACGCCCGTGGCGTGATGCTTCCGCCGCCTGGACGGTTGGATCCTACAAGGACAACTGTTTTCATGGGCTGGTGTCTCCTGCAACCTTCTTTTATTTGTACGGCTTCCATGGAGCGTGCACAGGCACATCTGGACCCCAGCCGCTCAGCCAAGAACATCAACAGGAGCAGCTGCTGTTCGTCCTGTCTGTGCACACAAAGTGCTCAAAAGAGGCAAAGGCTCCAGTTATCTTTTTATTCCCACAACAATAAATATAGAAAATTGAAATTAATCCGGCACCTTGTTGATTAATCAGATGAATACACAGCTTCCCTGTGATTAAGCTGACTCAAATGTTTAATCATTTCACAGCCCAACATACAACAGAAGTCATTATTCACTGGGAATAAAAAGGAAAACACTCCCAAGGCTGCTCAATTTAATCAATTGGAAAGAGAAATGATAAAACAGATATTCTCCATCTTGTCTTTTCATGTTTTACGAGTTCCCTATTTATTATCATTGGACAATGGAAGAATCAGCAGGAGGAGAGTTTTCAGAACACTAGCAATCCATTACTAATACCGTTCCTAAATGACTGGAAAATGTGCTGATGTTGGGGGGAAAAGCCCTGTTATTTTTTATTTTTGAGCCTTACATCATGCTAATAAGCTGCGTTCTGTGATCAGACAAGGTGCTTCAGTGTCGCGGGGGAGGGTCAGTAGGGGTTCACGGGAGGACAACTGGAAGAGACCATCACGATGGTTTAGATCTTATCTGTCCTTGCATGAATATTCATCATACAACCATATAAAAGCTGAGAGAACAGCTCCCCTCTGAGCATTCTCCCCTGGTACAAGTATTTGTGCCTTGTGACTCTGCTCCACCTCACATGGATAACTGATCGTTTGCTCTCTTGGTTTGTTTGCATATTCTTTCCCCTTCGGCCAACTATAAGTAAACGTCATAGATAAGCTGTTGTCTCCCTCTGCTTCTCTTATCTCTTTATACCCTCTCAGACCCTCTGTTATCCCTCCTGGTGATAAAAATGTCCCCATCTTAGAAGCACTTAACAGTCAACATTTGGAAAAGAAATACCGGGAACAACTCTGCATTCCGTCTTGATGGTGCATGATTTTTTTTTACTGTAAACCATCCAGTAAAGCCACATGTGTCTCAGTATCTCAGGCTCCTGTGTTCAATTCGATCGATAGACCCGAAGACTCTGAAGCTTCACTTATTTCCTGTTTTGTGTTCCTTCTCCTAGTCTGGCTTTCATCTAAATGTAAAATACTGACAAAGGTTTGCAACTTTACATGAGCTTTGGGGACGATAGTAGCTAAATACATTTCTCTGTTATGGGGAAACTGCAGGACTGTCTTACAGCTAATCGTCATGCAAATTAAAAGACTTTTTATTTCACTTCCTTCCTCATTATTTTTCTTGTGTGAGACTACAAAACGTGCATGAAACAGACTAATGGAACTGCTAATGTCTTTCAATCCACCTCTCTTCCTCTGTTGTCTCATACCTTTTAGCTCTGTAATCTGTTTTGTTCATTTTCCAGTCCTCTGACTTTCTGTACTATGAGCATCATTTAACATGCACGCACACACACACACACACACACACTCTCATACACACGGTCTATAATGTTTCCCAGAAACACAACATTCAGCCAGATGTTACCACCTCATCTAAGTAATGGAGCGACCATTAAACCTGGCTTAAAAGATGAGCTTGTGCAGTGAGAATATTGTAAATGTTAAAACTAGAAAAGACACTTTTTGATGCAACTTGTGACAATAAACTAACCAGCGGCGTCAGTGGCACAGTAATTCAAGGTGGAGACAACTGTGAGGTGTTCCAAGAAGCAGAACGATGACTATGCACATGCTAACATGTTAGCATGCTTCCCATTTGAAATACGTCTCCATTTCGTTGCATTTTTTTTCTTTGTCAAAACCAGACATTTCAAGAAATGTGCAAAGAAAGTGTGCATTTTGCCCACAACAACACAGTTTACACTTTCTCATGCCTGTTTTTTGCAGCACGGCGCTGCAGTATGAGCTGTTGTGCTGATATTCAGCTTCAGGGTGATGGCTGTTACACCACACGATGAGGAGCACCTGTTGTACGAGTCGGAGGCCATCATTCTTACGCGCGACAGCGTTTGTGTTTTGCAGCGGAGGGCGTAATATTTATCAGATGTAATTCTGTCGGCTCACCTACCGTCTGCAGGGAGAAATGTTTCACTTCCTTTCGCACACGGACATCCATCATCTTGTCACGAGGACGCAAGGGTCGTCAAGTCTACCAGGTGGGGGGGTCACGGCTGTCACTCTGCTTCCCATTGAACAGCTGGTCATGGAGATGACTGATGGACAGCTGTGTTCCACAGTTGTTCCCCCCTTTGCTCGTTGGTATAGTTTCTTTTTTACAAGTAGAGACAAGAAGGAATGATTAAAACAATGGGCAGGGTTGTATCTAATCTTAACTGTGGTGATATGAAGGTTGTGGGTGTGTGTTTTTGTGGGTGTGTGTGTGTGTGTGTGTGCGCGTGCTGGCTGGGGGTGGGGGTGTCCAACTTTATCAGGTCTAGTTGTCCTCAAGGCACGCAGTGAAATGTCATTTCCGACACTTTGATGATCTAAGGTTGTGGTATTTCAGGGATGTGCAGGTCACATGACTGTCACAGGGGGAGATGTGTTCTTCAGTTTGCCTACTTCCAACTGCCGGTTTCATACCTTTCAGTCAAATACAGCCTGACATTTAATTATTTTCTTTTAAAAAACTGATTGAACACCGCCATGAGCATGATGAACCCAGGTCAGATAAGACTGAGATTGTACCCCAGGCTGATCTGCAGCCATCACGCCCTGTCAGAGGGGATTCATTATTCAGCCCAACCCTGTTTGATTAAATGAATTCATGTTCACATCAGTTATTTTATATACTTCTGATGTTAATGTCTGATGTTTTGGTACGACGTTTGATGGATTGGTGTGTATTGGAGTTTTTTGCTGCCCAACTTATTTAACAGTTTGTCATTACTGTGATTAAGTCAAATGATTGTTCTTAAAATCTAAACTAAAACATATAACTTCACTCTAAGCTCGTCTTATATTTAAGGTCTTCAAAGGTGAACTGGAGAAGTCCCAGGAGAAGGGAGGAGGCCAGCTCTGTGGGCTTTGTTGTATGGGAAATACCATCATTTTAAAAGATTAAGCTTTAATCCCTTGTGTATAAATAGTGGCCACCCAAGGAACACCTCTTCTGTATCTTTGCCGTTAAAACCTGCAAAGTATTTCCTCAATCTGATGATTCAAAATCAATCGTAAATTTCAAGATTTGCCTGGTCTTACATACTGTTACTAATGGGCTGGTTTTTATGGGTTGTTGACTGTTGTTGAGAGTTTGAGAGGAAACCCAGAGGGACGTTACTTTGCCTGTTTGAGTGTTGACTATAGACATGGCGGCTGCTTCGGTCCCATCATTAGCGATAAAAATGAGTCCTGCACAACGGAAAACAAACAGTTTGGATCTGTGGGCCTAGAACAGCATGTCAGTCAACAGCAACGTGGCGCTGCTAATGAATAAGAATTGAACTGCATCGTTTACCACAATGGACCAGTTATGTTCTCAAACAGAAAATCCTGCTTCTGGTTTCTGTCACTATCCTCTTTCTGTACTGTTGTTTTGTTTTCATAGCTGTCGCCATGCCAATTTTATGTGTCATAGCTTTCTGTTTTCTCTACATTTAAACTTCTATTTTCTTCCTCCTATTAAGGATTTGCACTATCTCTGTGTGCAGGCCAGTAGCAGCCAGTATTCTTCTCTCTAACCAAACATATGACAAAGTTGGCCTAAAGTGTATTAAGGAAGCAAGAGGCACATTCCAATCACTTATTTATTATTTATTTATTATTCCCACCTGTGGACTCACATTGTTTCCATTCTTCTTGCTTTAGTCAGATAAGATGCAGCAACAATAACAGAGAGGACCAGAGGAAGCTGATAATGACGAAGATGGGATCCTGAAATGCTCAAGTCGTTCTCGACTTGGGAAATGACCTGTAGGATTCAGTGTGTGTGGGTGTGGGTGTGGGTGTGTGTGTGTGTGTGTGTGTGGGTGTGGGTGAGACTGTCTCTGTGTGTTTTTGTTCTTTAACGTACTGAATAGTGAGGACTGCATTTCATAAGCAACATGAGGACATTGTTGGGGACATTGCTGCTGCTCCTCACAGCTCCTGTCTGAGGGGTCAGACTCCAGTTTAGGGTTCAGGTAAAAATTGGGTTGAGGTTAAAAGGTGGAATTAGCATTTAGCTGTGATGTTAGAGGTAGGGCTATAGGTTAAGGTTAGGGGATACTTTCATCAGTAAGTGTCCTTGCAAAGGTAGGAAAACAAGAATGTGTGTGTCTTTAAATGGAAATGAGAAATTGTGATCTCACAAGCAAAACTTTTTTTTGTATAGGAGTCATTGAAATAGGAATTTCAATAGGTTTTCTGATCATGTTGCAGAATCTGGTTTTAATCTACGCTAAAGAACATCATCTCAGGCTGACCCAACAGATAAAAACTGCATGTTGGACACAAGCTGTATTGTGTTTAAAAGCTAAATAATCTATTATTGAGAGAAATGCACAAAGGCAGAAACACAAAATATGAAGTGATGAAGGTTTCCAAAGACCAGTGCAGATCTACTGACTTGAGAGTCATACTCAGAGTGCATTCATTATATGCTGCACATGCAGCAATACCATTCAAGTCACGTAGGTGAGGATGCATATATACCGTAAGCGTAATTTACACATATATAAGGGCCATTTTTAACCACGTTTATTCATGGTGTTGTTCACTGTCCACTTTGTTGGTGCCTCACACGCATGAACGCGCTTTGACTTCATAAAAAAGTAATGTTTACTGTTTATTGATTATTTAGAGTGTTTTTTCCCCTCAAAATGTGGAGCAGTTAGTAACTGAATAAATACATATGTGTTGGATCAATATTGCATTTATTGTGGCACATTTTTGATAGATTATAGAAGATGGATTATATGGATTATTATGGCAACACAGGCTGCTGAGCATCAATAAAATGTTTCATTTAACAGCTCCCAAATGAGGAAAATGATTCCGGCAGTGGGATTGGGTCAATTTAAGATAAGCTGAGCATTTATATTGGCCCCTTCGTAGCTCTGTCTGTCATCACTTCTGAGTGCAGCCTCAGCTGTGTGAATTCAGCTCTATTTAATCAGACTACGTGCAGTGTGTTTAAAGTTGTTTTTTTATTTTATTTTTACGTAGTCTAATATCTAAACCAAAAGCAGGGACTTGTTGCCAATTACACAAATAATTTACTGGGTTTGCCCTGGAAAGAAACCAAAATGCCCTAATTAGATGTAGTTTGCATTCCAAAAGTGTTCCATTTTTTATATTTATTTTTTAATTGCTTTTTCTGGATCCAATGCAGGAATAACCAGCAGTCCATGTTTGAAGTTACAACTGTTTCAAATACAGCAGGAGGACGGTTCCATCTAATGAAGACATATTTGCAAAAATATCCACCCACATATTTTTCTGGTGATAATGTGATCAGGAAATTAGACCAGAATTATTTTTTTCTGTGATGTGAATAAATAAATACACAAATAAATTATTTTAAACAATAGTGATCAATGTATGCAGCTGTAACCCAAATTTTTAGAGTCTCATATTTTTTTCATATTTTTTTTTTACAGTGTTGTAGAACCAGGCTGGAAGAGCGATATCATGCTAATCCAGAAATGACTTGAACTGAGCATGAGAAAATTTTTCCAGGATCTATCAGATAAAAGGCAGCTTAGACGGGTCTGAAATTGGCTACCACACCACGGCCATCATGGCCAGCTTTCTTAAGCAGGCTTAAAGCTTGAAGACAGTGTGGTTCATGATGGCTGAAATGGCCTTAGGAAACTTGGAAAACATCTTTAAAAAAAAAAAAAAAAGAGGCAGGACAGCATCACAAGAAGAATTTGATGGCTTAATCTGGTCAACTACATCTTCTAAAACCATCAGAGACACTAAATTCCATAGCTGTGACACGACTTACAAGCAAATAGGCTTAATTGAATAACACGGTTTGATTTGCCTCGAGCTCTTGCCCCCCCAATTCCTGACTAGATAAGATGTCCAGGTTTGACTGACTGTCTTATGTGCCTTTGATTTAGACAGCAATAACTCTGAGTAACCTCGAGTGCAAACCATTAAAAGCCATTTTGTCTTGCAGTAGATTGTACAATCCACTCATTTCCATTGTGCAAACCTTTAAGGTCTTTGCACAAAAGTAAATTAGATGTTAAAATATATGTCAGCTTATTTAGCTTGTCAAAAAGAAGTGAGGTCCGCCCGGCAAGTCACCTGGATACGAGACAGAAAGGAGCGGGAGAGGTGTACACGTGCACTTTCCCCCCGCAGGGTGGTGTCAAAGATTTACACCAAGATTATTTCTGATGCCATGTTGTGTTATTATTATAATAACAAGGCAGGGAGGGAGGTTATCGTAAATTTTACTTGTTTTTCCAGCTCAGGTAACATCCGGTTCTTCACCATTCAACAACGATCATTCTCATTGGTTGCTACATTACACGTTAGGGCACGTTGTGCACCATGTGGACTGGTTGCCTCATTACAGCAGTGTGAGATTGAAAGGGGATTAATAATAGTTTATTAGTTGAAAAAAATAATAACAATAAATTAGAAATACAGGCCCATTTTGAATGTAAATGTATATTTATTTACCGTATGTCAATATGTTAATAAAATGACTTGAACCTTCAATTTGGCTACAGTGCTGATTTCCTTATTTCCATTATGCTGCAGTTATCAAATGAAAGAGGCTGTATGAATGAGACATTTCTACCATTGTTATTTAGCAAACAAATTAGTGCAAGTGTTGACTTATGTAGCCTGATGGAAGCCTACACAATACCAAATATTCAGCTGCAGTTGTGTGTGACGCTCATTGGATCATTTCTGTTATCTATTATTAAGTGGTTTATGGTTTTGTAATTTGGATGATGGACTTGGGATAGTATTATTCTGATAAAACTCTGTATATTATTCAAAAATCAGAACCCTTGTGCAGTGCACAATGACTCCAAAGGCCACAATTCCAGTGTCTGGCAAATATTGGCACTCCGATGTTGTCTGGCGGCAGAGCCGATCGATCCAGATGGACTGCTCTAAGCAACATATTGGTCCTCTTGATGGGAAATTTGAAAGACAAGACCAAACAATTGACTGCCATAAAGTAGCGTGGACACTCTTTCACCGAAGCACTTTCAGCTTAAAGTGCCGAGCACAGCGGCGACGCCAAGCTTGCATCAAACCACTCGCAGAGCACCAGTTCATCCATCTCAGACACAATTGCCAAGTGAATCAGAAAACCCATTAAAATTGTCAAGAATGCAACGTTTGCAAGGATGAAATGTTTAACGCACATTGAGCATGTAATTAATCAGATTCAAAAATGTAATTGAAAGCCCTAGTTTCCAAATATTTTGAATATTTTCAGTGTTTTCGTTTTGTCCTATATCCATTTCTCCAGACCATGTAAAGGAGTCGTCTGCCTCACTGTGGAATGGTTCCACACAGGCAAAGCAGCTGCCTCGAAAGCTGCAGAAAAACCTTTCATGGACGTCATGTCACCATTTCCCAGAAGCCTGAAACAGTGTGAGAAGTAGAGGAAGAGACAAATACAGGACACAGCGCCAGCCAAGTCCTCAGATCACCAAACCTTCAACACAGAAACGCCCAGATTTTTGCTTTCATGTAAGGAAATCTGTATAATCCACTTTCCCGTCGGCTGTGTGGAGCAGACGCTGTGAAATCCATTTGTCTCTGACTGCATCACGCAGCCACGTGTCCTCATCAGCCTCGCCTATTAAGTGCGCCATGAAGGTAACAAATGAAGTTCCACCAAATGGCTGATGGCAGCCTATAATCTGATGGAATTAGCCCCCACAGTAGCCAGTATCCACCCCGCCCGGCCGATGCAGCAGCTGTTGCCAGAATGCAATAGTTCCACGTTACCTGCGGAGACAGGGGAGCAATGTTGAGGCGGCCATCTGGGCTTCACACACCGGTGGCAAATTTGAGCCCCATCTGAGTGCGAACACTGGACGCGCTGATCTCGTTTGTCACAAGCTTGGGGCCAGATTTCACGACATTCCTCCTCATCGGGTTTTGCAAAGCTGGGAAATTGGTTTCGGTGTGTGGGACGTGCGTTTGTGTTGTGAGCTGGGTGTTTTTGTGCTCCCCCGCCAGAGTAATGAAGCAAAAAAAAAGGAGCAAACATCGTTTGGTTTTGATTGCATGGGCTATAAATCACAGAGGAGAATGAAACCGACATATTAGATACAGAGAAGACGTGGTTTTAAAGAGAGTTTCATAGTTTGCGGATTTTTAAAAAAATATGTAAGTGACATTAGAGAGAGTGATCACCAGTAGAATTAGTGGGCTAATTAAAATGACATCATTTCGCAGGTTACTGCAGATATTTAGAAGGATTTTAGACCGTTGTTGTATATAAAGCCATTTTCTGATAATAACCAGCCATTTAGACAGTTTCTGTTAGAATTTTTTTTAAAATAAACTATCATAGCATATGTCATCGTTATAGGTTATGGCTTGTTTCTTGATAAAGAAGAAAACCTTGATAAATTAACAGAAGTCAGACTGTAATGACTGTAAATGTTTCCTGTACATGAGGAAAAGAACTGTGGATCGTGTTATTTCTCAGAATAATTGTCATAATGGGCCAGATCCATGAATATGGCCTCAGGCTGCTCGCAGTCAACAAAACACTTTAAACCGGTTGGACAAAGGCAGAAAATTATAGACGTGTGTTCAGTAAGGACCACCATTAAAGATCTAATCTTACTTCCATTTGCCTCGACTGGACTCGACTGGGCCAGAACCCACAGCAGAATAACACAGACTGGAAGTGATGAGAAGTCATTTTGTTCTTCCTAAATGATATTTTCTATATTGCTCTTGTATTTCATTTCTATTCCTATTTCTATTTCAGTGATAAATCGTTTCATTTTTCACATTTGAATCCGTCAACTTGAATGTATTTTTAGATTTCAAACCTCAGAAACATCTTCCAAGCTCTCTTCTTCTTGAGAAACCAGGTTGTGGTGGTTATGATTTTTAAATTTCCTTTGGATGAATGACAATAAAAAAGGGTCCGTGGATGTAATATGTAATACTTTTATCTCAAATAAGGGTTTTTCCTATATTATTCCAGGGTGCTGATTACGGTTATGTTACCTTTATTTTAGGTTCCCTGTCCCGACTCAGTTGGGGATAGATAGGCGAAGCCTTTGATAAAATGTCAGCTGGGTCCTGACAGAAACTTTATTTCCCATTTCTGTGAAGCAGCAAATGCAGAGTCAAGCAAGTTCGTGCTCTCGCTGCAGAGACAGATGCTGAATGACACCACAAAAGTGACTTTGCAGCCAATACCCATAGTGCACATTACACACTCCCTTTAATGGATTGTAGTTTCCATCTCACAATGTCCTTGAGCTTTCTGCAGCCTTCTTCCAGAATCAAAGTTCGGGTTATTTGTTTACATTATCTGGTTTATTTCCCATCAGTAATGGATGGAATGTTGCCCGAAGACACAATAGGGAGGAGATAAGAGTCGAATGTCGGCAGGGGAAAATTCATTCTTTGTGATGCGTCTGTCTGCAGACGCGGCAGATTTGTGAAGTTGTGATTGTAATGAAACATGTGGTGGAGGCAGTCAAAGAGAGGATTAACAGGAAGCGTTATCAGAGACCGTCCAGAGGAGCACAGGAGTTGGACAGGCACCATGAGACGGGCGCAGAGCAGCACAGCAGAAGTTGCTCATGGAGGGAGTTCTGACCGACTAAAGCTGTTCTGGACCGAGCATTTGCACTCAGTCATGTGATCCTGGCTGTGTAAACACGCGTCTGTCGTTCTGCTTTCATGGAAATCATCAGTCTGCTTTTGAGAAGAACAAATGATGGCGAAGCAGTTTGGCCCCAGCAGGATGCACCTTCTATATAGATGCTGAGAGGTTTGCTGCTTCTTTACACACTTCCAATAGAGAAGAAGCCAGAGCTAGACAGGCCTGCAGAACTGTCAGGAATAGCACCACGTTACTGGGTCTTAATGAGGACATTTGCGAAGAACACCAGTGTCAGATGGGACGATGGTGGCTCGGTCTGTTGGGGTCTGGGCTGAGCGGAGGGTTCTTGGTTCTAGACAAAACCTGGAAGGTGTTCTGGTAGTAGGGGAAGGTGCCAGAACACCTTCAGCGCACTTAGAAACCCCAAAATGCTCACATAGGTCCCTGTGATGAACTGGAGACTTATTAATGGATGTACCCTGCCTTTGCCCATATAGGCACCCTCCCCGTGACCCCAAAGGTTTGCTGATGAAGCTTTCTGCCCTCACCCTGACCTTAATCCAGCACCCCAACATGACCATTTGTGACACAGCCACAAAGTGGGCGCAAACTAAGTGCAAACTGTCTTATTCCTTGTTTATTTTATTCTTATGGCATAAGCCAAACCAGCGACGAAACGACTCAAATAATTCCATTTAATCCATTAAGACTTCATTCTACCACCCCATAATCAATCTTTTATATTTCAAGCACATCACTCCACAGCTTAATGTGGAAAAATTATTTTTCTTGTAGCGTTACGCTTGTTTACGTTTACATTCCCAGTTCACGCCGTGATTCACTGCACCCACGACCTCTGTGGTGAATATTAATCCACTTCAGGGAGGCTTCCTGTAACCGTGCGTTGCTCAGAGAAAAGTGGAGAGCAGCATGGAATTTTCCCCACATCCCGTCACCCTGTCGCACATGTGGAGTCTCGCTGACACACGGAAATAATGGAGAAGGAAGAAAGGAACAATAAAACGATTAAACAAACTGTTTAGAGGAGATAAAGTCAGTTCCATTTAAACATGTTGTTTGTGTGTGTGTGTGTGTGTGTGTGTGTGTGTGTGTGTGTGTGTGTGTGACAGCAAACATGAAAAAGATCCAGATGCAGCTCATTTGGCATTTGTTCTGCCATCACACCCAGAACCAACATCAACAACGCGCTGTTGACTCAATGGGGGCTTCAGTCTGGTGCATCAACAATGCAGAATCCTCCATTTTGCGAAGTACACAACAAACAACCTGGCCCATAAAACAAATAAATGCCTCGTGCGTCTGTTGGGATGGTTGGTTCTACTCTTTATATCTGGATACCAGCAGATAAGGAAACCAAAGCGTTCTGTGTGGATCAAGAGATAGGAGGGAAGGTTTTTTATAGTCATTAAATCTGCCATTTAAAGGTCGGGTTTCACATTTCAGTCAAATACAGAACCTACCGCTAGTGAGCGGGTTTTAATTAATGCATAAATAATCAATATTGGACGAAATATGCATCTTATTCACTGCTGCTGATCAGTATTCTTTCAATCTGGACACAGAAACACTCAAATATGTTCAGATAATGTGCAGAAATGAACAGTGTGAACGATTAAACTGCTACGTCACAACGCTTCTGCATGTAGCGAAAGGTAGAGGTGAACCATGGACAGGTGAGATGGAGAGAAGAGTGGCCCACATGCCACGTTTCATTAGGATGGCAGAGGGAAGCAGACTATGACATGCACTACTATCCATCACAGCTGTTCTGGCAGGACATTCGTCATCACTGCTGCAGCTAAAGGTAAAAGCAACGCCGCAACCTTGTCTGTGATGAGCTGAGAGTCCCCCATTTCTCTCCCAAGACTCTGTCCTTTCTCCCTGGGGTTGGGAGGGAGGCACATCCTGGCACAGGCCACAAAGTTTGCCACAGGAATAATATCACCATCCTCATCACATCCAGCTGCAATCGTACAGGCTGATGAACAGGAAGATAGCGTGGCCGTGGGGTCAGTTTAAGCTAGTTCGACATGGTTTGATTACTCTCCCTCCCACAGTCCAAACACACGTATGGGATGGTTGCTTGTGTCTACGTTTTTGCCCTGCCATGAGCTAGCAGCATGACCAGGGTGTACCCCATCTCTTCCACATTAATAGATGGAGTATTACAAGGAAATTCTGGTATTTTCTGGTCATCAAATCAACCAATAAATGTTTTTGTACATGGTGGTTGCAACTGTAGCTCTGTGTGGTGGTTTCTGTATTGGCAAAAACTCCAAAATAATGTTACGTAAAGGAAAGAGAAGGTTTTATGCGTTGAAAAGCAAAACTCTTTTTTGTACTTTCTCATGTCTGAGTTAGTTCGTTGGCCTTTTCTCTTGGACTCTGGCAGTTTAGAACGTCCAATCAGCTCTGGCTTTGGTCCAGTCCTGCAAGTCACAGGATGGTAATTTCTTCTTATCCCCTTCTATAAAGAGCACATTTGTCTGAGGGCACATTAGCTGTGAAATAAATAAATAAAATACAAGACTATCTCCAGGGAAGAAAAGGTGCTCTACACTTAACCTTTATGTTAATTAAATTTTTAAGCTTGGCCTCAGCTATTACTTATTTTGCCAATAGCCTAGCTGGATGTGCTTCGGTATCTAAATAATAGAGGATTGGGTTGTTGCAGAGTTCAAACTAAAGCTTGCAGCCTCCTCAGGTCTGGCAGCTTTCAGGCATCAGTGACTACGAATATAAACTCAACACTCTGAAAGCATTTGACACTCAGAATTAACGTGACATTTGTCATTTTCGTCATAAGTTTCAGCTTTTCAGTCTCACTGCACTAAAGTTTTGCTTCTACTCTTCTAAGGGATCTTTGAAACTTTACAGAACTGAATGTTCGGGCAGGTGATGATCAGATTTTCTTTTGCTTGCATGTGCTATTTTGCGAACTCTGTGGCGATTTAAAGCTTCAATGGCGAAGAGAAATAAAGTGAAATCCTCAAAAATCAGTTTTAGCTTTGACTTTTACCTTTGAACATCCCTCCTTGGTCATCTAAAGCTTCATTTAACTGGCTGATATAGCAGTTAATTCATGCGATTGTCTCTTATCACTGACTGCAGCTGCCCTCCACGTTTATAGCAAATTTCTCCCTTTTTCATGTTTTCACACAGGAAAAGAAAGGCTCCTATGACTCTTAATTAATAATAAATTGATTAAAAACTTAACTATGATGTAATTATCCTATTATTTCAGCACCATTCTAAAATTAATGACACTGCAGGCACCTAATGAGTACGGGACATTACAATTTTATGATTGCTGATTTAGTGAACAGTTCCTGCTTTTGTGTGCCATTGTTTTCAGAAAGCCATGATTAATGTCAGGAAAGTTTCCAGGAACAAGATTATTGGCACAGTCAATCATAACTGATGTGATATGAACCATTTGGAATAGAGAATGGCTTTCCAATGGCGTGTTTATCATCTGCTCTTTCAGCAGCAATTTGCAGGTGTTTTTGTATCATCTTTCATCCACAGAGCTGCAACATAAAACACAGCATTTGGATTTATTTTCAATAGCCCACGATAGAAAAACATCAACCACCAAAGCAAACGTGCCAAAGGACACATGGTGATGTGAAAAGACTGTACCTTCCTGTGTTTTCTTTACATTCCCATCATCGTTTGCATTCCAGATTTAGGCCTCAAAAATGTGGCATTTATTTCCTCCAAAGTCCTGAGAGGAAAACTTCACTGAGCCTTTAAGAAAGAAACTAACATCCTAGCTGTGAAGCCCAGGAAATCTATCCTCAGATCCCTTTAAATGTGGAACAGCTGAGCTGGGTTTTCCCACCAAATTCCCTTTTCCATGGCCTTTTTTATTTATGGCACTTTATCCATTTCCATAAGTGTAGCAGTGCTGTGACTGGTAATGAAAGAAGCTTGGCTATGAGTTTTATAATCAACCATACAGTGAAAGCCATCTCTAGACATTTCTCGGGGTAGAGGCAACAAAGACGTCTCCATGGTTACTGACGGTGTAATGATGGTTTTCTCTGCAGACAGCAGCATCCTGGTCCAGTGTGGCTTTTGACGTGATTGAAGACTTTAGGAAACGATGTAATAACACGGTGAGGGTCCCTTCTTCAGCTCTGATGGAAGCTGGTGGTAAATCTGGTTTAAATCTGCTTTTAAATCAGTGATGGTTCAAAGTCCTCTGCGACATTTACCCGGCCCAGATTGGTCATAGAGAGCTCAGCCTTTTCTGAAAAACGTTTGTGTAATGAAATGTAAAGTCCTCTCAGGCAGGATTTATACAGCCGCTCACTTCTTATTCTTCTTGCGTGTAAATGTATTTTTCTCTCCAGTTACAGTCTGTTTTCACCCCAATTCTCTGGATATGACATTTATAATGCAGACTGTCATCGGCCAGCGGTGCCTCATGGTGGCCAGTAGAAACAGCTGTTCATTGAAATAGGTGACCAATCATGATAAATCATGTCATTTTCATTTAATCTGCATCTATTGTGTGTACAAAGAAAGGCTTTCCTGTTGATAATGTTAGTAAAAGGCCCAGTTTAAAATGCCCTTGTTCATTATTGTGTGAGTTGTCATGACGCAGCACCATCACAATAGCGGATCTGGAATTTCACCACAAGGCCCGCCCTGCTGGGAAAGTGAACGGTGCGACACACAGTCACTTAGACGCCCCAGTGGAGCTGCCGTGTTATTAGCAAATTGCCTGTGACCCAGCCTCTGGGTGTGAGGGAGCCTGCTTTGAATGTCACCAGGAGGGATTATGAGGGCAGCCGTCACCGTGCCCATCCTCAAAAATAACCGAGGCTCAACCTGGCAGCGTCTTCAAGGGCTCCGGAGGTTACGTATTAAAGGTGGCAGGAGCTTTGGCACGCCTGTAAAAGGCTGCTGGTGAGCCAAACAAACGCGGGCCCCCGTGGAGGACCTGTCTCCGCCGTCCTCTGAGCTGTGAGGGAAGTGAGAGGCTGCCTCAACAGGCGCTGTCACACAAGAACCCGTATCCACGTCGAATCCGTGCTCTGTGAGATAGACGCGGCCTGTTTCAGGAGCAGAAATAGAGAACAGCGTTCATGGATGGATGCATCCACCGTCTAAGGTGTGATTTGACTCTACTGAGCACCGACACGACTACGCTGTTGTCACACAGGACAGGAACAACAGTGAGAAAAGACACCGACCTGGGGGAGCTTAAACTACCAGAGACACACTCCCTCCCTGAAGCAACTGCAAATAGAAGTGAAGCAGTCGGACGAGCAACTGCAGCAGAACAATACTGAACAGTGGGTTCTCGCAAAGAGCAGGGGTCTCTCGTGGATCCTGGAATCCGCTAATAGTCTGGCTGAGACGCTAAAGAGCGGCCAAGCTCTGATCAGACTCCGGCGGGGGGAAACAGCAAAGGGAATAAACCTGCAAAATGAACTTGTTTTCTGTGTTCCAGCTTGTAAGCATAGCTGCTAGTTGTGTCTGAAACTAGCTAGTTTTACAAGACAAATATAACACGGATGGATTTCAGATTTGTTTGTGCAAATAAAAGCTAAAACCAGAGCTGAAAATCAGTCATTTAACAGAAGCAGATACCTCAGAATATCTTCTCATTGACCATGTAATGATCGTTCACCCATAAGAGGCTCTTCACATAATGAGCATGCAAAAAGCATCAGGATGAATCTGAGGCTCTCCAACTAGAACCAGAGATCTTTGGGGTCGCCGGTGCAGTTCCAACCTGATGGTAGCTGCTGTTCTCCATCAGTATCGGTGCTGACCTGGCCGAACACTGCTTCCTCTCCAAGGTCTTACAGGATGGGATGCCGTGGCTGAAATCCTACTTCCTGTACTAGAGTGGAGGGAACTCTCTTAATCTATCATTTCAAATGCAATTCAGAGCTACTAGGATCCAAATGCTCGCATTCCGTGTTGCCACAACAGAACCTTTTCTAACCTGCAGGCGAGGAGACGCATGAAGGAAATTGAGGAAAAGAAGAAGGAAGCATGTGATTCACTCTGATGTCTGACCCGTGGCTCAGATCAGAGGGGTGTGTGTGTGTGTGTGTGTGTGTATGTGTGTGTGTGTATGCGTGTGTGAGGCTCCGGAGACATGAAACATGCACACACTTTTTAGCCTGTTGCATTCAGTGTGCTGAAAATCATCTCTTCCTTTTTGTCTTCTGACAACATTTTCTGTCCTTTCAGAAGAACAAAACCAGGCTGTAATTAGATTCTCTGTTTCTGTTTCCTCTCATCCTTCCTGTCAGTGCATCTATCTCAATGTCATCTTCAGCACTGAAGTGTGCACGGATAATTTGTTCATGCACAAAGAATTCATTTTTCTGCATGTGTTTGGGGTTTTTCATACTCTCACCAGAAAAGAAAGTCATTTTGATGTGCAGATCCACACAAACCCAGATAGCACGCGTGTGATGTTACTCAACGTGTCTGTGGTTACTATTATAAACTGGAGGAAATGTTGTATAGTCTTCCTCCTGCCAGTGTTAAAGCATTTCTGAGTGTCAGCTCTCTTACAGGACACCTTTGCCTTCTTTTCATTATTTTTCCCCTGTGGCAGACGCACAGCAACAGGCAGCAGCACCATTTCTGTCCAACGCGTCTCAGCTCGCGAGGAGTCAAACAGGCGAGAAGGTCCCGTCAAAATTCAATTTGTGTCTGGACACAAAAGGCTGTCAAATGGAGAAAACGTACATGTAGATAAAAGTAACAAGTGGAGTGAAACTGACATGCAGCCAATTTCTGAGGACAAATAGGTTTCCTTGTGAATTGGATGTTACAGTAATGTTCCTGCTGGAAATCAGGGTGTGTGTGTGTGTGTGCGTGTGCGTGTGCGTGTGTGTGTGTGTGTGTGTGTGTGTGTGTGTGTGTGTGTGTGTGTGTGTGGGCTTGATTTCATTCACGATTGATTTTCACATTCGATCGCTTCTCCAAAACCGCTTGTTGTTATCATTGCTGGAGTGAAAGGAGAAGAGGTGCTAAATATTTACCTCATGCTTCGAGCTCCTACTCCTCAGACATCATCAATAAATGTTATTTGACACCATCTCCATTTGCCTCCCTCTCTCAGTGCATGTTGGGTGGGTAAATACTTTTTAATACTCATACATATTCATATTGCTCAGAGTCTTATAAGGACTTAGTATTAAAATTATTGCACCATGAACCGGCCTGGCATTTAACATAAAACTCGGTAAACCTTTTATAGAAGGTGTGGGAGTTCTTTTGTGAGTAGTGGAGAATAATGGAGGCGCTATTTCTGTCGCATTACTGCCCTCTATCGGTCTTTGAACGGAAGCCGCTTTCACAGAGAATGTCTAAAATAATCTAAAACTGATCCAGAGATTAGATCTGTGAAATGTCATATATCATTATAAATGTTGCTTATTCAATCATATATTGATTATGTATTTGCAAACACCAAATAAATTCAGTGGTGAATATGACAAAAGTGTTTAATCAAATAGACTTTGGTTAGATGTGGTCCACTCTTTGCTTTTGTCTTGGTTGATTATGGAGTATATGTGCGCTGCCTGGTAAATGTGCCTGTAGGCATTTGATCTGTCGCAAGACTGTTGGGAGAACGCCATCTCTGTGTCTGTGTGATCCAGACTCCTGGAGACAGCTTCTCTTTGAACATTACACAGGCACATCGCAGCAGGTACAAGACTGCTGTCTTTTAGAAGCATATTAGAAAACTCCAGTGGGCTTTTGTACCCACAAAGCAGAGTTTGGTGTAATGAACACATGGGGAGGACAAGGTCCCTCCGATATGCTTCGTCAAGATCAGGAGGGTTATCCACCGTTGGTAGTGTTTCAGGCTGATGGCCTGATCAATCAGTGCACAAGGTTCTGAACAAATTGCAAGGAAATATAATCAAATCCTGTTATTTGATTCTGTTTCAGTTTGATGTTCAGATGCGTGCACAGAGGTTAATCGATTTTTTTGGTAATAGTTCTGTTGTTATTACTGTATGTTCTTTGTGGAAGGTCAAATACTTCCTGATTTCTTCATGACACACACTTTATCATTATTGCCATGTTTAAGGTCCCAAATGATGAAGGATGGTAAAATATTCAAGAAACAGCAGAGTCAAGCCTCCTCACATGGTGAGGTCACTCTGAAGCCTCTGCATATCTTATAAATCACAGGGGGGATCGTTAATCTTCATGGGATCACATTAATGTCTTTGCTGCCTCTCGTTGTTGTGACAGGAAAAGCTGAGGCTTTAATCTGCTGCAGCGGGAGGAGAGTCCTCATCATATTTATGCCTGTTGATCAGGTAAACAGCAGCGTTTATGGCTCTGGATTGTGAAACAGTTCCACATATCTCAGGTTGTTTGCCTGTAGATCTCCTTCTCTCAGACAGGTCATGATTTACCTGACAAGTTTAATTCCTGCTGTGCCACCAGCACTCAGCTCTCACTGCAAATCAATTGCATTGATTGTCTTTTTGTTGATTTTTAATTCAATTACGAGGTATAAAAAGTTAACACCCAAACACAGTGACATCACGGTACCATGGAAATACGCAGCAAAAACACTGGTAAGAAAATGGAGAATGGCTAAAAGCATCTTTTTTTAAAAAAACAACAAAAAAATCTATTACAACCAAAGCACATCTAACTCTGACCCATTTCCACTTCCACATTTAATCACTCCAGTCTTTATCCTTCAAAGAGAGCTCGCCTCACCAGCCACGCCTTTGTCTCCATTTTATACGCTGTATTTAATTCATTGTAGTGATGGCGCCCTTTCTCTGGTCAATTTGATTAATACGGCCTGAAGAAAATCAATTTTCCACCATCGTTTCCCAGTGTCCCTCTGCTGTTCCCTTCACCTATCATTCTGTCTGTGACGCTGCTCTAGCAGCTCCATTATAGGGATTTCAGACAGATTTTCACCATCACAATTAAAGACGTGGATTGTGAATGTTTCTACACTTAATCTTGGTTGATTTACGTATGTGAAATCTATTCCTGCCAAGCAGTTTAATGACTCAGAATGTGAATAAATGTAGCCTGAGATCAGTGGCAGGGGAGCAGAACTTGAGGTAGAGGTTTAGGAATGTTGTGAATTCCAACCTTTGAAACCTGATTATTAATTAATGATTCATGAGAATGACCCTGTTGCCTGACCTTCACCGTGGGGTCATTGCTCTTTATCCACTGCTGACACGTCGGGAATTATGGACGGAATATTTCATCCTGTGCCACCAAAGACCTCACTTGAATTTATAACAACCTAAAACTAAAATGCTGATTTTTCCATGCTGATGTGGGAAAGGAAGAGGTGGAGAAGTAAAGACTGAGACACAGATTAGCTGTGCAACACAGCCCGTTTGATGTAACTCTCTTAGATCCAGATGTCTACACATATCGAAAGTCACTCTGCTTTTGCTGCGGCGTAAATGACCTATTTTCTAAACACCAGCCTTAAATCAAAAGTGGTTTCTAATTCAAGCAGATACAGAATTACTGTTTGGATTATTTTACAATTATGTTAAGAAACCAGGCTCTTTTTTGAGTAAACACCACTAAGGATAAAGATCTCCTTCCTTCGACATCCATGAGCATTGTCATGGTTAGTTGTCATGTGACTCCCGGAGACACCCAATGGCTCACCTGCATGGTTAATCCTGGACCTTTAGGTTTCATGCTGAAACAGATTATAAAGAAGTCCTACGAGTCAAGGCGCAACAACAGCGCCTGAACAAGCCAGGGCGCGCCTGTCCCCCCCAGGATTAGGGTGATAGGCAACCTGTTGTTCGCCATGTGATGATCTAATTACATGAGATAATTAGTCGTAGACACAAGAGAATTTGTGAGTACACCTTCATCTGCTCATGTATTAGGTATCTTATCTCGTTTAAAAAGGTTTCATCTGCCTTCATAATTTTGGTCCACCCGTTTTGGGTAGCACAGATTAAAGAATTTAGATACTGAATAATTTAGAACTGTCGCCCACAATGTACTAATGTTCTTTGACCAATGCTGCCATCCAGCGGTCAAAACATAAATTGTTCCATGCAAAACTTGGGATGAGCTATTAACAGACACAGACGCCACTGTATTCTCTGATAAACATGTATGCAACCCCCCCCCCCCCCCCCCCCCCCCCCCCCCCCCCCCCCCAAAAATAAATAAATAAATAAAAAAAACAAAATTACAGGATACCGCTACGATTTTTGCGTTCAAGTGATCTCCAGTGATTTTGTTTAATATAGGTTTAGGGAATTTGATGTGTTTAAAATTGGTACGATAGGCAAATTACTGCAGCTGTTTGTTGTATTTACAACCTACGGCTCTCTTACGCCATAGCATTTATTATACTGTATGAGTAAGCGTGTGTTGACTTTTCCACATAGGTTAAGAAAACGGTTATTTCACTTTACTGCAAATACTTTTAATCACGATTCTATACGACTACACTACGGAAATCTGGGGGGGGATGGATTTTAAAAACCAAATCTTTTCAAATCTAGCTAAAAGTATATTGTGTAACTGACGACCGTATTGATGCTGAAACAGCAGAAGTCACACTTCGAACCAAAGTTTCATGGGACACGTAAAAGTTGCTAAATTATGGCTCAGTCAATCAAATGTCGTGTACTATTGGTTGAATGGATAAGGAAGACTAGGCAGCTAGAATAATCAATCACACATAATGTATTTTCGACCTCATAACTTTGTAAGCCAATACTAAATTGTAACGAATCTAAGAAATGAACTACAAATCCCGTGGGCAATTGAAAAGCGCAGTCCTGACGCGTCATATCCGTCAGCAGCGATTGTCCAATCAGGATCCCCATTTCCGTGACGACGGTGGATTCGCGTGCTTCCATTGGTTTCTATGTGGTTTCCAGGAAGGGAACGCCACAATTCTAACCACCTCCTACATGTGAACTCCAGCGATAGCACCACGCACGGCGTGCGGAGAGGAGAGAAGCAGGTCGGGAAAGCAACGTCACTCCTTGTACCACCGACTTGACGTCGTGCAGCGAACCGACAGCAGAGCGGAGCGGCGTTGTCCGTGGCAGGTACCACATTGACTATATTACCGTGTGTCTGATAAGCAGTGGTGGGAAAAGAGGCGACAAGTTAAAGAACGCGGTTGGCGATAGGGCCTGGCTGACTGGTAGGCCCGGAATTCTCCCGGCGCTGCACTGACATAGCCTAACCGGGCTGGATCTGCTGTCGACGTTGAGGCCAGCTGCCTGTAGCCCAGTACTGCTGGTTAGGTGCCCTAACAGACCTTATTCTGGAGGGGTAACCTGCTCGCCTGAAAAGGACAAAATAGTTAACCTGTCTAGTAACGCAGGCAGTGGTGTTCAGTGTGGGTGCTCGTGGATTTAGTGGACATGTTTGCTCTTTTTTACGTCTTTTAGGTGCTGAAGCGATTACAGCAGAAAGATGGCGGACGACCCCAGCGCGGCGGACAGGAACGTGGAGATATGGAAAATCAAGAAGCTGATTAAAAGTTTAGAAGCTGCCCGTGGGTAAGTGACTGGGCTGTTTGTGAAAATGCGGCGAAGCGCTACATCGGAGCTCACTTGCTGTGGTGGCGTGACTCTCGACCATCGTAACAGCTGGAGATCCGAAAAGTGCGGCCGAATTTGGGAGTGGTTAGCTTAGCATAGCTAACTTAGCCAGCTATAGCTTTAGCTGCTAGCTTGGTCAGTGCTAAATACCGTCGAACTATTATCAAGGTTGCTTATACCTTTGGGTTTGTGTGGAATTTTGTATTGACATTACACAGAAGGGGCCTCCATGTCCAATGTATCAATTAGTTAACGTTAGCTGCCTTGCTAATGAGGCGCATTAACAGACGTCATCTGTAGAAAGAGGCCACTATGGTTGTCTTTAACAAGAAAGCACGTTGATAAGGGAGGCCGGTTGCCGGTGCAGACGATCGCTCACCCTGGAGCAGTTTTCACTTGAGTAATCACTGTTCGGAAAGTATACGCTGCCATTCTGTAGAGTACATTTCCTCGTTTGTCTAAAACGTTGGATGAAATATGGTCGTTTTAACGGTTTAAATCTTTCACCGGTTTAGTGTAATTTGAGTAGTTTTTGTTGTTTCTTTTTTTTTTACTGATGGGCTTAAAGGGAATGTTGTTGCATTGTTGTGTATGTTAAGCAAAGGTTGTGTTCCAGTGCTGTGCAGAATTTGCTGTCCTGTGCTCTTGTCTGCAATGTTACAGTTGACCATTTGCCCTACATTCATACAGCTACTGTGCCCCTGTGCCTGGCTTAGCTTAAACCACTGTTTTCTTAGGCACATGGTGCAGAAACTTTACATTTATGGTGTTCAAGGTACATAATGTGAAGGTGAAGCTCATGTCACCTTTGACTTCTTATGCAGGTGATCTTGGTTCTTCTGTGCCAGCGTCCCCTTGTGTTGTTGAGCGTCTTCATTTTCAGAACAGACGTAGTAGTTTGGGCCGCAGCATTTGTGGTGCCTGTGTCAATTATGTGCTGTTTTCCTCTGCAGTAATGGAACCAGTATGATCTCGCTGATCATCCCACCCAAGGACCAGATATCCAGAGTGGCCAAAATGTTGGCCGATGAGTTTGGAACCGCTTCAAACATCAAGAGTCGAGTCAACAGGCTCTCTGTGCTTGGGGCCATCACTTCTGTACAGCAAAGGCTAAAACTCTATAACAAAGGTAAGTGTTGAGAAAATGACTGTTAACCTCAGTTCAAGCCAGACCATTTTTTCTTTTTTCTTTTTTTTTTAAATACAAACGATTTTATAGCGTAATTCTAATGAATATTCAGTCACATTGGCAGTTTGAGCTTCATACACATAAAGAGGTTAAATAAATATGATTATCAGGACATTCGAAGATATGTAGGGGTTTTTGTTTGTTTCTGCTGCTCAGCTGCTTTATAGTCCAAAAAGAGAAAGGCAGTTGAGTTGGTCCAGTTTATGCAGGCTGATGTTGGTGCACACGGTAACTTGCCACAATATTCAGCATTAGGTACCCTTATTACATTTTAAGTTGCACCACATTGACAAGTATTTGTGAATTCACCCTGAAATGTTGACAGCTCCATTACTCCTAAAAAGGAGTGATCAGCCTATATTCGTCTAACTTGTGTCCATTTGACCTTTTCACCTTGCCAGTGCCACCCAATGGTTTAGTTGTGTACTGTGGTACTATAGTGACAGAAGAGGGCAAGGAGAAAAAAGTCAATATCGACTTTGAGCCTTTTAAGCCAATCAACACCTCCTTGTATCTCTGCGACAACAAGTTTCACACGGAGGTGAGCCCCTTTTCATGTTTGATCTGCCTGTGTAGTTTAATGCTGAGCTGGAACCTGCGGCCAGTGTTTCCACAGCTGATGTGCTTGTGGACTCTTCTTCCTCCATCCACACAGGCTCTGACAGCCCTGCTCTCGGATGACAGTAAGTTTGGCTTTATTGTGATCGACGGTAGTGGCGCACTGTTTGGCACGCTGCAGGGCAACACCAGGGAGGTGCTTCACAAGTTCACCGTGGACCTACCCAAAAAGCACGGTATTAACTCGTATTACTTGCATAACAAACAGGCTGTTTCCCAACTAGTCTGGAGGACTTCATAAACACATTTGGTCTTTAGTACACAGAGTCCACTGAACATTTTTGTTTGTTTGTGTATTTCAGGCAGAGGAGGACAGTCTGCCCTGCGTTTTGCTCGACTGAGAATGGAGAAGAGACACAACTATGTGAGGAAAGTGGCTGAGACGGCTGTCCAGCTGTTTGTGTCCAACGATAAAGTTAATGTGGCCGGAATGGTCTTGGCTGGTTCTGCCGACTTCAAGACCGAGCTCAGCCAGTCTGACATGTTTGATCCAGTAAGTCTGTGAACAATTATCTGTCTTTTAAAGTTTGACACAAGCGTCTTCAGGCATCCTTATTTCTACAGAATAAACACAAGTTCTCACCAAACTCCAGTTTTTAGGGACTATTTTTAGTCTTTGAAACAACAGCAGCACATGGTTCTCATCTGTTTATTTTCAGAAAGGACTGTTGAGTAATATCAAACTAGTTTTAACATCTACAATCAAGAATCATTTTAAAATGAAATCATTAACATCAGTTGTTTAGAATATCAGCCATGAGGCTATATTATTATTATAAAAACAAAGACAGCACCATCTTCAAAGACTTAAACTAGTCTTAATTTTTGTGAGTTTTTAAAGCCAGATCTGTTGTGTGTTTACAAGTAGGCAGAAATGAGTGTTTATGGAGGTTAAAATGATGTGTTTTCAACCTTGTGTGTTCTCTGCAGAGATTACAAGCAAAGGTTTTGAAGCTTGTAGACAT
Organism: Takifugu rubripes; assembly: GCF_901000725.2. Taxonomy (NCBI): domain Eukaryota; kingdom Metazoa; phylum Chordata; class Actinopteri; order Tetraodontiformes; family Tetraodontidae; genus Takifugu; species Takifugu rubripes. Next base: position 5,923,988 of record NC_042298.1, on the reverse strand, counting down.
CTCTTATGGAGGAGAGAATGGCTTCAATCAGGCTATCGAGCTCTCAGCAGAGGTTCTCTCTAATGTCAAATTCATCCAAGAGAAGAAGCTTATAGGTGATTCCTCATTTTGCACCATTGAAATGATTTTTAACTCTATTTGGAACCATTATGATCAAACCCAAGCTCTCCATGTGATGGAAATGTTTTCATTTTCCACAGGGCGATACTTTGATGAGATCAGCCAGGACACGGGGAAATACTGTTTTGGAGTAGATGACACACTCAAGGCCCTGGAGATGGGAGCGGTGGAGATCCTCATAGTCTATGAGAACTTGGACACTATGCGTTACGTTTTACGTGTGCATGGAGCAGAAAGCAACGGAGCTGAGAATGGTAACGAGTGTGCAAATCCTCCTGGAGCTGTTGAGGAAACATGAGCCGATAAAATGGTCTAATGTTCATCATCTCGTGATTATAGATGAGAAGATTTTGTACTTAACGCCAGAGCAGGAGAAAGACAAGTCTCATTTCACAGACAAGGAGGTGAGCGTCACAATCCAAACAGGTTCTTTTTGTTTTGTCGTTGCCGATAATGACAGGCTCCTCATTTCTTGCGTGTTTCTCAGACGGGGCAGGAACACGAGCTGATTGAGAGCATGCCGCTCCTGGAGTGGTTTGCTAACAACTACAAGAAATTTGGGGCCACGTTGGAGATAGTTACAGACAAAAGCCAGGAAGGTTCCCAGTTTGTCAAGGGCTTCGGAGGCATTGGGGGTGAGTCTAATGTTATTTGATGATAGGGCGTCTGTGTCCGTATAAGGTTGTGTGTATGTGTGTGTACGCGTATGTATTTATTTTTAATGACGGGTTGACCACTAATTATAACTTGACATTGCTGAGAAAAAAAACTAGGTGTGGTGTGTAAAGGAGGATAATTTGGCAATGCCTAAGCTGCTGACCTGTTTGGTTCTTAAAAAGCCTAATACACACGAGTCTGTGCTTTTCGTAGAATGTTTTTAATTTAAAACATCAAATTTAATGTCTGTAATAGGAGGTGTAGTTTGGTTCATTTATATTGTACATGCCAATAAATGAATCGACTTTAGCATTAGCACAAGCTGTTTCCTATGTTAAGATCTGTTTTTTATTAATCTACATAGTTCACATCCTGGTGTTGCCTTTTCTGTGAATATCTCACATGTTGATCCACTGATCTGGTCTTTTCCAGGTATCTTGCGATACAGGGTCGCTTTCCAGGACATGGAGTACCAAGGAGAGGACGATGAGTTCTTTGATTTGGATGACTACTAGGTAGTCTGGGACTGATATGTGGGAGAAAAATAAACAAAGGAATGAATGAAGAAATAAGGAAAGAAAAATGCCACCTCTCGTGCAGCAAGTGAGAGGTGCGGCCATGTTGACCATATGACAGAAACACCTTCCAATTTATCTGTTGCAAAACACAACTTGCACATACATTTAATCTGTATACAAGACAAAAACACACAGGCTGAAGAGGAGTGAGATTTTCTTTTATCCAGAGAGGGACAAGCCCTTCTGAATAAATCCCTGCCTTAGAGCGCTGGTTCCTTCCCCTAGTTGGATTGGACTTGACTCCTTTTTGTTCCTCCTCCCCTCCATTATGAATGAACACAACAGCAAGTTTCCAGATTCCTCGCTGCCCCTAAACCTGGTCTGAAGAACTTTGGATTCACTCCACCTATATAGAAAATATTTTCCCCTTTTGCCTCATGTCCCCTCCTTATCTCTTCTCTCTCCGTTGCTTTACTTTTTTTTTTTTTTTTTTTTTTTTTTTTTTACTGGTAACTGCTGCTGTTGTATTTTATGAGAGTGGGGGATTTTTTTTACCTGGGTTTCTGTAGAGAAAGGGGGACAAAGTATTAAATTTGAACTGCTGAAAACCAACGTCAGCTCATCTGATGTGGTCTCAATAATGTTTTGTTTCTTGGATAGAACAGTTTCACTGCATTTTCTGTATTGGATGACTCCGCTGTCAGGGACGAGTGATGGAATCTGTGTCTGCGTCAATGGATTTTTGCCTCAGTATAATAAGATCAACAACCTGAAGCTGAAATCAAATTTGCCAGATATCACAGCCCGTTAAGATGAATTAATAACGTCCCGGAAGTTGCATTAAATACAAGGAAAATATAATTCGAGCATTCACGTGCATCTGCTCATGATGTTATTAGATTCATGTGGAAGTTAGAGATGTGCATCAAATGGAGATTAGTATAAAGTTGCTTAAGTACCTGATAGTATGTTTTTACTGCAGAAATCCCAGAGCCATTTCAAAAGTTATTTTACAAAATGTATTGCATTAACGGTATATTTTTAACATGTATATTTTAAATTATTTTATTCTAGCCATAATATTGAGCCGGTTTTTACCACACCTGTGGCCTGGGGTAGGTTTCAGAAGCCTAAATCCAGGACCTTGAATATGCCTATCCGAGCATATCTTATCCATAAGTCGTATTTCCCTCAATCATTCTTGTCATGCTGCATTTTACGGCGCGGGTGTGCGGTTGATTGGTTTGGCGTAAGCGCACCCTTCAGGATAGCAACAGCACCTTCTTCCATTTGCCTTTTTGTTTGGGGGTGTAACCGTGGAAAGCCTTGGTAGCACGCTCAGCCAATCAGCAAGTTACGAAGACCTGAAGCCCCGCCTCCCTTGGCGAAATCCGTCCAATCGCTGCGCTCGTTCATAGCAGGGCCATTACCATCCCCCCACCCCCCCCGTATGACACTGCCCTACCAGAGCTGTGTGTTAAAGCGAAATGTATGACGTCTCCGCATTTGCGGGCCGCCGACGCAGGGCTGGGTTTCCATTTTCATAGCGAGTTTCGGGGGGGATCGTCAACATGGAACCGGAGATGGAGGACAAAACGTTGGAGCTGATGGTAAGGCGCGTTGCTTCGTGGCATCGTTACCATTCACTGTGACCAGTGTCACGCATATATCGCAGAAGCGACGAAGGTTTCAGTCGACGGCAGGAACGGGCTGAAGCGGCTTGTTAGGAGCGGTGGCGGAGAAAGGAGGGGGCACCAGAAATCAGAGGGAGGGCCTGAAATCATCGTTAATTTTGCCGAGAGTGCCTCTTATGGTGATGGTCATATTGGTAAACAAGCCCTGTATGTTGAGATGAAGCGGAGGCTATGCGCATTGTGTTGCCTGTATTAGGCACACGGCGGGGAGTTGGTGCCGAGGAGCGGCGAGGATTCTCGGGGCATCGTTCACTGCGGTGACGCTGCGCCACTTTAACTGGGCCCTGTCTAGCCACTCGGCTAACGTGAGCTAGAACGCAGCGAGCAACCTACAATTTCGAGTGTGATACATCAACTTGTTCGCGTAAACCCAACACACATGGCAGTAAATGTGAGGAAGAGCCGAGCACGTTATATATTACAAAGGGGTGGATGTGAATCATAACGACGGGGTTGTCTGTTTACATTTATCTAAGTGCGTAGAAGGAAGTGTAGTGCTCTTCTTTCACTTAGCGTTATCACGATTAGCAGGGTAGCAAACGCTTAGTAGCTACAGCGCTAAGACGCTAACTATATGTGGCAAAGACGTTGTACCAAAGCATTCGATCCTCAAAATAGTCCAAAAAAATCGTGATCAAAAATCACAATTAAGTATAGTTCGCCCGCACAAAGAGAGGTGACCGAATCTGCCAGTCCGTGGGGCTAACTTTTACTGGATTTATTTTTGGTGTAGCCACTGCAGCGATAATAGTTCGGTTGTTCAGTCCTAACCTGGGCCAACGACTTAACGGTACCATTGTTAAGCAGGCTGTTCATTTAAGGTGCGGGTAAAGTGAATTATTTCCTCCTGAAATGATCAATGCATAGTGGCTACAAATGACACTCTAGTATTTATTCTTGCCTTCTGAAGCAGGTGTATGTATGTTGGTTTCCAAAACCTAGACGATTTGTTAAAAAGATCTCTTTATTTCGCCTTTCATTTAAATAATGTACCGTGGGCTGGTTTGTCTACAGTAAAGACGAGTAAAGTGGACCTAAAACGACCGTGTCTCCATCTTTTTAAATTGATGGTTCTTAACAATTTAGTTGCGTGTAATCTTCAATTTTGAATAAATCTCTTGATTTCCTCAAATCTTATAATAACCAATTTGGCCTGCAATTAAAATAATGATACAGTGTAAATGTGCTTGAGGTGTAAATACCTAGCAAATAAATGTTTAGGGGTTTCTTTGATATTAAATACCATGAGCATGTGATCCTTAAATAATATATACTTGACATCATAATTTCACACCTTTGCATCAAATAAAATAATAGATATAATTCATTTATTAAACACTTTTGCTAGTTTCTTATACTTCTTAGGCCTGTCATGGTTTTCACTTTTTTCTGGGTTGTGTGATGTCAATATATATATGTATATGTTTCTATATACATAAATGCATCGCCCCCGTGTTATTGACTATCCCCAAATGAATGAAGATGGCAGGTGGGGGCTCCTGATAGATCAATAGTCGGTGCCCATCCCTGTTCTGTACCTACCCTCACCCAGTTCATGTCTAATAATGCTTTTGTGTGTATGTTTATGGGTCTGTAACCTGTGTGTGAAGGAGTGTGTGTTCCTCGCTCACTGTGCCAATGTGTGTGTAGCTCTAATACTGGTTTTTCCCCTTACTATCCCCACCCCCCCCTTCTTTTCTCTCCTCACTTTTGATGGTTACACACCAACCCCCTGTCAATCTCAACCCGTACCTTATTTCTCCATCCTGCCATTATTTGAAACCTTCCACATTTCCCTGCATGCGACTTCCCACTGCCTCCCCACTTCCATCCACCCGCCCTTCCATTCATCTCCCCACTCACTGATTCACCGCATTTGGTTTCCGTCACCAACCCTCCTCGACTTTCCCTTCACTTCTCATCTCTGCTCTTTCGCTCTTCCTTTCCTCTCCCTCCCTCACCCTGTCCACTCGGTTCTCCTCCCTTCCTCCCTTCCTCTCTCTCTCTTTCACACAGTGCTCTGTGCCTCGCTCGCTCTGGCTGGGCTGCTCCTCGGTGGCTGAGAGTTTGTGTGCACTCAGGTGCCTGCAGAGCATCCCCTCCACCCGGGCTCACAACCAGGTTCTGCCTCTCTCCTCTTAATTCTGCTGCTTCTCCTCCTCTCCCTCCCCTTCTCTCCTGAGCATTCCATCACCACCGTTATTATTTGCCCACTCTACACGACTCCTCGTCCCACCTCGTGGTGGGCACATTCGCCCCTTCACCGTCCCGCTTCCTGACGGAACACTGTCTTTCCCTCCCTGTCTGAAGCACATTGCTCTTGGGTTGTTCTCTGGTGTCCCCTCAAACTCTGCTTGAAACAGTGGGGCTCTTTAGGCTCCGAGAGGCGGGGAGCGTGCATGCCTGCTTGGCCAAACCTCTCTGTCTGTGTCTTTATTTCTATCTGCTTTGCTGTGCATGATCATCCAAAGCAGTAAGCCCGTTTTGGCTCCCTGTGCCGTCTGCTTTGGTCCCGTTACCCGTTTACCGTTTACTGTCTGGGTGATTCAAAATCATTTACGCTTTAAGTGAAAACTCAATACTTGGGTGTTTTAATTGTTTGTGTGTTTGTGTGATTCAATAATCAATAGTTCTGTGTTTGATAGGTAGGTATGCCCGCCTAATTGGTGTCAAAGGTTGTTTTTGGATCACATTTCTATTGCCATAATGTTAATATAAAATCGTGATAAAGTGAATCATTGACCGTGCCAGTGTACAGCTTCAGAGCAGTGTTTAGAACATCTAAGTATCCCCGAAAACAAGTAGTGTAACCATAAAATCCTCTCCTCTGTGTGTGGTGAGACCACGCTCTGATTCCTACTTTCATTAGTCATGGCCCAGCTGCAGCCAGTGACATACCTAAGATGCTGCTGCAGTTTAATTTCCTGTCCAGACATTTAGCCCGCATCACAGACACGCAGCAAATGGATTCTTTTTGTTGTGGGGTTTGTTTTCCGCTCCATACATGTGTGCACGCCTCAGAACTCACGAAGGCCGCCCTTCCCTGGCTGTTTGTGGCACTCGTTTCTCGCGCCGTCCACTCAGTTGCCTTTACTTTGCCTTTTTAAAGAAAGAGCTCAACAGAATGCAATAAAAACCAATCACCTCTTCTTCTGTTTTCATAGAACACGTCAGGAATGGAGTCGCAAAACCTCGTGGACGACCTGTCGCCAAAGAAAAACACGGTTCTGAAGGTTGGCATTTACCTGAACTCCATGTCAGACAGACACATGAACTGTGATACTCACACATGTTTTGGTTTTGTTAAGAATAAAACAACATAAGGCTGAGGTAGATGCAGAGATAGAGCTTGGGGTGGGTTTCTACATGCTTTATGGGTTGTCCAAACACCATAGGACCAGGCAACAAGAGTCGTGCTTTTCCCACGAGCAAGACGATGGTGATACACACCGACAGAATCAGATGCAGAGGGATTTTTATCATCTCTCCCTGTGCCAGGTTTAATCTGGAGGCAGACCATGTGTTCTGCGCCCACACTGGAAGCAGGCACCACCAGCAGATTTCAGCAGTCTGACCATCTCTCTCTCTCTCTGAGATGCAATCAGAAGTTAGCAGGAGGCTCCATGTGGGAGTTCCTGCTCCTATAATTACTCATTCTGCACCATTTGACCACGGGCCGCCTCACCGCCACTTTGTTGTTGCTGCCGGTGAAAACATGGTGTCGTTCATCCTCTGCTGGATCAGTGCCTCTTTTGCCACCTCCTATACAAACATGGTCATATCTATTTGCCAAGTTTAAGTAAGATTTTACCTTCTGTAAGGTGTTTTTTGTCCATCTACAGCTTTTATTCTGATCTCCTGATTACATTGAGGGGCAAGATTTCAGATGTTAAACTTCTTTTCTTTTTAATGTAAAGCCAGATAACTCTTCTAACTCTGTTGACATGTGCTGGTCTTTGCAGCATACTAACGGTCCTGTAGTGGGCTCCCGTAAGCGACCGTCGCAAGGAAACTATGAGAAGGAGAAGGAACACTGCATCACCCTCTTTGACCAGTGGTCGGAGGCCGACCAGGTGGAGTTTGTTGAGCGCCTGATTTCCCGTATGTGCCACTACCAGCACGGCCACATAAACTCCTACCTCAAACCCATGCTGCAGAGGGACTTCATCACTGCGTTGCCAGGTAAAAATACAATCCACTGCGAACAACACCCAACCAGTTGACATCTTATACACCGTTTTTCTTTTCTCCCTTTCAGCCCAAGGCTTGGACCATATAGCAGAGAATATCTTGTCTTTCCTGGACGCTCGCTCCCTATGCTCAGCAGAACTGGTGTGTAAGGAGTGGCAGAGGGTCATCTCCGAGGGGATGCTGTGGAAGAAGCTCATTGAGCGAATGGTGCGCACCGACCCGCTCTGGAAAGGCCTATCCGAGAGACACCAATGGTAAGAGCAGAGTAATTTTCACACAGAAGCACAATGAATGTTCACACACACACACACACACACACACACACACACCTGTCATTATGCTTATTTTTCCAGGGAGAAATATCTCTTCAAGAACCGCACAGCAGAAGTCCCACCCAACTCTTACTATCACTCACTGTATCCCAAGATTATTCAGGACATAGAGGTACGCCCCCAGAGAACTGGTCAGCACCCACTGACCAGTTTCTACCTTTGTGCAGCCTTCGTTATGGCGTCATCAGTTATTTTAAAAGCGTTCGGGTCTTTGTGGCCTAAATAAAACAGAATCTGAATTAAATGCGCAGGTTTTGATAAAGAAAATAATGAATGAGCAGAATGTGAATCTGTTTCTGTGTTTTTAAATATAACCTGCACTTGAATGTGTCTCTATCCCAGAAAAACCATAATGCTTCTAGTTAATGCCATCCAGTAATGTGAAATGCAGCCTCATCACCACTTTCCACCTCACTTGTGCGCCCATCTGTGTCGGCTCTAATACCATTATGTAACTTGATTGACTATTTTGCACCATCGCACCGCTTCTGGTGTTTGATGTCGTCGTCTGTTTTTCTTCCAGACTATTGAAGCGAATTGGCGGTGTGGAAGACACAACTTGCAGAGGATTCAGTGTCGCTCAGAAAATAGTAAAGGAGTTTACTGTCTCCAATATGACGATGACAAGATCATCAGTGGCCTTAGGGACAATTCAATTAAGGTATGTGTGTCATAAGTAAACCAGGGTTACTCTATTGAAGTTGACACGAAGGCACAGGAATGAAATGATGTAGCCACTTGGTACAAAAGCTGAAGGAGTGTGCATATTGCTGTGGAGACTGCCACAACCAGAAAAGAGCTGAATGTTCAGAACAGTGAGGGTAAATGGAGCAGAAACACCGCTGAGAGAATAGGCCGTTCTCACCATGACCCACATTTATTACCTTTCGCAGACCTCTTGTTTTCTGTCGTCCTCTGTTGCTAGTGACCAGTGTGTCTCACTCCGTTTGCTTCCTTCTATGTCTGCTTCTTTTTGATAGATCTGGGATAAACAGAGCCTGGAGTGTCTGAAGATTCTGACTGGGCACACAGGCTCAGTATTGTGTCTGCAGTATGACGACAGGGTCATCGTTACCGGGTCTTCTGACTCCACTGTCAGGTACAGAACACACAGCCAGCGTACAAGCGTGGTTTTCAAGATGCTCCGGCCAAAACTCTCACCCAGTAACACACCAGTTAAACATGATCACCAAGTACTTAAAATAGAAAAGGTTTTATTGTTTCAACACCTGCTGTGTATCTCTAGTTGCTACGGATGAGAATTGGGGCCATCTCTGAGAAAAAAAAACACAAGAGGAGGTAGATTTTTAATTTATTCATCGTGCACTTAAAGAAAATTTGTAGAGGGGGAAAAAAGGTAAAATATCAATTTAAAAATGTGATGTTGAGAAAAATCCACCTTTTTAGACTAATAACAGAACACTGGCTGCTACAAAATGCAGTGCAGGTGAAAGTATTCTTCTGACTTGGCTTCAGTAACCAAGAAATGCTTCCTTTTTAAGCTGATAAACACAGTTATCAGTATTAGGACCTTGAGGAGATGGTGTAAAACGAGGCGCTGAAATTAGCTTCCAATTTGGCAGTTAAATCATCCTGTTGAGAGCAAAAATGAAACATTTCCCTGACTTTTTTCTCTTCTGAGCCACCTTGTGCTAAATGATAAATGACCATTTGGTAAAGGAACAGTATCATGGGTTTATTTTCTCTTACCAATTCTGCCATATACAAATCGGAAGCTAACCTCAGTGTCATGTAATACGCACACTCTCTTCAAGTCCTAATACTGATATCTACGCTCTGTTGGTGAGCTAAAAGGGAAATTATTTCTCTGCTACCACATTTTGACTTGCATGGTGGAGAAAAAAAAATCTGCCTTCTCTTTTTTTCTCAATCAGTCTTCCGTAAGTTCCAGTATCTGCCTCAACTTCCCTTTTTATAGTGCAGCAGTGAGCTGAACGTGACACTCTGCACACCCGCACAAATAAAGCGTCATTAATGATTTCTGTTGTTTGAATGCACCGTATCAGTCACCCACAGGCCTCTGGCTGTTTGTGTCCATGGAATCGGTGCAGATAAACTTTCCCTGCTGTTTTTATTGGCACGGACTCATTTCTTCGTCAGTCTCCAGGTTCTCCAAGTCCAGATTTCTCTTATGTTCATTCTGGCTTAAAAACATTCTCCAGTTGCAACACAGGAAGCCCCGCCTGATGACTGGTAGCTTTGTATTAAGAATCCAGAGATGATCCCCACACTTTGGTGGCTTTTAGCATTTGTGACAACTTTTCTCTGAAGATCTGGTTAAAAACACTTTTAAATGGCCATGATTGATTACACAACAATGTTTTATGGGTGTTTTGGTCAACCGTGTTTCTCCTATTGCGCCACATCAAAATGAGAGTTGTGGGACGGCGTAGAACCCAGGAGTGCCATCAAGCACTTAATTTACACACGTGTATGCAAACTTTCAAGCCTAACTTAAGTTTCCTGTTGGTGGAAATGGTGGGATGTATTTTATTGTGCTTACTTAACAGTCTGGCTGTGTGCCTACATTGACACTTGTCTGGCTGCCACACACACAAGCTCAGCATTAATTCACTTATTACGCCACACATCCGCCATATTTGCTGGGCCGTGTCCAGGGAAAATGTGACTTCACTTCCTTAGCAACAGTTTGACGGTCATTTTGTTTGTAGGTTTGCTTGTCAGCTTTTCCAGTGAGTTCAGCTTTAGAGTCCAAATGTCCAACAGCTCGGGGCTGCAAACCCATTCAATTCTGAATTAAATAAATGTAATTTGAGTTTCCTTTCTTTTCCCTCCACGTCCTCCTCCTACCCTTGTATCTCATTCTGTGCTCACACTTTTTCTTTTTTCCTGGCCCACCTTGTTCTCCCCTTTTATGTTCTGTTCTTACCCCCCTTCACCTCCATCCTGTCACTCTCCTCTTCGGCAGAGTTTGGGAGGTGACGACGGGCGAGGTACTGAACACACTGATTCACCACAACGAGGCAGTTCTTCATCTACGCTTCGCAAATGGCCTGATGGTCACCTGCTCCAAGGACCGCTCCATCGCCGTCTGGGACATGGCCTCGCCGACCGACATCAGCCTACGCCGCGTCCTTGTGGGACACCGGGCTGCTGTAAACGTGGTTGACTTTGATGACAAATATATTGTGTCTGCCTCAGGGGACCGCACCATCAAGGTAACAGAAATTCATAAAACGCATCAAGCTGATTTAAAGTCTTCCCAGAAGAATTTTTTTTTTTCATGTCGGTGGAATAATTTCCTAGAAAGAGCAGCCATATTTCCAAACCAAGAGTCTACCTATTTTCTACTCACTTTTGTTATTTCGTTGTCATAGTTAGCTCAAATATTTAAAGATTTCTGCCATTTGTCAAACATAATGGGTCTAAATTGCACCTGTTCCAATACATTTAAAAGGTCAACAGCAATACCTCTTTCCAGAAGTCATGACTCAGTTACTCAAGGAGCCGCCCGGTCAACAAATGGAACGAGATGCAAATCTGCGCTTTGATGAGAAGCTAGCGACCTAAGCTGGCTCATTTCAATGCTAACATCTGGTCCTGTCATAAGAATAAAGCTCATGTCCTGAGTAAAAACGTCTTTCTGTGCTGCACTAAGTTTTACTTTGGTAAGAAAGGAAAATTGCTCCTGCATGAAACTGCCCACATCAAGCCAGCTGTCATTTAGTTCTATTATATTTGAGTAAAGACAGAGCGTGAGAGCTGATATCTCCAAAATAAAAACCAGGACCGGCCAGAAATCAAATATTCTTGATGTCGTGGAGAAATGTTACCATATCGTAATGTGTTTGTGAGAATAAATACAGGCCACTGTTTGAAGTTTTCGGGTTTTTTTCCCCCTTGGCCACATTTAGGTATGGAGCACCAGCACATGTGAATTTGTGCGAACACTAAACGGTCACAAACGGGGCATCGCCTGTCTACAGTACAGAGATCGTCTGGTGGTCAGTGGCTCCTCAGACAACACAATCCGGTACGTGAATAAAGAGGACTTCAGAGTCGGATCGTCGCACCAAAAACGCCTTTTCTAACACGTGACTGATTTGAGGGATGTTCTTCATTATCATAACATACGGCAGGTTATGGGACATTGAGTGCGGGGCGTGTTTGCGAGTCCTGGAAGGTCACGAGGAGCTTGTGCGTTGCATCCGCTTCGACAACAAAAGGATTGTCAGCGGCGCTTATGATGGGTCAGTCATGCACACACACCTCTTTGTGCACTCACACATACGGTTTTTGTGCTTCACACAGTTGTCTTTTGTTCCATCTGCAGTAAGATTAAGGTCTGGGATCTTCAGGCAGCGTTGGACCCCCGAGCACCTGCCAGCACATTATGTCTGCGCACTCTAGTGGTGAGAGGCACTGCTGTTTGAGTTGGATTTTATTTTTGATTGACCTTTTTAAGGAATAAAGTCTTCCCTCCTCCAGGAGCATTCTGGACGAGTGTTTCGTCTTCAGTTTGATGAGTTTCAGATCATCAGCAGTTCTCACGACGACACCATTCTGATCTGGGATTTCCTGAACGTCTCAACCAATGGCCAGCCAGAGGGGCGGTCTCCCTCCCGCACCTACACGTATATTACTAGATAGCAGGTACAAACGCTACAGCTATCTGTCCAAAACACTTGTGAATGTGTTTCTAGTCAGTCAGACCCTGGTCTGATTGCAGGTTCTTCTGCTCCCCTTCACCCACAGGTGGCGCCACCTCCCTCACCTTTTTTTGGAGGAGCCCTGGGCTGATTGGGTGATGCTGCATCCATCACAGAACGGAGCCTATCTCTTCTTCTTTTATCCTCGTCATCTCTCTGTCCACCTTGCCTCGGCCTCCTCCTGCTCCTCGCCTGTTGTGACGGACTCTCGAGCTTGTGCCCGTTGCTTGTCAATGACTCGCACTCACACACATTTGCACCCAAAGGTCAACACCGACGATGATTCCCAACTCCAGAAATGACACGATTGTCCCAGAACGTTCACCTACTGCTTATTTATGTTTTGTAAAGTACAGTATTAACATAGAAATAATGTAAGTCACAAGCTCTTGTCCCCCCCTCGATAGAACAAACAACTTCACTCGGTTTATTTCCTGCCAAAAACAGTTTCCAGAGGAATTGCTTCTAGATATAAATCTATATATATTTATATATACTGCACACACAGAGAGTGGCACAGTTGGACAGAGGATGACTGGAGCTGTGATGCGGGAGACAGAGACTCTTTACTCAGCTCTCACGAAGGGGGAAGGACTGGAGATGGATGCAGTGGATGTGGGGAGGACCTCCTTGCTCCCCCTCATTGCTGGCCGTCCCATCTCTTCCTCCTCCCCTCTAAACCCCAGAGATGCACACGTGCTTGGGGCCGGCGCACGCTCAACTTTGCTTGGGTCTGTGTGCGTGGACTTGTGAAACAGCAGAACAGAGCAGAAACGTTGAACAGACATGCATGTCAGGTTGCCAAGGATACAGCGTCCTGGCACACCTCTGCTTATTTTCTCTTAAATCATCTTTCTTACTGTTTTTTATTACTGTTGTTTTCTCTCTTTTTTTGAGTATTTTGGTTCTTAGTACAAAAATCATACTAAACGTAGTCCTCTCTCTTTCTCTCCCTTTATTCTTTCCTCTAACTTAGTCTTCATCTGTCCCTTTCACTCCATCTTTCTCTCCATCATGTACGTGCTTGCTTTGGTTATGAGAGAAGCTGGAACTCAAAGGCTCAAATTTAGCTGTAAACGGAGTTGTCTTGTCAAATTGTGTTGTATATTAAAATGATTTTTTAAAGAAGAAAATGACCTTATTGTGAATAAAGTACATGACTGGTGGTGTTCAGCCAACTGTAGTGTGTGTGTGTGTGTGTGTGTGTGTGTGTGTGTGTGTGTGTGTGTGTGTGTGTTTTATTTAGAGCATTAATACCATCAGTGGAGCCAGAGATTCTCACTATTTAAAGTTATTAACTCTGTTTTTGCTCAGCTCGAGTGGCTTTGCAACACATGAAACAAAAGATGAGAATAATTAGAACAGTTGTAGCCCCCCCCCCAGCGGGACCAGTGCATAAACTTCCAGCGAGCTTGTGTTGTGATCTGGTGTTTGTGATCTGAATTATGCAAGAACTCACTGGGTGGATCTTGGCTGGCGGATTGGGAACGGACCAAGGAAGAACCGGTTCAATTCTGGTGCAGTCTCAGGAATTTGAATTGGAGGAGACTGTTGAAGATATGTGCTCTGAATAAAATTCTGCTTGTCACTTGTTCCAGTTTTGGCTTGAAAGTTGCTTAATGAAAACCAAATGGTCCAGGATTTGGCATCAAACCTGCGGAACGTGTTGGCCGCCAGGGGGCGGTACACACTCATCTATTTACCACAGTGATCTGTTCATGACAGTTGCTCTCTGTTGGGAAGCCAGGTTTTGTCTGAATAACGTGTTGGAGTGGATCACATTCTCGGTCCTGGAGCCACTAACCGTGAAGGAGGATGCGCATGAGACATTGAAAGTGATGTTTTTGCGGCAGACATCTGACTAACCCGACGGTCTGCTTATTGTTCAACGTCTCCGTGAGATAGAAGAAGGGGAGTTGGTTTAGCAGGCAGGGTCAGGCAGTTTTCAGAAATTCCCATTTTTGTTTGGTGGAATACCTTAAATTCTAGGAATAAGTGAATGTTGGATGGGTCTGTGTTTGGTGGAGCACCATGAGTGTATGCTGCAGTATGATGTGTATGTGTGTTGGATATGGGTGTGTGTGCTTCCTCTGGGTCTGTGGGATTTTGGCCCATAATTCCTACAGCTCTCAGGTCACAGCTCCGTTCTCACGCACATATTTGGCATTCCTTCCCCGACATGATTACCATACACCTTCCACTCTGGGTTTGGCGCCGCGGAATATTTCCATCATTCCCGAGTGGAACTGGAACAATGTTCCAGAAATGAGCAGCTCACCCCTGCACCCCCTTACTGTGTCTCCTTTATCCCACCCCACCCCTCTGTCTCCTCCTCATACCACCCACCTCCAACACAGATTCCTGCTGTCTTGCAAAAGGAATCCTCCGGTGCAGCCCTTTTCCCCTCTGAGTCAGCTGTTTGTGTCTGCTGGCATGATTGGGTCATTTGGCAGCGACATCTCTTCATTGACCTCCTGCTAGGATGGGGAAGGAAAGGGGAGGAGGAGGAGGAGGAGGGGTGGGGGTGCTGAGAGCAGGATAGAGGAGAGAAGAAGCAGCCATGGAACTGTCTCACCGCTGCCTGCTTCCCTTCCAATATTCGGCCCGATCCCTCACGCCGCGTGTTCATGTCCCAACTTTCAAACGCGGGGCCGAGCGGTGGTTTTTGCACAATAGCTGGAGCTCCCATCATTCAGAACGCGCCGAAGGGGTCTGTAACGGCCGCGGAATCTGTGAATCCGTCCGCATTCTGACAGCACGTCGGCTTTGGAAATCTCTTTTATTTTCATGCGTTGCATGGGTGAAACGGCGTTTCTAACGTCACGCCTTGAGAAGTAACCAGAGGAGCCGAGGATGAGCCTGGAGACCTGACCAGCTACTAATCTACTGATATATGCACGGGCAGCCGTGACCTGCATCTATAATGATAAATAATGAGCTACAGGGTTTGATGTATAGGAATATACGTGTGGAGGAGATACCGAGGCGACCTTCTTGCTGAGGGTCAAGTGTCACCACCGCACCATCCCAAAATAACCACGTCCTTTCTTCGCTACAGCTTCCAGATCACTGGAGTACCCTGGTGTTTTCCCACGTATTCCAACGTATTCATGAAACAGGAAGATGGGGTCGAAAGAGGCTCGGAGACACAGGGAATGTTTCTGTAAGGTTTACTGAGTCGAGAAAGACTGCTGCACACAGAGCTGAAATAAATAAATGAAATAATTTTTTTGTCATAATTATTATAGTAACCATCATAGTAAAGTTGCTTATTTAGGTTGTTTTGTCTTCTTTCATATATAATATATAGAACTTTCAATAAATTGTTCCCTTTAATAGTTTTTCTCCTGTGTGTACGCGTGAGACTTTGGTTTGTTCCACTGAATGTCCTGGTAGCAGCATTCTGTATCCACGCTGTCTCAGGGGGGGAGCACAGTCCTCCCCCCGGGTCGTTTCCATAGCAATGCCAGCTGACGACGCACCTTCCCTGTCAGGCCCGCCCCAGAGCTCGCTGCCCTCTGCTCTTATAAGATGAGGGTGTAATGTCCGCGAGGATGGTGGAGGCCATCGGGAAAAGTGGCAGTGAGGGTCTCCTGTTGTCTTTGGTCCGTTGCTGGTTTGGTTAGCGGTAGCTTGCTAGCTGTTTTTGGTGCAGCTTGGTTTCGAATACATTCTACTTCCTTAGATCTTGGCTCCCTGCGGCGAGTCATCACAGGTCCAGGCAAAGACCTGTTGGTCCCTTTTTTTGTTGTCCCTTGAGATCCAGCTTCATTGTTTTTGGTTCACACACACACCACGCACACAAATGCACACTCTCTAGACGTGGCCTCCTCTTCTGATGAGCAGACTTTTATTCGGCATGTGACTCATTTGACCATTCACTCCTCCATTCATCCAACTGTCTCAGAGAGAGACAAATAAGTGCGTCACATGTCAACAGTTCATTATTAGTCCGTTTAATCTGAACAGATCATTCTGTCCCTTTGCCTTGTCCTGTCTCGTCCTTCCTGTTTTCCCCTTATTCAACGGCTAAGCACCCACTGGCTTGTCAGTCTTTCACACCTGTGTTTGGTCCAGTTGTAATTCCATACTTGATAATGTCCAGCTGGTCCAGAACAGGAGACTTGAAGTCCTTGTGGTTTGTGAGGTTGTGGAATAAAGGACTTTGTTGAGCTTGGATCTCTGTCAGCCTTCCAGTTTTCCTGTCAGTGTGTCTGGCCTATGTCGGAAAGGAGACAAAATCCTTAGAGGTTCCAGTGATGGACCAGTAATGGTTAAACTGGCCCAGTCAGAGACAGATAACTCAGAATGATCACTTACGAGTGGAGGAGACTTTAGTGGCAAATTAAGAGTAAAGCTAAACCCCTTTAATGATTCATCAAGATTCTGGTCAATGTTTGTCCCAACAATGAGAGGTGTCCATTCATGTGCAACAGAAGTTAGCCCATGACGGGCTCAGGTCAAGGCCTTGGGAGACAAGACGGTGGGTGCTAGCGTTAGCCAATACTAGCGGGGCCCAGTAGCACGCACCCTCTTTCCCCGCTTACTGACGGTGGTGAAGCGGAAGGGTGTGGTGAGGTTGGGCTGCTCACCAGGTGGGAAGCGCTTCATGAAGTGTACATCCCGCTCATTGGGTAGCATCTTGCGGCCCCGTCGAGGGCGGCCTTTTTTAGTGAAGCCCACGTAGTAGTCCGCGTAGCGCGCTGACATCAGAGCTGTGTAGTTGTTCTCCAGAACCTTCTCCACAAAAACACAGTCTTCACTTCGATTATTGGCCGTCTGGGAGAGCAAAGAAACCACAGGGACACGACAGAAGAGAGAGACAGACTTGTCAGGAGGCTGAAAAACTGGGAATCGGGGCTCATAAATGTGCCTCTAAAGTCTTACCATTCCCACTAGCTTGCCACGATTGTTCATGCAAAGGTAGAAATTGGTTTCTTTGCCGCGGATTCTCACCTGGCTACCAAAGGTGTCGGCCTCCACTACAAGCTGGGCTTGTGAAGGGACAAACAGAGGGACAGACAGACATTAGAATCACAGGATTTCCACTAAAGTAGAAACCAAATGACACATGCTACATCCTTCCAATGTGCAAAACTGAAGCCACCTGTCCCTTCCTAGCCGGTGTCTGCACAGCAGAGACAGGTGAGTGCAGCCCCGGCATGAGCCCTCACCTAAATTTCAAACAGCTGCCAAATGTGGACTTATCCCCTTACAATATATACGTAATGGAACCTACCACCAGAGGGAAACTATGATGCTTCAGTCTTTAAATAAATCTTTATGCATAGTGGAACACACAGTAGTTCCCAATGTACATTATCAGCAGCAGATGTGATTTTTAACCATTCACACATGCTCCTTGGTTCTAGTCTCGGGCACATTCACACATGACGTGGTCATATCTGTAATAGGTTAGCTGGGATGTGCTGCAGTGGGGGGAATAATGTGCCTGGTATTCATGGTGCGCTCCAGAAGGAATAAGATACAGTGGCCCGAGATCTCCTCGACCCAAAATCAATACACAACACAAGGGGAGACATTTTCTCATCTGTTGCGAATCCCAAAAGCATATTCCACACACGATCGGGGGAAAAGACAAAGAGTCCCTGTAATGAACCTGCTTTCATTCACAATACTGCTAATTCCCCGTTAAATTCGATGTTGAGGTGGAAAGTTTCCGGTGTCAATTTCCCAGAAAATAGTTCCGGGGTATCGGTCACACAGGACATGATTCCTTCCAGAGGAAAAAGATGGAGCATTACTGGGAAAGGCAACATGTGTGAATGTGGCTTTAGGCTAGCGCACTTTGCTAGACCACAAAAAAAGCTTACCAGAACAAAACCGCTGTCGAGTAGCGTGACACTAATTGCGGAGATTACCAGCCACCATTAAATATGGTTTCCTTTCAAGGCCGATAAGACATCCGTAGTGAAACAGACGGAAGATTCATAGTTCCAATTAAAGGCGCGGATAAATCACCGGCAGATATAAACGTCTCGGGCAGGATAGATGGTCATCAGATAAATTCGGTCACACACGTAGATGTGAGGCCTCTGACCACGAATGGCCCTCATAAAAAAGGAGCAGCGCAAACTCTCAGACTGAATGTCTGCGATAGTGTTGTTTTAGGAGTGCGCGCGTGTGCGTGCACGTTTGCAGGTGCATGTGTGTTCATCCATCCGCTGCGGTTTTATCAGCTACACATCGTCAGAGCGCGCTGGTGCCTGTTTAAAAATAAATTCCTAAAATGGTTTCTACGTGACCTTAGTCAACAAAGGGGTCAAGAGAAATCAATACATCCCTCCCTCTTTCACTCTTCCTCTCTTCCCCCAACTCTCCTCTCATCTTCCCTCGGCTCCTTCACATCTGTACCTCGGCGCCCTCCCGTTTCTGCGCTTTATCTGCCTCCTCTGTTCTCCGCTCCTTTGTGCGATGCCCCCGTTGCCACGGCAGGTCAGGTGTTTGTCGGAGAACAAACGGACCTTTGCATTTATCCCTCCGCGCGCGGCTCGGTGTGTTTCAGAGTGGCTGCCGGTGCCATCAACATAAGGGTGAGCTCTTTTGTCCGTCGACTGTGTGTGCGGGGCTGTCGAGGATGGGCCGGACGTCATTACAGACAGGGAAATGTGATGCATAGGAAATGGCGGTGGGGGAGGGAGGGAGGTGGCGGGGACGCTTGGGGTCGGGTAGGGAGGAAGCGGAAGCCTGCTGTTTTAAATCCAAGGGAGACAACGAGGGAGGGTGAGGAATCAATGGAGGGATCAATAGCACAGATGAGTTTCTAACACTTGAACAATCTACCTGCCAGGCTTCTGCTACAAACTTACACTCTCTCTCCCTCAAATCATCCAGTCAGCAGCCAGTCGATTCGTTTTTGTTCTCAGATGACAAGCTGCAGTGCCCCTCTGCCAAAGCCCGGGGGCATGTGTGTGTGTGTGTGTGTGTGTGAGAGAGAGAGAGAAAGAATAAGCATTCTGTCTCCATTCAGCCATGAACCCATCGACCTTTAGGTCTCTACGCCTCCAGGTGAAGCACCTGTTTGCCTCCCCTACATATAATGTATATGGCTTACCATATTTGTCTCCATCTTCTCCCCGGGCGCTGATTTTACGGCCCAGCACTTGCACGTGTTTGCCGCTGGTTCGGCTGTACAGTTGGTAGACCCGGTGGTGCCGCCGACTCATGGTGTCTCGCACCTGCGTCTGGTTCTCTACGTGCACGCTGAAGTTCACCCCATCCACACCGAGCACCTGCTGGAGAGGCGCGCACATACCGGAGAGTCAGGGAGTCGTGCACGGCCTCGGGAAGACTAAACAACTTGTCTTTTTCTACTGTCGGCCCGCTCTCGGCCACGCATCCAGACTCTCACCTGTAATGGATTGCACATCACCAGCAACATCTGGATACATCTGTTAAAAAAAACACAAGAAACAGATGAGCGTCTGTGTCTTTAAACTCATCTGTAATTTATGTAAGGAACACTGCGTATTGGAAAGTCCATGCGTGACAGCATCATTTCCATTTCTTTCTTCTCTGTTGTTCTTTCTGTTCAGCATCCCTTTTCCTTATTGGGCGATTACTCCGGCCGGGTGTGCGGCCGCCTCAGCAACGCCAGCGACTAACAGATGTACCGGGATCAGCAGACGGACAACACCCAGAGCCGTGTTTACTGTTCCGCTACCAGCTTTCTGTTCAAGCCCCACATTCTGACCCCGTTCACGACTTTCGCGCACCAAAAATCTGGCCTCCAAATGACCCGGCTGGACTGCAGCGAAATGGCAAACACGCCAAGACAACTAGAAGGTGTTATGGTTCGTACATCTAAGGAAATGTGCAGGCTCATTTGGCGGCGCGTGTATGTAGACAGCTGTGCTGGGCTACAGGTGTGGACAGAGCCGCAAACTGTGGAAACATTTAGAGATTCTATGAATACGTTTGAAGCCGAGTTAATAAAGGGCGAGGAAAGTCGATCTGTAGCGGGACCGACGCCGGCAATGTAGCGTGCAGGCTAATGTAAATCATCCATATAAAACTTCAACATGGGATATTTATTGCTCAGCAGATCTGGACGTTTCAGAGTGAAACCATACACTTAGCTTCGGAATACTTTCCACATTGCTTAATTGAAATTTAGACCTTGAACTTGGATGTATCAAATGTTATTTAGAGCTTTAGCAAGGGAGTGATGGTGTTGCTTAAATTCGCCTCTGGCAGTCCTTGAACCGCTCTAAATTTGCGGCGGAGAAGCCCAGCGCCGGGTGTGTGGGCTGGAAAGACATTCTATGAATTTAGTCTTTCCCCACCTCATCTTTTGCTATCTTTCTGCATGCCTCTTCTCTCACTTTCTGCCCTGTTGTTCGCCCTTTATCGCTCTCCTTCACCTTATCTAGCCCTTCACTCCACCTTTCTCCTCGGCTTCCCTGCCTCCCATCTTCCTTTATGTTGGGAGTTTGCCTAGCGACTCCTCCGCACTGTCATGGGCATGTACACAGATGTGTAGGTGTGTGTGCACACGTGTGTGTGTGTACAGGAGGAGCGGGCAGCTGACAGCTGGGCCAAAGCAAAGACATACGTGCTGCTGAGAGAAGGAGATAGTGAACAGGAGACCGAGGCAGACCGGGACCTGCACAAAGAGAACGGGAGAAGGTGATGTGGGACTGAAGAGAGGATGAGGACGATGAAGCAGGTGAGGGTCGACAGATGATAAGGGAGGTAAATCCAGAGGGAGCCGGCAGATGCACAGATGTGAGAAGGTGCAAGGAGCTTCAATAAAGACCTGCATTACGTCTGGAAGGTCTGGGGAGAAAAGGCCGCCAAACGAGAGACAGACGCGTAACCGCAGAATGTGCTGTGGCGTGAGAAGTAGACAAAAAGACAAATAATGGAAATAAGAGGGGAGGGGTTTGACGTTATGCACACTGTGAGGGACATGTCACCACCTCCAGGCTACCATAAATACCATCCTGCTTCCTTTCTCTCTTTGTCAACATTTGCGTCATAGCGGCTCCTGTCTTGGCCCCCGACTCCATCTCCCCGACGCGCACGTATCCCAGGTACTGCCGCCGAGCGTTGGCCCTCAGATTTTGCCTGCGCAAACGAAAACTCCCGAGTGCGCCCTGCATTGTGAGGACTCTCAGCTGTTAAAACACCACAGCTGCACTGTAGCCGAGGACGCTGCAGGAAAAGTGCCTCGGCACTGGATTCCCCCGCTCCCACAAAAACCACAGACACTCCATATTATGCCAGCCATAGAGAGAAAAAGGAGAGGAAAGAAGGAGACGGGGAACGGCCAGGCGGGGGAGGGATGAGAAAAGGAGAAAATAAGAGAGCGCAGAGGAGAAGTCGAGGAGAGTAAAGACAGAAGGAGCTATGGAAGAGAGGGAAAGCCCGGTGCGCCTTGGCCGGCCGCCAAAGCAAGCAAGGGTCTGACATCATAAACCTGCGTCCCAGCAGATCTTCCATATGGAGGCTGCGGTTAGTCTAGCGGGCCTCAGCTCTGGGCAGCAGCGTGGAGCGAGAGTGGTTGGCCTGGTGGGAGTTAGCTCAGAACGGTGGTTTCAGCTGTGTGTAGCGGCGGTTAACGTGGTAGGCCAACACTAGAGCAGTGGGCTTCGGCGCAACGTAAAAGAAAAAAGCCTCAGATGTTCGGCAGCAGGCCTCGGCGAAGAAGAGCGGTTAAGCCGGTGGGTGTGTGAGTGGGATCAGCAGTAATGGGGCCTACTGTGGAGCAACGGGTGGGAAAGATGGAGGGCTGTAACAGGTTGCTGTGGCAAAGCTCCGACTTTTCTCCCCGCTAAACCTACAGCATGTGAAAATAGAGGTTTCCACTCTGATAAATGTGCTATGGCAACGCATATCACCGCACGTTTTCAATGCAAACAGCGTGACCTGGAACATTATCTTATTTATGTTTCAGTCTGAACAAATGCACTGGCTAGAATTTACAAAGCTGGGAGACAGATGTATGCAGCTCGGTGGGCGCAGACACTGAAAGGAAGGCACGGATGAAGAGAGGAGCGCAACAGCAACACACACCCTGTCCAGCTTGTGTGAGGAATGAAAAGTATTTGGAGATGACTGCCATCTGGTCGAAGTGCAGCCGGCAAAAACAAAGGAAAAAGAAATCCCCCGAACTTTAAAGACACACCTTGAATGGGCAAATTCTATCCCGCTTTCCCCCTATCTGAAATTTGATATTGTCACTTTTTTTGATAAAGTTGGTGCGATTTGACTCTGCGTTTTTGATCGGGAGGTGGGTTGATAGCCTCTGGAGCTGTGGAAATGGTGTTTTCTAAAGCGTTGTCTCATCTCTGAAGTGTGCAGATGGTTTATGGCACCTTTTATGAGAAACAGGACCCCGAATCTGACCCGGTGACCCTGAGCCCTCAGCCAATCAAAATAGGGCCCTCGGTGGCCTGTTTTCTGAGGGGTGATGAGGAGGGCTGTAATCAGGAGACGCTGCAACCCTCCTATCATATTCATCTGCAGCCAGGTCTATGTGGACCTTGGTTAAACATTCAGAGAATAGGCTAAGATTGAAGGGCCTTGTTATCGTATGATAAAAAGATAACTTACAATACGGTCAGCGTGGAAAGAAGGGACCACATCGCTTCCCCCCTCCACTATGGAACTTGGCCGAGAGACAGTCTCCTCGCTCGGTCTGAGCCAGTCCGACAGTCCGGATAGCTTCTGTCTGTGTTTTTAATCCACTGGAAGTGCGGAGTCCAAGAGTCAGCGCACAGTCCCGTTGGCATCGGCAGCGGTGTGCCCCGGTTCCCCGCCTGTGGCTGCACGAGGGATGCGAGGCCGCTCTACCCGCGCCGCTATGACCGCGGGGCAACCCCTAACAGCTGTCCAGACTGGCGGGGGGGCGGGGGGAGACAGCGAGAAAAGGTGAGGGCTTCGCTGGATGCGCGTCCCCGACAAGGAGAGGAACAGGTGAAAGCGCGCTCACGTGTCACGGATAGGCCAACCCAGTCAACCTCTCAGATAGAGTCTCGGCCCTGTAGACTGATGTCGGGCGTGCGTAATCCAATGCGCGTGTAGTCAGTGCAGACTTCTGATTCAAAAAGAGCTTTCTGGGGTAAATGAGGTGATATAAAAAAAAAAGAGGGGCACTGTAGTCCCAGCCTAGACAGGAGTGTTATTCCTAGCAGGCGACAAACAGAACCTTTTGGACGTGCGCTACCTGGGCTGTCTGATGGAGCAAATGGCGAGCTAGACAAGGGGGATCTGCCGGCGCAGAAGAATGCAAGACGGCCTCGGTCATGACTGCGCCCCGCACAGCCTGTGGCTCAGGTGACAAGGACCAGCAGTGTCCGACAGAGAGGCAGAGCCGCCCTGGCGCGGTCCAGTTCAGAGGGAGACTGCTCAATGGGAGAGGGAGAAGATTCTACATGAGGAAAAAGAAGAGGGAGGGGGCGGCTGGGGAGGCTGGGGAACAGCTGTGACTGGGTGGCGGACTCAGCCACCCGCGACACAGCGAGGAAATAACAACCGCACTTTGCACCTGATTTTCCGGACTTCCCCGCTCGCCTCAACCGCTGGTTCCCTCCTGGCTGCAGCGGTTCTCCCTGCGCCCTCTCGACACAATACCAGCCAAAACACAGCACGATGACATCACCCCCAGAATGTTTTAAGGGGAAAATGCAATCTGATCTTCTTATTTATTTTCGTAGACTTAGAAAGTTTAAGCAGTTTGTCTGACGAGGGTGGTGGGGCGGGGGGGTGGTGGTGGTGGACCAGAGGAAAGTCTCCCTGTTCCGAGAAAAGCGAGCCTGTCGTGCAGGACGAGGGGAGCTCGACGAAGAAGAGTAAAAAGTTCCGCAGTGTAAAAAGAAGTAGTCACACCGAATCCCTCAACCTGCGCCGTCCTTTCCACACTTAAAACTGCATCCCCGCTTCTTTCTCTAGGAACAAACGCAAGGCAAAAGTGTAGTCGCTTTTATCCACTCATCTGGCGCTCTGCAGATCTTCTTACACAAAAATCCGAGGTTTCCTTCCATAAAAAGCTTTCATGAAGGGGGCTGCACAGGAGAGGCGCGTCGGCAGGCACAGACCTCACTCCAAGAAAAACCAGAACAAGATTTTAACAGACGCAGATCAATCCTCCCTCCCTCCCTCTCCTCCCTCCCTCCTCTCGCTCTCTCTCCCTCTCTCTCTCCCTCGCACACACGCACACGCACACTTATTGGATCAAAATGGGGATTAGTCAGAGCTATACGATGCCGACCCAACTTTCGTCTAAAATTATATTCAGCCCCGTTTAATATCTTTACGCATATTAGGCGATTTCGTTTCAACAACGCAAAAGCAACTTTTTCTCCCGCATCGGGCCTTTCTTGTTTGCGTTATTCTCCCTTGTTTCAATGTTCAGTTTGAATTCCTGACAAATAAAGTGCACTGGAAACAATTTGAATGATGTCATTGTATCGACTGGCATTCATTCCTTCCCAGAAATGCGATTTTTGAAGATCAGAACTGATTTCTTGTGCTACTATTTTAGACAATGCGAGAAATCTTTCCTTCAGATCCTCAGAAAACAAAAGACACCTGTCTCCGTCAAGAAGCGTTTGTCTGAAAGCTTTCTGCCTCTCATCACCCCCCCCCCCCCCCCCACCCCCCCATAACCTCTGTCCGCGGTGCGGTTGGCCTCGGACGCACCTTCGGTCCGAGCGGCTGCGCTTTCATCTAAAGGATTTAGCCTCTCCATTTCATAACTTTTAAGTTAAACCTTAAAAAGGAAAAATGAAACGGGGAATGAGAGACAGTCGGGAGGGAGGTATGTAAGCACGGACAGAGATCCAAAACGAACATTTCTCAGGGATTTCGGCAGCAACGCCCGCTCCGCGCTCCCAAAACTCCCTCTCACCGCCGCTGCACAACCGCAGACGGTCGGCCAAGCCAACACAACACTCCTGCCATACCTTTCATTCACACACACACACACACACACACACACGCACACACACACACACACACACACACGGAGAGAAAAAGAATAGAGGGATCGTAGATGTGTGTGTGTAATAGAGATGGGAAGGGGGGGCTGGCCTCATACATCAGGGACGGCTATCTTGGCTCCAACTGCAGGCTTATTCTTTTCAACATTGTACTTTCAAATCACCCACATGCACACACACATGCACTGTTCTGCAACTGGACAAGGTTGAATTAGGCTGGGTAGGGGTACTGTGGTTGAATGCCTTTCCAGTCATGCTCCACAGACAAGCCTCTGGCCTTCTCTCCCACTACTGGCTCTCCCTGTCCTTGCACCTGTGTCTGGGCACTTTTTTTTCACCCCTCACCGCACTGCTGCAAGGGACATGAGTGCAAATGTTGTGGAGAGGGATTTGAACCACATTCTGGTGATGAGGTATGGGCCCGTCTGGTACTGTTAAGCCCAGATGGAAGGGTTCAGAATGGGGACTGCAGAACATCTTGGTACAATGGTGGATTACATATTTCCATATGAAATCCCGACTTAACGGTAGCCGTATATTTGAAGATACTAGGTTTTGCAAAAGAATCCAGATGCAGAGATAATCTTGCTTGCGCTGTAAATCTGCAAAATTTATGTCATGCCAAGATTCTTTTGGACTTTGTACATGTGGTTGAGTAATACAATTAACATAAAATTTAGTTTGAACCAGAAAAAAAGGAGAAAAGAACAAAGTTAAATGGTGAATCATTCAGCTCTGTAACTACCGCCTGTCAAAATATCACTGTGATATTGTTCGATTGTTAATTTAACTGTCTGTGTTTGCTTTCGTAATTGACTACAGACAGCAAGGGTTGTCCCTTTGGAGCTTGCAGAAAGGTGAAAGTTACTAGAATATTAAATAAACACAAACTTTTCTGATCAGTGCCCCTCTCTCAAACACGCCCTCATTCATAGTCGGTCCCCCTATCTGTCTCCTTAATCTCCCTGGCTGGTGTTATCAGCTCAAGCTGTCCCTCCCTCTGTTTGAAGCCACGGTATTGATTGCCAGTGCCTTTGCCTCTGCAGCTCCTGCTTATTGATCCTTAGCTAAGAAGCGTGCACACAAACTTGTGCGCACACATGTTTGCCACATAAATGGATGCCCTCTTCCTGTCCCTTTCAGTGTCGGAAGATCGCTCACATGTGGCCGATCTTTGCCCCCCCACACACATCATCCATAAATTTCACACATGCACAAGTAGAGTCACACCAGGGCGCCAACTTTTTGCATATGCCCTCTGTTGTGTTCAATAGACTTGGCATTGATGGACGTTTTGCCTTTGTGCTCTTCTCTGGACTCATTAAAGCGAATGAGCGTGCGCGTGTGTGTGTGTGTGTGGGTGGGTGTGTGTGTGTGTGTATCTGTGTCTGTGAAGTGTGGTGGGTTTGGGCCCAGCAGCCTTTCTTTCTCTGCGGTTTTCTCTTTCTCTTTGACTGGGTCTGCTGGCTTCTTCATCCAGGGAACATGGTCAATATGGCCATTCTGTCTAGCAATTAACATCGATCAGCACTCGTCAATACTGTCAGCACCCAGACAAAGACCCAGGGTGCATTGCGTGTGCTTGCCCTTTCTCTATCACAGCCCAACAAATCCCCAAACAGCACTCTCATTATATGAGGGCATTCTGGCCTGACCCCAAGGTCATCATGGAGGAGAGGCGTGCTGTGCAGGATTCTCTGTTATGGGTGACTGGACCGGAACCTTAGGCGGAGCGTGGAGCGTTCTGAGCCACGGGCCAGTTGTTGACTCATTATCATGGTTTTCTGTGCGTGTGTGTGTGTGCGTGTGTTTAGGTGTGAGTCAGGTTTAGATATGACTTGGAGGCAGTCTAAGAAAAGTTGGCAGACATGCAGCCTTGTTCCCCCCACTGTGTGTTATAAAGTGTTAAATCACTGCTCAAACTTTGAACTATAGAGAGCAATTCATCATTCCGGTGACACATTGTGTAGATCTGGAATTCTTAGATTTGTCAAATACAGATGATTATGTTAACTTTGTCTATGAGATATGGATCATATATTTATTTGATCAGGAGGGGGGACTGGAAGGGTCCGTGCGTATGCACGTGGGATCTGTTTCGGGACTCGGGGGGTTGCAGCTCTGATTAATACCTGCACACGTCTGATGCCGGGATGTCAGCCTGACATTGTTTTCTTTGGGATAAGAAATAAAACGCCTGCTCTCGTCATCGCAGTCCCAATTAAAGCTGTTCCCCGAATGTGCAAACGAATGAGACACTTACTAAAGCCCCTTTGATGACAAACGCGGGGCCCGTGCAGAGTCAAGGAATGTGCAAAGTGTGGCGGCCTTTGAAGGGAGAACCTGTTCGCCACTTGTCAGCGTCTGCGGGACGAGAGAATCGACAGCTGCAGCTAAAGCAAAGCAGGAATTAATTATCGGCGAGCCGTTTGTGTGAGAGCGAGCTGCAGCCGAGATGAATAGAAGAGCGCAATATTGTTTCTATTAGTGGCGTTGTTGGTGGTGCGCAGCCTGCTCGCTTCTCTCGCTCGGCAACATTAATCCAGCGACTAGGAACGTTTACTTTCCTCCCTCCCAGAATCCATTGCAGCTGTTTACAGTTTATAACTGTCTCTCCCATCGCCTAGCTGAAGCACTGGCTTATGCTCTCACACTTTCATCTCGGAGGGTTGGATGCTGCTTTGGCCGCGTGTCAGGATAATTATTCATCTATCTTGTCACTTCCACGCCAGAGCTTAGTTTGCACACTGAGTGGTGCCCAGGTAATCATGTTCTCTGGGCTGCACTTGTCCTCTACTAGGACATGTGGTATGATTTTCATTATGAAAGCTATTCAGTGGCTTCAGGAGTTTGCTGGTTTTGGTGTGGATATAGGTTTGCCAAATATGTAATAATGTAAAACATGTGCGCCTCTCAGATCAGCCGAGGCTACAACGATGGCGCGCGTCCAGGGACATATGCATTCCAGCAGGGGGACGGTCTCGTCCTCACCCCTGACCCATCAGGAAGGGCTGCGCGGTGAGGCGCGTTGCGTTGAAGCGCTGCATAAAATAAATAAATACATAAAATGAAAAGTAAAAGGTGGAGTGAGGAGCCTTCGTCGGGCGCTCACGACAGAAACCCAGCTGCAAGCCAAGAACTTGCTTTAATTTAATGGCAACTGACGATGCCATTAAATTAAAGCAGGCTAGGAATAAAGCAAAACAGGGATTTTTTGACATTTAGATGCACAAGACTAAAACTGGGGTGTTAAAGTAAACAGAAGGAAAATTCTGCGTGATGAGCGGCAGGGATTGGACTGATTGGCAGAAAAGGTGAAGATAATTGCTTTCGACCAATGAGGTTGTAAATAAATACGCAGCGCTCAGCGCCTGGCGAGATGTTTGTTTAATTATGGTCCTTGTGGTTGTGTGTTTGGTCGAAGGGCAGCGTCAGACAGTGACAGACTGTGTGCAGCTGACTGGGGCCGTACGGGACCCAAACGCTGCAGCTTAATCTACGTGACGTGGGTATGTGTGTATATGGCACAGCACTGAGCCACAACTGGAGGAATCATGGCATTTCCAGTGTGTTGATGGATGTTCAGCCAGTATGTCTCATGTTCAGGTACTCTCCGGGGCAACCATTCTTCCTGTCATCTCGTTTTTACCCCTAATTCATCTCTTTCACACATTTTCTCTCCAGTTGGTTGCCCTCTGCCCCTCTGGCCTCCTCCATGTCCGTTTCTCTCCATCTGTTTCTTCCTCCTTGCTGACCCTTTTGCCACTGGGTATCGGAGGAACTGTAATGTTTATGAATCCCTTTAATGTGCCATGTAATTACCCTGGCAACACATCCCATAATTACTCATGTTAATAAAGCACAGTTGAATTGACATGTCAGAATGGGAGAGGAAAAAGGCCAGAAAAGCAGAGTGAGTGTGTGTGTGTGTGTGTGTGTGTGTGTGTGTGTGGGTGGGTGGGTGGGTGTATAGGAGCAGACACTTTCCACCCCCCTGAACTTCCATTAATCTCCTCAACATCTATTCTTTCCTCTGCCCCATTTGTTCATTGCCTTTTTGTAGTTTCTTCCATTCTTTCCATCCTTCCCTCTCCCTCTGCATCCCCTCTTCAGCCTGGCTCACTTTGACTTCTGCCAGATGCCCAGGCACCGGGCAATTACGGCACAAATCCTTTTGGAATAACAAAAGCATTCTTAAACTTGCTCCACTGAGCCCATTTTAGGCAGAGCCCCCCCCCCCCATATGTTGGAACCTGGGTGAATGGGCTTTGGGAAGAGGGAGAGAACAGATAAATAACAACTACGGGTTGTAAATAAATAAGCACCTAAAAATCAGACAGCTTCAGTAGCCTACGCCATGCATTCCTTAAACAAATTGTTTATGAGTAAGGCAGAAATGTTTGTTTCCAGCTAAAGACTTCCACATGCAATTAACAAATACTCCAAAGCTCTCTCTCTCTCTCTCTCTCACACACACACACACACACACACACACACACACACACACACACACACGTCGGTCCCCTGGTCACCATACCTCCCACTTAGACAGCTGAGGCCCTTCCTGTGTTAGCGCTTGTGCTAAGTTTTCTCTTTACCATTGATGCTAGAAATGACATTTGCTGTATTAACGCCAGACCCCAATTAGACGTTTACCTCTGCTTTTTTCCACAGCTGCAGCCTCTTTTCCCATTTTTTGGCAAAACCCCTCATTTGTAAGACAAATATTATACCAAATTAAGCAGCAAAACAATGGGTGGGTGTCTTCCTGACGTCAGCCTGCATTTCATTAGCAATCTCTGAGCTAACACGTTCCATATGGAGGAGCCTGCAGGGTAGCCCCCTGCTGCCCAGCCCCAGCCCAGCCCAGCCCAGCATGGCCCAGATCGACTTGGTTGCCACAGCCTGCCCCCGCCTTCAGCCTCAGTCAGCCCCCAGTTTGGACCCCATGCAGGCCCCTGCCATTATGTCATCTTTAATTTGGACTTGTCACACATCACCTGACACCTACCCCCGTCATGCTGTAACCTTTTGTCCCGCTGGAGCAAAAAAGCACTCCAGAGGTTTTCTCCCTCTCCTGTTCGCTCCCACTTTTGCCTGTTGTTTTATTCTCCCCTTCCTTTCAATGGCTCTTGTTCTCTCACGCTCTTTCTGTCCTCTTCCACTCGTTCTGTGGCCTTCCTCTCCCCTCTTTCCCCCCCAGATTCTCGCTCCTTGTAAACTCACCTGCTTTTCCCCTCTGGCCTCTGCAAATCAGACTTACGTGTTTGTGTTTAGCCTGTATGTTACGAGCAGAGGAAACAAGGAGAGGGCTTGACATGGGAGTGCACTGCCAGCTCTGCTCAATCATGCACGCTTCTCTGACGCTGACATAGGAGCTGATTGACAGAGATAAATAGGAAGTGACAGTCGGAGGAAAGGTAAAACATTCTGGAAAAGGCTAAATTTATAGCACATGACAGGCTTTTGGAGTGGAATCAGCGTGTTGGACCGAGCTCCGGACTTCTGGAGCGCTGCATGGCCGTGAGCCTGTCTCCTGTGATGGAAATATAAAATATGATGGATCCTTGGAATTTGATGGAAAAGGGGGAAGAAGAATGATGGTGAAAGCACACCGAGAAATATGAGTGGAGACAAGCAGATAAGAGAACCTAATAACAAGAATGGGTTTATGTGTTCAATATGCACTGGAGCAAAACAGGCATATGTGCGCACGTCACAGGTGTGTTTTTAAGGGACGTGTGTGTTGTTTGATTGTGCACCTCCCCCCAGAGTGTGTGTGTCTTTACATGTTCTTCTTGTCTGTGCGTGCGTGTGTGCGGGTCTTTCTAGGTTGCTGGGTGTCTCTGGTAGCTGTCCCTCATCACTGCTCTCTGGTCCCTCAGGTTTTTGTGGTTGGCTTCTCCTTCCTCTCTTGTTTCTGCCGTGCAGCCGTTTTTTTAACCCTGTTCTGTTTCACCGGTCCTCCCAGTCGTCTCCAATCCTTTGATGAGAGGCCGTCCAACCGCAGCACTTGTTAAAAGGCTCGCCAGGGCATATTTTACGACATTGATGATAACATTTGGCCTTAACTCATCAGATCTGTATTTTGGATGAACTCAGGATGAATATCTGAATTTTGACCGCTCTATTTTTATATCTTGTAAGTCATAACTCTCATTCCTCCCACCGTAAAGAAGCACAAATGAAACAGGCGATGACAGCTGTAAGACAACGTTTTGGTCAAATATTCCATAGCCATCATTCAGCCTGGATAGGGAAAAATGACTTTTATGATGAGCCATAACTGTTCTGGACCTGAAAGATCTGCATGTGCACTGAATTAAGTGAAAGGAAACTTCTGAGAATGGAAAAAAGTGGGAAATCGTATCATATGTAAATGCGACAACAACAGAAAACTGTGTTGACAGCACATAAATTGATACAGGTTTCACATACAAAAGCCCACACATAAAGAAGCTAACAAATACCTTTATCACAACCGCAAAATGCTCACAGAAACTGTGATGGAGAAATAAAATGGCTGCTTGTGTTTACAGAACCAGCTTAAGGAATTACTAAAGGCGTGAGCCGACACGTGTTTGTTACTAAACTGTAATGTTCAAAAAGCTAAATGAGAACTGCAGTAAAGGTCAGATGGCAAATCTAGAGGCGTCTTTCAATACTAGTATCATTATTTTCTGTTTATGATTACCTTTTTCAATGTATATGTGATGACTAAATTCAAGAGTACTGGAGTAAAATCAACACTAATACACTGATTAACACAATAACTTCCTCAGATCCAGGAGAAAGAGCACGCCCGATGTTTGCCCGTGCACGTGGCTTCAGATATTAGCCAGGGGGCGCTCGAAATCTAAGCTTCTTTTCCTCGCTTGTAAACTAGCTACACTTTCAACAGTGAAACTTTTCTGGAAGAATGTTTATGGACAAAGACACATTTTACAGTGTTTTGACTCAGATGAAATACAGCGAGAGCCGTCCAAGGCTGCGCCTGTGTTCCACATGGGGTGGTGCAAGAACATGTGGGCGGCAGGGCGCCAACAGCCAATTGCTCTGTTGTTGACTTAAACATCAAACTATATAATATTCTCCGTGATATTAAATATTATTGGTGTAAACACAATCTTTGGCATTTGTAGACTCTCTGGTGGGTATTTTTTATTTTTTTGTCTGTTTATTAATAATCACTGTTGTGCCATTGAAGCTGCTGACGGGTGAAATAAATCACTTCTAGCATGTGAGCACATAGCTTCTACACTTTGACTTAGCCTCCAAAATCCTCGCAGGGCACACAAGACACGTTCAGTAGCCTCTCTGTCAGGGGCTCCACACGACCAGCTTGTCCATGTCGAGTCAGCTAAGCCGTTACAGTGGTGGTCGGGTGACTGAAAGGTCAAAAGGTCAAATCTCTGATCTCTGGAGTGCAGCTGCTGCAGCCTTGGAGCTTGAGAGTCCTATAATAGATAGTGATAGATACTAATCACTGCCACCATTGTATGAGCACACGCCTTAGACGTAAAGACATCTAACCTCTGCTATAAAAGGCATTCGATGCACAGTGAAATGTTGCTGTCAGACCAGCAGAGTCTGCAGCCACGATGTCGGGTGTGGCATCCAAATCTTTCTTTTGTATTTTTATACTGAAAGACTGACCACAAATGACGTCGCGTACTTTGTTCTTGACGCGTAGAATTAATCAGCTCAAATCCATCACAGTTAATTGCAAACTGCGATTCAATATAGCAAATCTTTATTTGTAACAGCTGAACTCCTGCCAATTGGGAGGTGTCCTGCTAATTACAATTGGCAATTCCTCCTCAGCCAAACGAAGGACCATTGCAGCTCCAATTGCAAAACACCGAGACTACAATAGCAACAACGTGACAGTTGCATCAGCACCATGGACAGCAGTTCATGTCAAACAACACTACAATGCACAGGGGACCTGTTTACCGCTCCTTACCAGCTTTACTGGCACTCTTACAAGAATATTCTTTTGTGAAATAAACTGGGATTTTAGAAAAAAAACAATTGCCCGGTAAGAGGATTAGCTACAGAGAATCAGGCAGCTGTGCAGTAAATACGAAGGGCTTTGGCTTCACCAGTGCAGGTATTAAAGCCGACCCCACATTAGCAAACCACAACTGTCTCAAATATCACCGAGCGACACATTCAAAACGTTTCTGTTATTAAAAACAAAGCCTGAATGCAGATTTACAGTGAGCTGCGCTATTAAATGCGATGTTTTTGAGCCTAGCCGTCCATTATTGCATGCTGGGATATGCATGATTTGACTGCACTAATCCGTCAGATTTGTTCTCATTTAGCAGGAGCGAAAACATCTCAGACCAAAGATAAATGCTGTTACCTCCGCTCTCAGCTCTCCTCCTTTACCACCACATCAGCTTGGTGTCATACCAGAAACCGCCTGTAGGGGTTGAGTTGAATGAGCCTGGAAGCTTTAAGGTTTTCAACTGAGAAGAAAGATCCATCCACCCAATCAATGCCTGTTTATCCAATCCAAACACTGATTTTGGATTGTGTTTGGTGATTCAGCACCAAATGAAAAGTTAATTTTTCCTGTTTACATCAGTAATTTGACACAAACTACACTCTAATGAGCATGATTTATCCCCTCCCTGAAGCCACAGCTCTCACAGTGCAAATATGCAAACATTTCCTATATTTCCTAACATATTTTGGCTGCAATCTGTTGAAAATGTAAATTTTATATACTATATTTTGGGTCAATAGTGTCTGATGCCACTTTGTCCGGAGTTTATAGTAATTAACTTGATTTTTATTACCTGGCAAACATGCTGAAACGGACCAACCTGACCAAGAAAGCAGTTCTGTTCAGAAACATTTGCTGACAGGTGAATAAATGGTTTTTTTATTCTTTTATTTTATTCTTCTTTGATCTGTAACATTTAGTAAGTAAAAAAAAAAAGCCCCAAAATGTAGATGAATCTGAAGCTTGGTGATCGTCATGAGTAGAAAAATGTCAGAGATCTAAACCAACAGCTGTTCAATTATCCAGCTGATGTTGAGGTCATGTAACTTTTGGTCAATTCAATTTGGAAAAGTGACTAGTTTGGGTTTAAAAATAAAATAGAAAGAAAGAAGCACCGTTGCTTTTGGAAAGTGCAACAGGACTTAGCTAGGCTTGATTCTCAGTGATGGCCGCCGCCCGCCCTTCAGGTGTTCACACATATCTGTTTTTACTCCCAGATGTAACAGATCAGAGTCGCTGAGGAGCTGCGACATTCGAGCTCTGTTTTTATTCTACCAATAACTGTCACCTCACATGAGCCGTGAGCTCCTCTCAGCGCACAGCTAAAATCACAATTCTTGCACATTCAAAGCGGCGAGGCTGGCTAATAAAAAGACGGTGGTGCGGTGGTAAATACCAGAGCGACAACATCAGTGAGCTCGGAGTGTCTGGTTGCACGGTATGCTCGGTAGTGGTGTGTTTTCAGTGGCTCCCTTGTACGTGTGTGTGCATTTGAAAGCACAGTTTGTTCACATGTGCAGTTTACAATGTGTGTGTACCTGTGTGTGTGAAGGGTGTCGGTGTTTTTGTTGCATCCAGTAGCACGGTGTGTGTGAGTATGTGTTGGCTCGCTGTGGGGTTGTTGGTTGCTCACGCTGGGTGGGGGTTTATGATCAGTATTTTCCGGCTTGCATGACTTAGCGTGTGAAAACCCACTTACACCCAAAACAAACACACAGAAACACACACGCACAGAAAAACCCCACACGGAAACACACACAGAAACGGTGTGGATCTTGATTAAATTCCACGGTGTGTCTGTTACTATATTGTAGTCTTGGTAGCAGAGAGGGCAGGGTGTGTAACATTTGTGAGTACAGCTGCACACCTCTGTGTGTGCGTGTGTGTGTGGAATGAATGTAAAAGACATCAGACACCACCGTTAATGGGCTTAATCAATGACAGATGAAATTCCTGTTGTTTTTCTCACCGCAGCACCATCTGCTCCAATAGAAACACGGCACAGAATGTGCAGCGACTGATGGGGATGACTGAGGTTGGAAATCTCACACACACACATGCGTGTGGAGTGTGTGTGTAGTGCAAGGAAAAGGTCATTCACTGGCATGGTCCCATATGCATTTTCCAAACCTAAATTAATGAAACGCATGAAAAATGCATTTTGAAAATAAATTATGCTGATCTGCACATACATGTTTTCTCTCTCTCTCTCTCTCTCTCTCTCTCTCTCTCTCTCTCTCTCTCTGCAGCTGCAGTGATGTCATTGTGTGCTGCCAATTGCTGATTGTGACTCTTATTGGAAGCAGAGCACTTTGATTTTGGGTTGAAGAGAAAGTGCAGCGCGGGCGACGCACGCATAGACAGAGCCACGCGTGCACTGCAGGCAGGGAGACTTGCGCACACGTGCTGCACTTGCATTGGCAGACGCAGGCAAACTTGAAAAAGAATTCGCTCGGGGAGCCGCGACGGCTCGGCCTTCAGCCGGAGCCCCACAGATGGGAATTTGGCCATGACGCGTTGCTTTGGGAGCACCGATAAGAGCGATAGAGTTACACAATGAGGGAACGTCTCCTTTTCCCACCCATAAATACATCCATCAAACTCACATGAAGTTATGAACACCTACCACACACACACACACACACACACACACACTGCAGCTAATCTTTGCCAGAACATTTTCAATGTCCCAAGATCAGATATGATGCAAAACATAATTCTTCCCTTCAAATCCCCAACTGACACCCGCACTTACAACATCGGTTACAAGGCTCCGTGCAAGTCCTGCCAGTGTAAAAGGCTGCACACATATGAGAGTAGTTCTGAACAGTTTCCCTGTATTATGGTCCATCTGGAACCCACCCCCACCCCTTTCCCTTCAGTGCTGGCCTTCACACCGTGTCCTCCCTGCCAGTGGCACCATCTCAAGTTCTCATCACTCCATCACCTCCTCCGTGGCCCCGACCACAGACCTTTATACCCATTCACGTCCCTGGATTTTTATTTGTTTGGGTCTTTCTAAAAGTTCTTGCCGTGTCCCCTTCAATGCCCCATGTTTTTCCTCCCCCTCCTCCCTCCTCTGCCTTGTATACACTCGGCTGTTGGCATGTCCTCTGTCTTTCCAGCCTTTGAAGGCTTTTCAGGCTGCTAATAAAAGACAGGTCCCCACCACAACAAAAGGCCTGAGCGCTGCCTTTGAATAAACAGTTTATTTCACTTCTTTCTCCCCCCCAATCTCCCTAACTCCCCCTGCACCCCATCCCACCCTGTGTGTGTGTGTGAGTGTGTGTTTGACTCCTGGCTAAGGGAGAAATATGTGCACTTGCTATTTTGCTTTTTTTCCATGTGATCACAATGCTCTGGAATAGATTAGCAGGAGACGGAGGAGGGAGAGAGGGATGAAATAGAGAAGAAGTAGAAGGAAAAGAAACAGAAAGCAGGTAACTGCGGCAACCTTGGCCTTCAGCGGAGACGGTCGGCACGCGCGTGTGTACGTGCAGTCATCTGCCAGTCAATGTGGCGGCCGCAGCCCTGTGGTTTCGGGACACGCGCCCCCTCCCCGCTCACCACCTTATCTTTGTGAGCGGCGCGCACGCTCCTGCCGGCACCTGTGCTCCACGCTCGTCAGCAAACTCCCCGAAACCACATTAGGCGTGTGTACACTGGCAACACCTGGCTTCTCCCGGGGGGAATCAGACAAACATGGAGTTGAAGAGAGGCCTGTTTTGCTGGATAACCTGGAACAGCCTGGCTTTGAATCTGAGCATAATCCACCACAACCAGTGGAATCACGTCAAAGTAAAGTTGACAATTTGTCCTATTTACATGTTTAGGGATATTTATCTGGGTAGAAATGACTTGTAAGGCATATTGGGAAAGGCATATTTTCCCTGCGAATGTAAATAAGTTTGTTGGAATTGGATCGACCGAGGCCCCGCGAGCTGGAAAGACACTCGGCTACTGAACGGATCCCTAATAGATGGCCAGGAACAGGCCGAGCAGGGTGCGACCTCAACCCCCCCCAATACCTGCACAAACATAATCACGCTTCTAAATATTTGAAATGTATGAGGTGAACGTTAATTTGTCTCATCAGACCCTTCCACAACCTCAATGTGGACCGAAGTCACGGCGAAGGTATGTTTGTTAAACACTTGCAATGAGTGTTTTCGAGTGAATTGCGCTACTTTCTTACTTTCTTGAGTTTGTTTCCCCGCTCTCTTCAGGCCAACCCACATAATCTGCAGCCAAACTGCAACACAACCAAAGACTGCGCCGGACCAAACCACATCCACCAGCGAAATCTTTCCTCCTTCCAGCAACCTGACTAATTCTTTTCTTGTTCATCCACCGCTCCACCCTCTGTCCTCTTCTGTTGTCCGTCTGCCATTTGCCTTCTCGCTCTTTTTTCTAACTGTTCTTCGACTCCCTTTTTTTTTCCTCCTCGGGTTTCTGGCAGTCGGCGTCGCGGAGCTCAAAATAAATAAATGGTCATTTTTCGGCCTCTTTCTCTTGGAGGAAGAATAACAGTAAGAGGAGCATGTGTGTAAAGGTTTGTGTTAACGGTGTAAGTATGTGTCTGCATTCATGCGCTGTTGTGTATCTGCATGTATGTGTACGTGTGTGTGTGAGTGTGTGTGTATGAGGCAGCAAACCACAGGCTTATTGGAGCTATTAGAGTGCTGGCTGAGCACAACCACATAGCAGCACCAGATGGGCAACTTGAAGTAGACGCAACGCATGTACACGCCTACAAAACACACACACACGCACACACACACACACGCATACATGCATAAGACAAACACTCTCGCAGACACATGGTGTCCATTAATATTGTCGGACTGACGGAGGGAACATTAATACAAAGGGCACACGTGTGTACACACAGGCTGAGAGAGGCCTGCAAACAAATTGATTACACAGATGTGCCACGCACTCCAGCGATGCTCCCTCAGAATGATGGACAGAGTGAGAGGGAGGACGGGTGACACCAGGGCGCATCCCTTCATCTCTGTCACTCGGCTAATCCCCGTCTCCTCTCATCCATTACGTCACTCCGCCTCTCGCCAGACGCCCCCTCCAAAACCCTCATCCCCGCTCCGTGCGTCAGTCGCCACTCTTTCCCTTCTCCCCATGCCTACTTTCCTCCACGAGAGCCATCTCTTTCTTCCTCCCTTTCCTGCTTTTACTCCACTTTGTTTGGTTAAATCGAGGGGGAGAGACAAAAAAATAGAAAAGAAAACAAGGTGGAAAATGAGTTTATGTCTTTTTGGGTCTTTGCTGCGACGGGATCGTCTGCCCGGGACACAAGCGTTGGAAGAGGCGCTGGCGTTCTTATGTAAGACTAGAATGGCGTGAAAACTCATGCATTCAAAGTTTAATTTAAATCTCCTCGCTCCCCCACCCCCCACACCGCTACCCTCATGGTATTATTGTTGGCACTGCCGTAGCAACGACTGGCGGATCACTTTCTGTTTTCCACAGAATAGCAACCACCAACAACACAGAGAGTTTATTCATTCATTTAGTCAATAAAGGAGATACGAAAGCTGGATTTAATGCATATGAAAGGGTGCTTGTTAGCCACTCCTCATTCACTATAGCACACCTTAAGGCAAAGGAATAAGCAGAGCCAATCCTCTAGTTTCCAAAAGCAAATACCTTTATTGATTTAAAGTATGGGAATATTAAGTTAGGGCTATTTTTAGATGATTATTTCTCCTTCACAAATGTGTAGGAAGCATTTTAATGCTTTTGCTGGTCGAGGTGGACCGAGGGTGAACGACTTTAAAACATCTGGGCTGTTAAATATAACAGGCATCGTATTTTATAGGCTGCTGGTATGTTTTAAATATAAAAATAGTAAATAAAGCTTTCAAATAAATGTAGATGAGGAAAAAAAGTGATTTGTCCTCAAAAGAACAGCATCCAGAGTTGCATAAACTAGAATTATGAAGGCAAAACACAACGCTCGTGGCATGCCCTTCTGCGTGTTTATGGATCCGTGTATTTTTCTTCCTTTACGGATTATCTTGAACAGTTTTATTCCCAGTCATTTATGTCTCCACATCTGTGCTTTGCATCGTGGAATACGTCTCCAAACCCGTCCCTCCGCACTTATTTTTTCACCGTGTTTTGAGTCTCGCAAAACAGAAATGCTCACACTTATTTGTTTTGCAGAAGTCAAAGCAGCTTGTCTAGAATTTCAGATTTTCCCTGCAAACCTTTTGCATCTCCCTCTTGGCCGGCAGGAATTTACTACAAGCTCCAACTTCACGTTCTTCCATTTGTCATCCATCAGTCTCGGCTAAACTTATTGGAACATTGCAGTTGTGCTTCCCGCGGCGTGGATGCGGCTGACGGGCACGTTCTTGGGGTTGCAGTAAAACAAGCATCTAATGGCACCCCCTATAACCACAGCAAAGGGGGGCACGCGTCACCAGTGCTAACCCAGGAAATGCTTTGGTTGGCCACATGGTAATTGGGACTGTCCCATGTAATTTGGGCGGAGAGGCAGAGAAATTTGGCCGGCACTCCTGCACTTGTCTCTCCCTGGCTTTTGGTCAACGGTGCAGAACCGCAGGAACGACAAAGGGACGGGGGGGAGGGTTGAGGGGGGAGGATAGAGATAAAGAGAAAGGGGAACAAGTGGACGGGGAGGCTGCATGGGAAGAAATCGCAAAGCAGAAGGAAACTGCAGAGATGAGCGGAGTGAATGAACAGTGGAGGCTCAGAAAGTGTAAAGAAAGTGAGCCATGGCATTTGTACGGTGGGCATCATTTTTCCCCACACAGGTTCTCCTACGCTGAGGCAGATGGAAAATAGGAAAGGGGAGCAGGGGGAAATTCAGCTTAGTCAGGTCTCCAGCTCCGGCAGCGTACTCATCGCACTGTATTTGTGTGTGCGTGTGCGTGTGTGTGTGAGTGTGTGGCGTGTTTTCTCATCTGTCAGGTCCACCGGTGGTGCTCCCTCTAAGTGGGACAGACAGCTCAAAGACTAAAAAGTTCTGTCTGTGCTGAGCGAAAAACCACAGGTGTGTGTGCCGCGCGTGTGCCGTGCACCCGCTGAACAGGGGCGTGATTCTCTGCCTCCGTGTGTCCGTTCTGTGCGTCTGTGTCTGTGCAACGTGTCTGTGAGCGGCCGTCACGTGATTGTGCGTCGGCAGCAGATGCTCCTTCATACCTGTCTGCCTCTGCGGATTGTTTCATATTAGTGGATTTAGAGGGATTTTTCCGCATGTTGTCTGCCTGCGTGTGTTCTGTCTGCCGATCTGTCTGTGTTTTCTTGGCCTCCGTTTGTGTGTGTGCGTGTCGGCGTGCGCGGGCAGCAGTATGTCCGCTTGGGTTTTCCACGTGCGTGAGCGTGCATATAGAAATGTGCAAGAATGTGTGTGGAAGGCAGCGAGGTCACCGGCGGGTCCTCGTCTCCTCAGACCAGACCAGACGATGAGGAGGGGAGAGCAGAGCGCCGCGGCGTTGCTGTGGAGCGGTCTCCGATCTGGGACATGGCCTAGGGCTGCGTCTAAATGAAAAATGGAACGGCGCGGCAGCCGGGCCTTACATGTTTGTAAATCGGAGACGGGCTAAACCGCGCTAAACACAAAAACACACAGATCTCCCGCAGAACGGCGCTGGCTGACCTGTTTTCCTGGCTCAGCTGTGGCCTGGGTCCAGAGCAATTCAGGTACACACCGAAGGCTATTTCTCCACCAGTGGCCTGCCTTCAGTTTATTTTCCTTTCAGACACTTTGTTTTTATGATTCATCAGAGCGAACGGGGTCTTAGTCAGGACTCTCTGTAATGCACTTTTAACTTTGGTAAACAAAAATATTTAGCTAGCGTTGTTGTTCTTGTCTAAGCATTCTAGTAACTGAGCCCAGATGTATAAATCTGATACAGAGTCATTGTTTTTAAAACTCCCAAGCTGTGGAGTTATTATGCAGAAATTAGCAGTAGCTTTAAGCTCCAATGCTAGGAATGTTAAACAAGACCGTCCCCAGCAGATAAATCTGAATAATAACGAGGGCCAAGAGACACTCATCTTTCCATTTACACTGCTGACCTATTAACGCAGAATCATATTTTTATTGACATATTTGGAATCGGCTTTCCACACGTGGCTCGTTGGTAGGATTTGGAGTAAAGCAGGAATAAAGTGAAGCAAGAGGAGAGGGCAGGCGGAGTGGAGGAGGTGTCAAATACGATGAAACAGGAGATGAGCGACAGAATGGGAAGAGAAAAACAAGATGGGGTGAGGTAAGGGGAGAGGGTCCTGTCATTGAAGAGGGAGTTCTAGGAACACTTTGCACTGGGGACCAATAGAATTTTAAGTGTTTTTCACTTTTTCTACAGGATCTGAGCGCATGAGTCGTTTCAATTCAAGGAGGACTCGCCAATTGAAAACAGTTCCAGTATCCCTGCACCGGGACAGACAACGCCAAACCTCCACACAGCTGCGAAAGTCCAATCTGACTCATTTGTGGATTCCATTCACTGCCTATGCATCTACAGACGGAGGAATACCGCGGCGGCGCACCGACATGACAGGGAGCGTGAAATTCAACACCGTGCCACATGTCCTCTGCCCTCTTTCTTTTCAAAAGTAAACCCAATGAACAGTAGCGAGCCACCAAATGTCAGCCACAGGCGACCTCCGTGATACATTTGCTCTGGGTTCCCCTTCTATTAAAAGGCCTTTCTTTACTGGGAGGAACAGCAGGTCCACCAGGATGCAGAACATGAATATTTAACAGGTGTTTCTCCTGGTACTTTACTGATGTGGCCTTTACGCCCAACTTGGAGGTCTCGACATTTGTGATACGTCTCAGAAACAGTTTTAATAAGAAGGTTTAGTTTTACGTTTATTACGAGCTCGAGGGAACATGGAGAAAGTAATGCAGGTGCAATGCAATCCATCCATCCATCCATCCATCCATCCATCCATCCATCCATCCATCCATCCATCCATCCATCCATCCATCCATCATCCATCCATCCATCCATCCATCCATCCACTCATCCATCCATCCGTCCATCCGTCCATCCATCCATCCATCCATCCATCATCCATCATCCATCATCCATCCACCCATCCATCCATCCATCCATCCATCCATCCATCATCCATCCATCCATCCATCCATCCATCCATCCATCATCCATCCATCCATCCAGCCATCCATCCATCCATCCATCCATCCATCCATCCATCCATCCATCCATCCATCCATCCATCCAGTCTCATCTCATCCATCCATCCATCCATCCATCCATCCATCCATCCATCCATCCATCCATCCATCCATCCATCCATCCAGTCTGCTCTAATCCATCCATCCTCCATCCATCCATCATCCATCCATCCATCCATCAATCAGCCATCCATCCATCCATCATCCATCCATCCATCATCCATCCATCCATTCACCCACTCATCCATCCATCCATCCATCCATCTGCTCTCATCCATCATCCATCCTCCATCCATCCATCCATCCATCCATCCATCCATCCATCCATCCATCCATTCCATCCATCCACTCAGTCTGCTCTCATCCATCCATCCTCCATCCATCTCCATCCATCCATCCATCCGTCCATCCATCCATCCAATCCATCCGATGCATCCATCCATGCATCCATCCATCCATACGCCATCACCCATCCATCCATCCGTCCATCCATCCATCCATCCATCATCCATCTCCATCCATCCATCCGTCCATCCATCCATCCATCCATCATCCATCATCCATCCATCCTCATCCATCCATCATCCATCCATCCATCCATCCATTCACCCACTCATCCATCCATCCATCCATCCATCCATCCATCCATCCATCCATCCATCCATCCATCCATCCATCCAGTCTGCTCTCATCCATGCATCCATCCATGCATCCATCCATGCATCCATCCATGCATCCCTCCATCCATCCATTCATCCATCCATCCATCCCCCATCCCTCCTCCTCCTTCACTCCGTCGGCTCACCCTTTCATCTCATACCAGACATGTCCAACTGTAGTCAATTAGTAGTTTTCTCCCTCTCCTTTTCTCCTCTCCTCCTCTCTCCCCATCTGCTCCTCCCTTCCTACTTACCCTCTCCTCTCCTCTCTCCCCATTTGTTGTGTAAATTAGATGCAGGGGGGTCAAGGCAGATTTTGTACCTTTCAAGATCTTTTTTTCTTCTGCCCCCTTCATCTATGGTGAATAAAGCGGACGGTAATTAAACAGTTACAGAACTGGCGTGCCCCCATTTATCCCGTCTCACTCCATCTGTCTGTCTGTGAATCCTGTCCATTCAGCTTTCGTCACTCTCCCTCTCCTCGCCTTTCTCCCCGTCTCTTTTCACCGTAACGCTCACATTGTCACCCGTGTGCTCAACTTTCGTCACCTGTTATCCAGTCCCTGCACT
This sequence comes from Takifugu rubripes, assembly GCF_901000725.2. Lineage (NCBI taxonomy): Eukaryota > Metazoa > Chordata > Actinopteri > Tetraodontiformes > Tetraodontidae > Takifugu > Takifugu rubripes. The sequence continues at coordinate 5,880,381 of NC_042298.1, read as the reverse complement.
CTTCACTGTGTTCCCTCAGTAGTCCCCCCCACACACACACACACCCTCTCTGGGTAGAAGAAGGGAATGATTAGTGAGTACACATTCAGATTTTCCTTCCATGCGTCGTGCCAGTGAAACGCCTGCGCGCCCGCAGCGTTCGGGGACGTCGCTGCCAGGGAAGAGGTGGTGTTTGTTGTTTTTTGTTTTGATTTTTTTGCAGCAGACGTGCCCGCGCCAGCTGCCACGCGCACAACATGGACCCGCACACTGATCGTGCTTCATCAAGGTGTGCGCAGACACACACGCACACAAATGCACACACAAACAAGCGCAGTGTGTGAGCTGTACATTTTCAGTCATGGGAAATCTAATTCTGCTCTCGCAGCCCAGATGTGCTGCACGGTGCTGTGAAACCTGACCCCCCATTCACCAGCACTACCAGCCGCAGCAGTCCCCTCTCCTCCCTTGTCCTCCAAACCCGCCCAGAACTCTGCATTAAGACACATGTGGAAGTAATTCAGTCAATGCCCTAAGCAGGGCAGCCCTCACACACACAAGCATACATATACAATGTGCAGATGCACAAGCCCTGCGTTTGCTCACACGTCCTCTCCTCCGCCATGTGTGCAGGCGCTCATTGCGTGGCATTTGACAGTGTGTTAACTATACTGTGATCCTAAACTGCTATCAGGTTGTCCGCACTCAATCAGTGAGTCATGGGCGTGGCTCCAGGGTGAGAGGGGAGGAGAGGCAGGGTCTGCACTTTCACAACAGCCAGAATCGAGGGGTGGATTTACATAATGGTGGGTGTTACAGGACTATAAGGCTAATAGTTGATGCCCTACGGTAGTAACGATCCCTGATGCCACTATGTGTTCATTTGGTAATGAAACACAGGAAATGCTTAAATTTGAGACAGCCACATCTGTGGGTAAACAACAGGAAGTACATGTAAATGATTAGTGACCTTTAACCTCTTACACATGTTTGTGGAGGTGCTGTAGTCTAACCCAGCAGCGACTATAGGGGTCACTAATTCATCACAGGACACACACACACACACACACACACACACACACACACACCTGTGGACAGATCAGAGTCCCTAAATAATGTGCAGGTTATTGAACTGTCGGCATGCAGACATGGGGAGAACATGAAAACCACACATAGAAAGGTCCAGAACTCGGAATTACTCCCAGAATAAAATGACTTTGCCACTGCTGCATAGCTGTGCAGTGTCAAATTTATTGCTTACAGTTAACACTGCATTTAACTTGTCATGTTAATCATTTTATTGATTCTGACGTCCCTGAAAAAGTTTCAATAATAAAGTTGTAATTTTCTTGCACCAATTAAGAAATGGCAATCTATTCTGGAATTAATAATATTAATTCTAAAAACAAACACCCAAAAAAACAATTTCACCAACAGCACCAGACTGTTTTTATTTATCCATTTGTTTTGAGTGACCTTTATGAAGCCGAGGGGGTAATCAAAGATAATTGTAGCATAAATTTCCCTTTAATAGAGCGACGTTATGGCAGTAATCCTTTTAATGGGGACATGTCACAATAACAGAAGAACATGTGTAAATGATAAACATTACTGATGGCTGATTAAAATGAAGTTGCTGGCGTCCTTCATGCTGACTTACTGGAACCCTCCCATCATTAGTGTTATTAAGGACACCTGTGCTTTCCCATCGATGACACTGAAAACATCTGTAATAAAGAAGCACGTTGTCAACCGACGGAAAACACAAAGGCCGTAAATTTTTAAAGAGCTTAACCGCGTAAAGATCTGCATACCTGCCTTACAGAAGGTCCGCTGATGCTAACTCCAACCGCGTCTGCTCCCCATATGGCTCAAGGACAGCTTCATGCTGAGTGTGGACAGGCATTAAGACTAATTATGCACGAAAGGGAAGAGAATCGCTTTGTTATTATTAGAAACGTTTGGGTCCAATTTATCCCAGAAGTCAGCGTGGCCTCGGTGGATGTTTGACAGTGAGTAATCAAACACACCAAGAGAGACAGATGTAGAGGCGGTCGCTCCGTTTTACATCCCTTCCTGAGACAGATGACAGTTTTATTCTGGAGGTGAACCCAGCGCTGTGCTGACACAATGGAGACCAGAATTCCCAGTAGTGTTCTGACCTGTAGCTGGGAAACATTTCTCTCAGGGAAATGATCAAAAGTTTGCACAACTCTTTGATTCTAGGCGCTCCTCATTTGTCCTTCTGCACAGGGCGTTGGAGAGACCGTTCACATTCACTGAGAGTGACCGATCAACGTCCGCCAGTTTTGCATTACATTTTTTTTTATCAAGAGCTTCAGCTATTTTGGCCTCACGAAGGGGATTTTCACGGGCAGCTGCTGCAACATTTTTGCAGGTTAAACTAAAGCATTAAATGAAAAAGAATAATCTGGCTGCATCTACCAGGATGATGGATGGCCTTCAGATCTTTCTCTGCCAAAACCTGAAAATTCAAGGTTGGAACCGAGTCCTCAACTGGTGTCTCTTCTGTCTATCCAGACTATTGATTGCATGATACTCTTTCAGCCCTTCTCATGCGTGTTGCCACTTTTATTCCAGCTTTTCATTCCATTCCAACTGGATCTGAAAATAACACAGAGGAACACTTTGGCTTCCAGACTTTCCAGTACACAGAAGACTGCAGGACGTGTGACACAGCATCTAGTGGCTTTTACGAGCACTGCAGGAGCCTCAACATCCAGCTGTGGGACTTTGACTCTGATACAGTGGAGAGCGTGTAGTCAAAAATGAAAACAAATGTTACGTTAGGTCACATCCAAACTACTTAAAAACCCAATAAGACAAAGAGGAACAAGCGTTGCCGCGCTGTTCTCCTGTCAACAGCCGTGTGTGCTCACGGTGGAGGCGGGGGCGGGTCAAACCTGTGACAGTGGAAGTGTGAGAACGTGCGAGTCGGGTCAGGGGAGAGCAGAGGCTGGGTTGTTTTTGCAAATACAAGCGCGTTTCTGTAATTTAATATTTCACTGCCTTCACATCTGGAGCTGCATGTAAAAATGGAAAATAGAGGGGTGGGATATACTGTAGGACTGACAAGTAGAAAGAAGAGAGGGTGGAAGAAAGAGGGGAGAAAAAAACACCCTCCTCTTTTCCTCGGTGACACACACACACGCGTGTGCACGCGTTGCTCGCACTGCGACCACATGCTTGTCTGCACACACACACACACACACACACACACACTTTACAGCAACACAGGATGCATAATCACACATATACTTCTTGTCTTTCATTTTGTCTCTCCTTCTCAATCAACCCCTTTTCCTCTTTCAAGCCAGGCACATACACACACACACGCACGCACACGCGCCGCGCTGGGGTGACTGGTGTTGTAAGTTGGCGTGAGTGTGTAGGTGATCTGGGTGTGATTACTGCTTGGCTCTCCGACAGCTCTGATGATGACATTCAGTGCTTTGAGCTCCTCTGGCCTGGGCCCGCTCCAAACACAACCAGGCAGCACACACTCTCGCTCTGCCTCAGAGCCGTGCATACATGTGGCCTAGATTCTTCTGGAGCACACACTTGTCGTACTCTTAAGACTCATCAACGGCGACCATCCAAATCCCACCTGCTGCAGCTCCAGCGTGTCTCCATCACCATTGTCCAACTGCAACCTGCTCTCATGCGTGCTGCTGCTGCTGTTCCTCAGAATATTCCTGTTTGCTCCAAGTGTCTGTTAGCTTCCCTTTGCCAAGCTCCGGCAGCAGCTGTGAGCTGGATCGTTAGCTTCCAATCAGCGTCCACATAAGCGTGCACGCACAGTTTTTTCCGTTGTGGGGCATCATGCCTAGATTGTGTTATTTCTCTCGGTCCTCCAACTGTTTCTGTAGGGCAACGTCGACGGCGCGCTGATAAACGTGCACACACGCGCGCGTTCTCCTCCGTTACCATTGTTTCAGCTGGAGCGGAGTCAGTGCTTTTGTTTGCAATTACGAGGGTTTGAAGTGGAAGGGGAGAGAAGAGGAAGGATGGAAAAGTGGAGAAAAAAAGAGAAAGGGTAGGTTAGAAAAAAGCACACCAGCGTGTCTGTGACATATTAGTCACATTTTACCGTAATTGTTGTTCGACCCCATCCCACACTTGTAAAAAGAAGAAAAAAAGAAATGCTTGGGGAATGTGCTTTTGCTGTGGACGGTTTCCAAGGTTTTGTCTGGTGTGCTCTGTGCAAAGGGCACACGGAGCTTTGTGGCGGGCTGGTATGGCTTTAAAAACATTACAACTATGGGTAGAGGCCTGTTCCGCTTCCTAAGCCTCGGGCTTCGGTCGGGATTGACCCCATCAAAGCGGAATAGATTGTCCCATTTGTAGAGGTACTAAAGAGTCTTCAGCTGCAGTCTTTCGGTTTCCCCGAAATCCAAACGATCGCGCCGAGTAAAACCCAAGATGAAGGAAATCCTGACGCCATCTTGATTCTTTCCCATCTGGACCAGAAAGTGGTGATAAGAGGATCTGGGACAACTAATAGATCAAATGTGATTTATTAGAGAACACAGCGCGGGAATGTCGCCCCAAAGTGACGTCCCTGCAGCCTGAGAACGCCGGCCTTGATAAAGGCTTCACCTCCTGCTGTGACAGGCAAGTAAAAGTCCCAGTTGAGGGGTCGGCGTTGGCGTGAGTACGAGCACGAGGCGCGGTGACGGATTCTTACTGTATCCACGCGGCTTTCAACCCCAGCTCGGATGTGCAGTTTGTGTACGGTTCTCTCACACGAGACGTGCGTAATTTTGAGGCGTCGTTTCTCCACCATTGAGTGTCATTTCCCCTGCTTATTTGTGCAGAGACCCACTGACGCACCCAATGGCGTGCGTTTTTCACAATCTAGTTACGTGAAGTCAAAGCGAATTAGGCCTCAAACATATGCACGAAAAACACGAATCCACCCGCACCCATCCTCACACACACACTACTCACAATGCTCAGGGAGGTGCGCGTGTGTGTGTATGTGTGACCTGCGTACGTCCTCTCCTGACTCCCTGTGTTGCCCAACAGGGAGTGTTTGTGTGGTATCCAAGGGCAACTGCAGGGAGAGGGTGGGGGAGGCTGATGCGGAGAGGCGGGGCTGCAGCCACATTTTCTGCTCTTGTTTGTTAGCATGTCTGATGGCTGTATGTGTGTGTGTGTGTGTCTGCGGAGCACGCAGGTGGGGTGACGCACGATGTCATTATGTGTGTGTCTGTATGCATGCATGCGTGTGCCTAAGCAGCGTGTGGAAAGTGTTGTTGTCTACAGTCTAACTGTTACTGACAAGTACACACTGACTACTGGAGTCAAAAAGTTAAATGCACTCTATGCTCTTTTCTCTCCCTGGAGGCTCCCTTTTTTCTGCCTCTCGCCCTCGCCCCTCCCATTTTTATTTTCTGTATTTTTCTCTGTCATACTCTCCTGCTTTTGCTCTATCCCTGGCGGTTTCTTTCTTTTTCTCCCCGCTCCCTCCCTCCTTCCATCTCTGATGATTTTAGCAGAGGTGTGACTCATTGGGCATCGAGCCACAATGTCAGGTAGTGGGGGGGTGGGGGTGGGAGGGGAGAGAGAGAGAGAGAGACAGAAAGAGAAATTTAGAGGGGGAGGAAAGTTGAGGTTTATTGCAAAAGGGGGGTAAAAGATATGCAACATGGAAAGGAATGTGGAAGAGGGAAAGAGTGAGTGAAGGAGAGAAACTGGGGAAAGGGAGGGGTGTACAGTCAGCACAGGGAAAACATAAAAAAGGAGGGAAATGAATAATTTCTGCAAACGGTTTCCGTCACAATTGAGTATTTTCCTCCACGCATGTTTTCGCGATGCCCCCCTCATGTTTTGACTCGCTCGGTTGACCGATGTGTTTATGTGCAAACCTGTTCATTGGCAGACCTCCACTTGAGCCTTTCAAGTAGCTAATTACCGAGGGGCTCATTAATATATGTTGGCCTACCAATAAAAAAGACCTGGAGGAAACGTGGGGGGAAGAGGGGGGTGGGGGCAGAGGTGAGATTATGAGTCAGCCTGGAGAGGGCTGTGATCATGTGACCAAATAATTGTTTTATGGTTTACAGGCTAAAGGTTCTTCTCTCTCTCTCTCTCTCTCTCTCTCACACACACACACACACACGCACATGTGCACACACACTTGAACTTTCACTCCTGTCCTCAGCAAAGGTTGTATCTGTGCCAGAATCACATCTCTGTCGCCCCTCTGTCTCCCTCATCCCTTCCTTCCTCCTGTTTTCCTCCCCTGCCACAAATATCACCTTATCCTGTTCACACGTCAGCTCGTAAAGTATAAATCATTCAATTTGATCGCACCTTTGCTCGTTCTTTTCTCATCACCGAAACAAAGCCTCCCACTGATGATATATTCTCTCAGGTGGTACTCAAACTTTGGTCTCTCCTCAACACTGCCCCCTTAGGTCACTTCTTTAGTAAAACCTGTGGTGGCTGTAAGTTTTCCAGAGCGAAAAAAGGTCAGTTAGTGCATATTTTGTGCATCTATTCAGCCACAAACAATGACTGATTGCAAAGCCACGCATCAATACCTGCTCATTTTCTTCAGGTGGTATACTTTATTAGCATATAATATGGTTAGAGGGTTAGACAACAATGGTAAAACCATTTGTTTTTAAACACAGGCTTTCAGGTTTAGCTGTAACCTTGGCGCAGGAAGCACTACAGCAGCACAAAATGAACCATCCAGGAGTGTCTCTGACCTCCCGACTTCATGAGGTTCAGCTGGATTGTGGAAATAATGAGCAGTGCACTTCTTATTGAAGCTAAAACAAGGGCTCTTAATATCTTCACATTAATGAAGGAAGGTAAATATGGATGATTTAGAATGTTCCATGCTGCATTTCCTACAGCTGGTCTGGCTGAAGCTCAGACCTGGCCCCCAATAACATCCCGCTTGTTTTGAAACTGCAGTGGTGCATAAACAGTGGATTCATTTGTGTGTGTGTGTGTGTGTGTGTGTGTGTGTGTGTGTGTGTGTGTGTGTGTGTGCAGCATATTTCGCCAAACTGGAAACGAACGCACCCAGTGAATCCCAGCAGGGCTGACAGAGGCAGGAGGGGGATCAAAAGTCATCCTGATAGATCGCTATCACTCCTCCCACCTGTTCCCTCTGGAATTTCCTCTCTCCCCGAAAAAGAGAGGGAGCGCGCGTCTCTGTTATGTCTATCAGACTGTTTGTGTTTCTGCATGTGTGCATGGGTTTCCACGTGGATGCGAATCTGCATGTGTGCATGTGTGTGTAGTCTGTCTCAACGCTCCTGCAACTTGCGGGAATCTTGAACTCTGGAGCTGGAAGGCGCTGCCGGGCTGAGGTCTGTTTAGCGTCGTGCCATCTTTCTCTGCCTTTTTTCCCTTCTTCCCTTTGACAGCTCTAATAAATTGAGCAGATTAAGTTACAGCCCTCAATACAAGGCAGTTTTCCCGTTTTTCTGCTCTTTCTCTTGTTCTGTCTTCACGTTCTTTTCCTAAAAACGATCCGTTCTCTCCAGCAGACACTTTCTCATGGATGTGAGGAGACACTAACTGGCAGCGAGACGCAGCACATGCACACACGCTGTCTCTGAAGGCCTCTCGGGTTGCTGACATTTTCCATTTTTTTGCATATATAAAGTAATAATAATAATATTAGTGGGTGTGACGGAGCAAGGGTCCATTCATTGCAATGCCAGCCTCCTATAAATATCCCCCTTCACCAAGGGAACATGAGAAGCAGCAGAGACCTTCAGTTTACACAGCTGACGAGCATGTGGCCCAAACCTGCTCTTCTCTCTTTCCCCCTCATTTTCCTCACCTCCTTTCCTATTCTTGCTCTTCATTTTCCTATCACTTCATTGCTCCATCTGCTACTGTGTGTCCTTGACAGTTTTTTTTCTTTTCTTTGTTTGCCCTCCCTTATCTCCCCTCACCTGCCTTCCTCCCCCATGATTTACTAAACCAGTATCTCTCTCTCTATCTTCTCTGACCTCCCACCTCTTCTCTCACGTGTTATTCTCATCCTCTCTCTCTCTCTCTCGCTCTCTCTCTCACACACACACACACATACCCCCCCCCCCCCCCCCCGACACACACACACACACACACTAGACTGGTGCGGTAGTTTTTGTTCAGCCCTGTTGTAACTCTTTGGCTCCATCTAGTGTATCTCTTCTTTCAGCAGCTCTCCCTCCTCTGTCCTTTCTTGATCCGGGTACCCGGAACTAACTTGGATTCACCTTCAGTTAGCAGAGCAGCATAAAAAACACGGAAGGAGAAATCAATGTGTTGATAAATCCATCTATCAATGTTATTTATCAATGTTATTTGTTATGTTATTTATCTGTCGAGTTGACAATCACAAATCGATCTTAAAAAGGACTAAGCAGTCGGGCCAAAGTTTGAAGCGTTCTTTGATCACCTGACGTACACGTCCACCTGTCTGTCGCCTGTCTGTCACCTGTCTGTCGCCTGTCTGTCGCCTGTCTGTCACCTGTCTGCCGCCTGTCTGTCGCCTGTCTGTCACCTGTCTGTCGCCTGTAACCTGTTCTCTCGATCTCACTATTTTCTTCAACCACCTGATTTACACCTTTATAGTTGTTTATAACAATAGTTTGCAGTATTTATAGAACAGATGACCATTGTAGCTCCGCGCCGGTTTAGCTCAGTGCTAGGTTCGACCACGAGCGCTGTCTGGCGTTTTGACTCCTCACATTATGTTTTGTAGTTGTTCATGTGATCCAACAGACTTTCAGCTTGGCAAATACAAAAAAATAATAATACTTTCATCATTTTCATGGCGTTGGGATAATTATTGGTTCGTTTTAAGAAAATGAAAGAAGTCTATTGTAATGTTAAGTTCACAGTCAATAGAAAACTCTGACGTGATTTTCCTTATAGGACCTCAATGAATTTGTCAAAATCAGCATGACTTTAAAAACACGCCAAATGTGCACAGGTGCAAGAGTGTCACCAGATGGAGTCACTGCAACAACAATGGGTTCGAGGCTAGTTTATAAGAAAGACTTAATAAGCTTGCAGATGTTTTTCAGAATTCAAATAGGCAACGCTGTCTCTGTATTTCTTCAAGTTTGTTGAAAATCCACTTTACGTTTTAGCTAACAAATCAAAAATCAACATTTAATAAAATAATATTGTTATTATGAATCTGTAGGTATTCAATTTTTCTCGCTGATTCAGTCGTCTCAAATTTGCAGTAACACAATATCACCGGAAGATGGCGCCACCAGACCACGAATTAAAAAATACAAATCAAAGTTGCAGTTGCTTCATTTAGTGTCGAGACTGGAATGGAGCGGAATCTTCAAGAAACTTAAGCAGTCCAGTTGCTGTGATTCACCTACCAGAAGCAGGTTGGAAAGACTGAGTACACAGTGGCGATTCGAGGGGTGATGGTACCATTAAGTAAAAACCAAAACAAAAAAAACTTCAGTTAGAATGACTGCATTTACAGGAACGCTGACAAGGTCTGTTGTAAAGTAAATCGGACTGTTTGTAGGCTGGCAGATTTCTGTGGAAGATCACTGTGACCTGCGGAAACACCTACAGGGACGCTTTTACACGAACTTGATGTTTAATTTAAGTCATGAACGCTCTAGTGACAGTTCTGTCAAATGACCACTAGAGGGCAAAATACGATCACGGCTAGATCGGGAAATAAATATATAAATAAACAAATAAATAAATAAATGTTTGATGGCAACATAAGAAATACTACGGATTTAAAAAAAAAAAAAAAAGTTCTTCTGAGTTGTTCCGCGAGCTTCTACGTCAAAGTTTGTATATTATTGTGAACTTTAGCAAAATGTGTAAAAACGAAAATAAGTATCTTTAATGGCAAGTCTTTTATGTGGATTTTGAGTTAGGGTTAGACATCCATTATATGGATGCTTGTTTCCATATTCCTCGTTTTCTTTCAACTTTTAGTTCTAATAAAACGTGGGAAAAGTACCTTATTTGTATAGAGATTTACGTTCCCGAATATAACCAACAGGTGGCGCCACCAAAACACAGAGAAATAATTGACGGAGGTGGCCTCGCACTGAACTGGAGGGCAGAGGAAACCATGCCCATATCTGCTCCAATGACTCCCAATAAAAGATGTTTCCACGCATCTTTTATTTCCCATATTTGATCTTCACAGCGCCTCCTCCTCTGAGCTCCGAGTAACGGGGCAACGGAGTGACGGGTCACGGTCAGGTGCTGCAGAGAAGGAAATCACCGTGTTTCTGTCGACAATGCGAGGCGATCGGAGCGGATGAGGCCGGCTTAATGCTCCGTGTAATGCATGTTAATGTAACGGGCACCGCGGGACCGCCGACCGGAGTGCTTTGGGATTATTTATCACAAAACATTTGTATTCTTCCGTCGGAGAACGGTTGATCCCGGATAGCTAAACACTAATCCTTCACTCCGTTAATTAAAAAGAAGGAAAAGCAATTGAACTGGTGCTGGTGCTTTTCCCCCTTTTTCCAGAAATGATTACATTTCTGGAGAAGCTTAACCATCTGCTTGATGTTAAGTCTGCAAGCAGATTGTGTTTTCTGCTTATTTAAACCTGGGGATTTTAGGTTTTTTTTTTCCTGAAAAGGGGGATGTTTGGAATTTAGCGTTGCTTGTTGGAAAGATTGAATGGAACAAGTTTTATTCCAAAAGTTTAATTGAGTGCTTCTTTGTGACTTCACCCAACTCTTCAGCTTTGTTGACTTTTTCCCTTTTGCTTTCTTTTCTTACCCACTTACTTGAAAGATGGTGTCGAGCAACATTTCACCACCTCTCCGAGTCCAACTTTTCTTGTTGAAAGGTAAAACACAGTTTCTAAGTTGAAGGACAACAACATCATTCCCACCAACAACCTTCCATCAACACATCCAAACAAGAAATCCTCCCCTGGGAGGATTCTTTTTTAAACACTTCCTCGCTTCCTCTTTCCCTTCCAACCTACAAACGCACATCTCCTCGGGGACCAAGGCCGTGTCGTCAGCCCCAAGAAGACTTTCAGATTCCCAACCAGCGTCCTCCATTAAGATGCCACTCGTGTCTGTGTCGACACGAACCCGCATTCACAAAGAGTCAAAGACATCCTTTAGTGCTCTGGTCCACCCACTCCTCCCTCTCTGCGCTTCACTGACCGTCTCACTGACCAGGATTAACGCGCAGAAGATTAGATGTGAACAAACATGTGGCGCAATCTAAAGAGGCCCGATGTGTCCTTCTGCTACGATAACATCATCTTAGGGTCCCCATCGTCACTCTTCTGTTGAGCTCAAATATTTTATTCCAAAACAAACTTCAAAGTGATGCTCCCGCTTTCCCTCCTCTCCGTGAACACCTGTGAGATATCTGTTTGCTCCCAACCATAATACCTGATTACTGCAGATTAATAACGCTGCTTTTATGTTGATTATGTTGATACATGTTTGGGTCAAACTAAGAGAATTACAATCGCGTAATGCGCATTTGTTTGAGCGTGTTACTGATGAGATTTGTGTCATTTGTGCACCACGACGCAGCTCTCATTCCCCTGAATACTGATTAAAACTCAATATCCTGGCCCATCAACGATTCTGGAAAAAAAAAAAACCCGCTACTTCGTGATTAATGGATTGTGGGCATCCACCATTAAAGGATTCTCATTAAAATGCATCATAAAAATCACGGGAGCCTGTGGCACTGTCCATTGGTTCATTTGAGGGAAAGCGAATGCTTTCTCGGGCCTGGCTCATTTTAAAATGAATCCCCGGAAGCTATAAAGTAGAAGTTATAATAAATCAGGGCACGAATCAAATAAAATAATGATAGTTCTGACTGCCACCGCGGGCCTCCAGGGCACGCCATGACAAATCTATGCTCATCCTCATCTGTTAAACGCATCCTCGAGAGCGACACCCACATTTGTCCCCTAATCCAAATCTGTCTGATATCTGGTGTCAAACTTACGCCTCCTCGTCTCTTTTAATGGGTCACGACGAGGAGACGTGCGGATCAGAAAGGGTTAAACGTCCACAGTAATTAGAGTCGCGCTCCGCGTTGGCGTCCTCCAATAAGGAGCTACGTCCATCCTTCCACCCCCCCTAACACCACCACCACACACACACACATACACGCACACAGGCATACGTAGCCGTGCCCCCCCCCCCCCCCCCCCCCCCCCCCCCAACCACCACCACCACCAGTTCCTCAGAGGGACTCACACTGGAAAATCAAAGCTACCCCGTACACACATCACCGGTGCTGCGCGCAGAGCACAGCAGACAGGAGAGAGGTGCGTAGGCTCTCCTCTTACCTCGCCTTAACTCTCCAGTAAAGTTGTGAACAGGTCTTCCTAACTACACCGTTTGCTACATTTCGGCGTAAACTTTGCTTTTTTTTTTTAAAGAAAAAAAAAATCACTTTGTCGCCCACACAGCTTTATCATTTCACGAGGTGACAGATGTCCGGGTGATGTGATTTTTACGCACGCCGCTGAAATGGATTGCAGACTATCCAGAGGCAGCTGGGTACCGGTAGCTGGCTTGGTTATATGTCTGCTTCTGTGTGCGTGTGTGGTGGACTTGGTCCTCGCTCAGATTCGGTACTCCATCCCCGAGGAGCTGGAACATGGAGCTTTCGTGGGCAACATCGCCGAAGACTTGGGACTGGACGTGGCCAAGCTGTCGGCGCGTCGCTTTCGCATCGTCTCCGGCGCAAAGAAACAATATTTAGAAGTGAACCTTGAAAATGGCATCCTATTTGTGAACGAGAAAATTGACAGAGAGGAGCTGTGCGAGCGAAGCCCCAGCTGTTTTTTACACCTACAAGTGGTGATTGAGAACCCTTTAGAGTTATACAGAGTGGAAGTGGAGATTTTAGACGTAAATGACAACTCGCCCAGTTTCCCGTGGAGCGAGTTTAACCTTGACATCACGGAATCGGCTGCGCCGGGCTCCCGTTTCCCGTTGGAGAGCGCACAGGACCAAGACGTGGGCACCAACTCTCTGCGCTCCTACACGCTCAGTGCGAACGCGCACTTCGTGCTGAATATCCAGACGCGCAATGATGGAAGCAAGTTCGCCGAGCTCGTCCTGGACACTCCGCTGGACCGGGAACAGCAGAAGAAACACGAAATGGTTCTGACTGCTTTCGACGGGGGGTCTCCGGAACGGTCCGGCACAGCTGTGATAACTATCACCGTGTTAGACGCCAACGATAACGTCCCCGTGTTTGACCGCGCCGTCTACCGGGCGAACCTGGTGGAGAACGCACCGAGGGGGACGCTGGTGCTGAAGCTGAATGCCTCAGACCTGGATGAGGGCTCGAACGGAGAAGTGACATACGCGTTTAGCGGCCACGCACCGCTCAAGGTGCGCGAACTATTCAACGTGGACCCGTACACGGGAGAAATCCGAGTGAAAGGCGTTGTGGACTATGAGAAAGCCAGCGTGTACGAGCTGTTCGTGCAGGCTAAGGATCGGGGACCCTCGGCGGTGGCGGTGCACAGTAAAGTATTGGTCGACATCCTGGACGTGAATGACAACGCACCTGAGGTCATCCTCACATCGGTGTCCACCCCCGTCCAAGAGGACGCGCCACCGGGCACGGTGATTGCCGTGATCAGCGTCATGGATCGCGACTCGGCGGAGAACGGGAACGTTGACTGTCAAATTCCGAGCAACGTCCCCTTTCAGTTGCACTCATCTTTTAGAAATTATTACACCCTGGTGACAAGCGAGTACCTGGACAGGGAAGCGGTGCCTGAGTACAACATCACGCTGACAGCCCGAGACCTGGGCTCCCCCTCGCTCTCCACCAGGAAAACTATCCTGGTCCAAGTGTCTGACATTAACGACAATCCCCCGCGCTTCTCCCAGCCTTCATACACTGTTTATGTGACCGAGAATAATGCCCCCGGCGCTTCCATTTGCTCTGTGAGTGCGTTCGACCCCGATTCCAACCAGAACGCGTATCTGTCTTATTCCATTCTCGAGGGTCAGATTCAGGGCATGCCCGTGTCCACTTATGTCTCAATCAACTCTGACAACGGCAATATCTACGCACTGCGCTCTTTTGATTATGAGCAACTTAGAAACTTTCAGATCCTGGTGCAGGCGCAAGACGCCGGCTTCCCCCCGCTCGCCAGTAACATCACAGTCAACGTCTTTGTCTTGGACCAGAACGACAACGCGCCTGTTATTGTGTCCCCGCTGCCTAAAAACGGCTCCGTGGCCACAGAAGTGGTTCCGCGTTCAGTCGACGCTGGGTATCTTGTTGCTAAAATCACGGCGTTAGACGCGGACGCGGGGCAGAACTCCCGGCTGTCCTACCAGGTGTTGCAGGCTACAGACCCGGGGCTGTTCAGCGTCGCTCTGTACACCGGGGAAATCAGGACTATTCGCCGCGTGGTGGAAAGAGACGCGACAAGACACAGACTGGTCATAATGGTGAAAGACAATGGGCAACCACCGCTCTCTGCCACCGTCTCCATTGTCCTCACGGTGGTTGACAGCGTGCCGGAGTCGCTGTCAGATTTCGGCGACCTCACGCTGAGCCCACAGCCCCCCTCGAACCTCGCTCTGTACCTGATCGTGTCGCTGAGCACTATTTCTTTAATATTCCTGGTGGCAATAATCGTGCTGGCTGCGATCAAGTGCTACAAGGACAGGGAGACCATCAGCGGCTACAACCTGCCGCCGTTCGCCTGCTGCTGCTGCGGGGGATTTCAGCCCGAGCCGCCCCCGGAGGTGTTCAAAAAATCCAACCTCAACCTGCAAATTTCATCCGCCACCAAAGTGCCCACGAACTGCATGGAGGTGAATGGAAACAGCACTCTCTCACAATCATATTGTTATAAAGTGTGCCTGACTCCCGAATCAGCCAAAAGTGACTTCATGTTTCTGAAGCCGTGCAGCCCCGGCAGCACACCGAGGAACAACGAGGCCAAGAGCGCGGAATGCTCGTGGAACGCGCAAAGCCGCTGCTCGTCTGTGAACAATGGGGCGACTACTCCCAACGAGGTACAGTCAGAGAAGTGCAAAAACACCGTGTGCATGCTCTTGGTGTCATACATTCCAGACTGTTCGGGAGAACAGCATCTGGGCTGTGACATTCTACCGGGAAGGTCACAGCACGCATGCCCTTCAGACTTCTAGCAACTTGAGCAAAACAAGCCCCGCGTTGCGTTCTCAGCCTCGTTGATTGCGTGAGCACGTTGCCTCGGCTGCTGTATTCTAATCATTTCATCTCATCCCAGTGCAGCCTGTGGTGATGTTTGGCACCGGGGACTCGCAATGCGAACGTGCCAGATTATTTTTTAAATTGGTATGTTAATGATGGTGTTAAAGCCTGTTTGGGGATCCTGAGTGCGTATCGCGCCTTATCACCTCCAGAGAATGAAGTGAGATATCAATTACTGCGTGAGAGGGAGGGAGAGCAATCCAAGCGGAGTCCTCTATTTGCTCTTGGTAGCGTTTTCACAGAGACACGATTAAAAAAAAGGCACGTGGAAGCGTTTTTAATAATTCATGAATTTAATTATAGTGTGTAATAAGGGTGCTCGGAGTCATTCCTCACATATGTTCCGTGAGACAAGGGAACGGGCGCCTGCCTTCGGCGCACCCACCCGAGTTTGAACAACAAGTCAAGGTTATCTACCCGTGATTGACAAGGTGGATGGCAGCTGCTGAATTCATCCTTCCTGACGCTCAGACAAATGCTGCGCGAAGAGTCGGGTCTGTGACCCGCCCGTCTCGCTCCCGCACTGACAATATAGGACAGATAACCTCGGTAACTACCCCTCAAGGGCAGGAGCGCCGCCGAACCATTATATTACATACAATGTGGTGTATTCACAGGGGGACTGGCTGTCCATTATTGATGGAAAATGGCAAATGACCGGTTTGGGGGAGACAGGAGAGGGCGTCGATAGGGGGAGGGCGCGGGGGGGAGGATGGCGGTGCAAGGACACGGCTGGACTGAGACGTGGGCCGCCTGTAGATGGGCTGTTGATGGAGAGAAAGAGGGAGGGAGAGATTCATTTTTGGTGAGGGGTGGGAGGAGGGGGTGCTGAAGAACGCGGGGGATAAGGAGAAAGGAGATTTACAGAGGAGGGATCAATGTTTTCTATAATTCTCGGAGACGGAGCAGCAGAGCGGAAATATGTTGATTCACTATTGTTTATTATCACCTTTATGTTTCCATACAACACAATGACGCCATCACACCGGGCCCCACCAGCGAGACTGGCAAATATCATGTCTCCCTCGCACACCCGCACGCGCGCGCGCGCGCACACACTTGGTTACCAGAGGGATTTCTGGGGTCACAGGGATGGTTCTGCCTGCAGATGCGCTCCTGCAGGAGAAGGTGTCCTTCCTCTCGTTAATTGGTTTCCAGAATTCGCTCGGCGGCGTCCCTCTGCGCACCCACGTGAGTCTTCCTGAGGTCGTCAGTGACACATTAAACCTTGAATTAAGCTGCAGGGGCGCCACAGAAGGAAACGCGTGGGCTCCGCTCCATTTGACGAGGCGGAGGTGAAAAGGAGATGAAACGCAAATGCGGGCGCGGGGGAGAGGCGCGGCTACGCGACGTGCATGAAGCTGTTGAGGGCTGTGTACACTTTCAAAGAGCTCAAAGTTTTCGAGGCTCTCTGAGACTTTTAATTAAAATCCTTGCTCAAGGAGCATCAGGCAGCATTAATGTAAAACGATGCACAAAATCCACAAAACAATGACGTGTGTAATTTTCTTAATTTCCTCTCCAGCGCGATTCTCCTTTGAAGATTAAAATCATATTTCGTTTCGTCCCGGTGGGGTTCTAATTGGTTCCGTGCATAGCTGGCTCAGGGTATATTTTGAAACCCGAATCTAATAATACGCTTACGACGCGCTCTCCTTGTTAACAGCTTCGTTTGAATTAACGCAGCGTGGAATGAAACGTATTAAACAGCGAACAAACACCACGCTGGTGCTCTTCCTCACTCATACTGCGGCCCCGCTGGGGACAAAACACAACTCGAAACGAGAACTCAAAGCTTGAGGCGGTGGCGTCCTTCTGAAAAATATCCACAAGGTGGCGTCCAAAATCCAGGCAAAAGAGCCGCGTGTGCGTGTGCGGAGGAAGAGCAGGGCGGAGGAAGAGCAGGGCGGAGGAAGAGCAGGGCGGAGGAAGAGCAGGGCGGAGGAAGAGCAGGGCGGAGGCTTCTCCTCAGGTCAATTATCCCTGATCCTCGCTGATTCAAGAGGGTGGAACGAGCCAACGCTTGATGCTGAGCCTTAATATGAAGACGGAGACGAGCTGCTCAGTATTCAGCTATTTTTATACAGCAGGAACTAAATATAGTTTCTCTTTGCAGCTGAAGCAGGCAAACACGGACTGGACCCTCACAAAGAACCAGAACTCTTCCATTAAAAGGTATGGTGACTTGAATAATCTAGTCCAGCTGCACCCTGAGGGGATTATTGTTTGATTAAAGCTGCCTTCAGAAGGGAGGAGTCCTGATCAATGCTTCTGGTTCGCAGTTATAATTCCATCAACATGGACGGCACCCTCATGCGTAAGGCCATGCACGCGGACCCCGAGAACTACGTGACTTCCATGGCCCCCGGCCAGTACTGGACCTGGGGTACTCACATGAGAGGCATGAAAGGTGAGAGGTCAATCCTTTCTCCGTAAGCTCACAGGCCTGCGTGCTGTCGTGGCCCCCACGCGCAGGCTCGTGCACGTCCCTGCTGTCCTCATGACCAAATCAGCGTTCTGAAATAAAAGCAGCTTTATCTGTGTTGCACTGCAGAGTACAAGATGTCTCCCT
Source organism: Takifugu rubripes (assembly GCF_901000725.2). Classification (NCBI taxonomy): domain Eukaryota; kingdom Metazoa; phylum Chordata; class Actinopteri; order Tetraodontiformes; family Tetraodontidae; genus Takifugu; species Takifugu rubripes. The sequence continues at coordinate 5,862,584 of NC_042298.1, read as the reverse complement.
CCTCGAGCGGGGTCGCGTCTCGTCCTTGGACTCCAAGGTGCACTCCTCCCCCGCAGCAGCAGCAGCCATCAGTGCCCCCCCACCCTCACCCCCACCCGCCGCCCGACTACCACCACAACGTGTACATCCCCGGGACACCGTCAGGCTTCTGCACGCTGAGGCCCGCGGCCCAGCGAAGTGAGCTGGACGTGCACAATTCCTTCTCCACCTTTGGCAAGAAGCGACGCCTTCAGATGTCCCCTCAGGGGGAGGCAGCCATCATAAATAATGACCTTTACAATGACTGACCATGCTGACGGAAAGGTGGATGACTTGTGATATTCTCCTGAAGACGGCTGGAGAGCAGACGCAAAGGAAGTTAAAGTAATGAAAGAAAAATTAAGGGAGGACTTCCTTGTGCTTCTTAAACTGAAGGGAAACAAAGAGCTGTTGGCTGTTGATGTGACGCGCTACTGTAATATGGCCAATTTCTGTTCCTGCCTACTATTAATATTATTTAGACAATCACAGAGCAGCAGTTATATCCAAAATCTAGCAGAACAAAATTCATAAATTGAGATTTATTTGCACATCCTTTGGATTTTATGTACTCGGTTTAATGACATTTGCTTTCTGTCTGTGTGACTGTGCCGCAGGAGCTTGTGTAAATACGCCCAAGTGTATGAATACTGCAACCTGATGCAGGCAGCTGTATAGAAGGGGGGTTCCCCAACATGTACTGTATACATTTATGAAAATAAAGTATTTTTTCCATACCCACTGTCTATGAATCATACGCGAGTGACCTCCTTATGTGAAATTTAAAATCAGATTTAGTCATTCCACATGCATGAGGCAGTCAGTTTTGTGTTCATAAGTTTCTGTCACTTATTTTTGGCTGGAAAAGTTCTGTAACTCACTCTGATATGAGGCCACGAAGCTTTTCTGCCTCCGTAAGCTGTTTTCCACAGAGGGAAATAAACAGGGCGAAATGCTAACATATGCTAATTGGAATGCTTGCATATCCATTTGCCCGCAGAGAATAGTGGGGTTCATTAACTGAACAAACAGAACATCCCTCTCTCGAAATATCACTTTAATTAAGACAACGAACACAAATGCAAGCATCAAGGGAAGAGGGATCAGTTCCAAATGTCACACCTGGATGCGAGCAGAGGGGCCTGTGACTCCTCTATCTTTGCCCTTTTCCATTCTACCTCTCTGGGAATTAGTTCCCAGCCATCAACAGATGCAAGCTGGCCACTGGCCAGGAGGCGACATCTTAATTAGGTCATGGTATGACTCAGATTGAACATAATTTCGTTAATAGGAAAATGGGTGTCCACAGAGAGGGTTGCAGGGTAACCTCTGTGATGAGGTGAACCACAGGGATGACGAGAGGGGAGAAGCAGCCATTTTTAGCCTGGCTTACTTTCACATGAGAGAGCAACAGGGCTCCATCTTTTCTTCATTGATTTAAATGTCAAATAGAAAATAACTAATATCATGAGCAAAACAGAGATATATAAAAACCATGAATATTGAATACGTTTTCATCTATTATGAAGTTTTGTTCAAACTATCGGTTTGTATGGTGGCATTAATTAAACTGTAATTCATATTTTTATCACGTGATCTGTGGTGAATCTGCTGAAATGGTGCAAGCCGCCTCATTTCTGTCTACTTGCACTGTTTAACTGTGTCCACCAGAGGGCGCATTTGACAGTGTAAAATCTAAAAAGTCTACGATACTGTAAAAACATTCTTCTTTTATTCTCTAAATAACGTCCACGTGTTAAAACCTGTCTTTCACCTGTACAATGGTGGAGCTATTTAAAAAAATGTAACAATGTTACAATGAAGCAGAATTATGATTCCTTCTGCACGGCAGGAGAGTTAAATTAAGTCACGAAGGGGCTCCGTTGCAACACGACAGGTTCTATAATGTGGGTTCTACCTACCAAGGGTTCTCTACAGTATGTACAGAAAGACTCAATTTCAATGTACATAAGTAACTTCAGATATATGAAATGTTGAAGAGGCCTTAATTTGACAAATAAATAAATAAATAAATAAATAAATAAATAAATAAATAAATAAATAAATAAATGCATACATACATAAATAAACAAACCTGTTATATCAAGCCAAACGTTTGTTCGTTGACGTTATAACACATTTGTCCAGCAGATGGCATCATTGAGTAAGATTATGGCGCAATGAACCGTTAATGGGAGAAAAAAAAGCTTGAATAATGAAAACTAAAACGAAAGCTGTAAAATCAAATGAATGAAATAACTCATTGTAAAGCTCCTTTTCTCATGGAGCATATGTCTAAAGTCGTCATACAGAGGACAGAAGAACAGAAAAGTAATCTCATTTACAAGAGCAAGCAAAGGCTCTGTTCCTTCGGTCCACCACTAAACCTGCTGGTGTCAATGGAAAGAATCGAAGTATCTGAACGAACTTGGGCACAGAGGGATCTCTCTGTTTATCCCAATAGTTGCTTCTTCAATTTCAGTCACCAGATGGTTAACGATTGATGACTGATTTGATGAGCCTGTATTGCAGGAGTTCTCTGCTGACCAGGGCGAGTGGCTTCAGAAAATAGATGAAACATGCAAAGCTTGAATTGTTGATCTTATAATAGAAGAGACCGAGCACATGTGGTCTATACAGGCCCTTGAGCACCAGCACTCGCCGTCCTAAATGACAACTAATCTATTAGATAGAAGTGCAAAATCGAGTTTAGAAAAATTAGTGACAAAACTTATACCTCTGTAGTGAAGTGGTGATTTAGGGATGTTTCTAGATGGTGTAGGTTTAGGCTGTGCACAAATGTCCAAAAGAAAATGGAGGGAAAGGAATTAAATAATTTAGTGAGGCCACTTAAAATGAGGAAAAGGTGAGCTTTGGAACAGCTGGACCCTGATCTTGCCTCCAGGGACAGCACAGAAGCTTTCACATTTTGTCTCTCAGTCATCAAAGTTGGCTAATTGATGGAATTTTAGATTTGTTTTCTCCTGCTGTCGTTCACAGAAGCCGAAGCTGCTCACAACTAGGATCATCTCTATGTAGGAGTCATCTTTACCTTTACCTCATCTTCCTCTTCATCACATCTCATTGAACCTGTGAGTAAGATGCTATTAAGCTCATCGTGCTTAGTTTTACAGCAGCAGTTACACAATGTTGCTACGATTGTTACGCTGCTCTTTCTGTCGCTGGAGATGCAAACCTCTACGAGAGAATCCTGGAGCATAACAAGATTGTTTAGGCACTCAATCTTCCCAACACTACTCTAGACCTTGTGAGAACGTTAAAAATTGCACTATTATAGCATTTAACCTTAAGTCAAATGCTCATATGGGGCCCTGCGATGAACTGGCGACTCATCCAGGGGTGGATCCTGCTTTCAACCATTGTGGAGCCTCCCAGTGACCCCGAAAGACAAAAAGCGGTTAAGAAGACAAGAAAATACGAAATAAAGAGTTTGTAAGTGTGAGCTAACTTTCTCTTCATGGTTGCAGATGACGTCACCACCAGAGTCGACCTAATCCTCTCTCTGGTTTAGAGAGTTTAACTTTCAACTGTTGGAAGTCCAAGAGAATGTGGACGGGCCACATAGTTGACAATGATACGGAGCCCCTGTGTGAGCATCACCTACTCTGGAATGTTTGTTGTTGTTTACAAGCTACGTTACTGAGCAAAGTTAGAATATATTCAGTTCATCTTTGCAATGCACTGATTCTCCTCTCACATTTGTCTCCCCCCATGACGGCTTCTGTCAGGCACGAATACACTTAATAATTTGATATTGGCTGCAATATCTAGCATATATATAACAGCACTTTGAAACCAAGAACTCCCTCACACACAGTATGGAGGGAGAATCCAGCCAGCTCAGTTTCATACATGTTCAGTGTGCATGAAGGTGCATTCTTGCCTGTGCTTCCTGTCAAGGTCAGCAGAGCAGATTTAATGGGGCCATAAAAGTGGTCAAATACACAAGCTGCTCCAAGGTTGAGATGTCGGACCAGTGGCCTGTCAACCCGTCATCAGGGTCTTTCAGGTCAAAATCAGGCCTGGCAGAGATGAGTGAAGTTTTTTTTTGTTGCATTCACTTACTGTCTTGAATTCAAATCTTAAATTATAAGTGGTCATTTAGTATTCCCTCGTGTGGTGGAACATTTGACCGTGCATCTGGAGAGCATCTGGAGGGGAAGCCCCAGAGCTGCAGATGGGGCAGACCATGAAGGAGCACAGCAGCAGCATCTGTACCAGCTGATAACACTGACCCAGGTACTCTCCAGATGAGAACTGGGCCAGAAACCTGAACATGAAACAGGGACCCAAGGAAAACCAGTCGCCGTGGCTGCTCCAGCGTCAGTATATAAAGGTGGGTGAGGTGCACCTTCTCTGTGGCATTTTCAGGAACTCTCTGGATGTGTTGTTGTTAGTCCTGGTGGAGGTTTCCAGGCATTACTAAGCATATGAGACATGGTGACAGCAGCAGTCGGTGCTGGAGGGTGCTGTGGGACCTACTACTGTAGCAGTGCTCGTAATAAATGTTGAGATGCCTTGAAAACTTGTCATGAGTAAAACCTGCCTTATAAAATTAATGCTTCAGTGAGATTTTCGGATTTGTATTTTTCTTAACACAGTCCGTTGTTGTTTGGAATAAGGTTTAGCCTCATGCTTAACAATGTGATTCATTTTACTGTCTAACTGTCTGATGCCTCTTTTCATTATCACCTTCCAACACTGTGTAATCCAGGGGTTCCCAATGACCAGGCCCCAGATCGGCACCAGGCCCCAGATCGGCACCAGGCCCCAGATCGGCACCAGGCCCCAGATCGGCACCAGGCCCCAGATCGGCACCAGGCCCCAGATCGGTACCAGGCCTTGGGTTGAGGGGGCTATAATTGCCACAAATATACTATATTGTGTTTTGATTCCAATTGCTTTACCACATATCATCAAGCAGATTACTATCATTAGAAACAAAAACAAGTTTTACTGCCTATTTATGACAAATGACAATGTTAAGATTTGACATGGCTGAGGTGAGTTTCACGTCTGCTTGAGCAGCATGGACACTAGCAAGGAAAGCTAGGAAAGAAATTGACCTCTTTAGCAAGTTTTCTTCATGAGGCTGCTGGAGAACAACCCACAGACAACGAAAATAATGAGAAAGCAGAAAAGGAAAGAAAGTAAAGGAAAGAAATCAAAACGCAACCAAAACTATGATGACTGTCACATTTAATTCGCTTCTGGAGAGCAGCTGCTCCTAATCTGGTGAGCATAGTGTGCAGGAAATAAAGTTATGACAGTATCAAAGTTAGTTTGGCACCTGAAAACAAAACATCCCGCTCTTAATGACAAATTATTTGACTATTACGAGAGAATAATAGAGAAGAGAAAATTGGGAAGCAGTTAATTCTACCAGCAGCCAAAGACATTTATTTTATGGTGATACTGCAGTAAAGCTGGACAGGTTTTTCTATCCCATAATATGTTTAAGAGGAGAGTAGATGAGATGGCAGATTATGTTTAAAGCCTGCTACTAGAAAGAGTAGATGCATCCCCGTTGTATGTCCTGAGAAAAGTAGGGACGTTTTTTTGTTTGTCAGATACATCAACCAAGGTGATCCTTGGATCTGCTCACTGAAACTATGGAAGAGCAGATATACAAGGCCGACCAGGTGAACTCTGAGCTGTGTGCTGATGGAGCAGGAGGAAAGGCTATGAAATGTTTCTTCTAGCTCCCATTAAAATGATCAGTACTGTCTAAAGGGGATTTTTCAGATGATTAACTGGCTGAACAGTTTAGGATCCACTGGCTAAAGGTCCACAACAAAACACTGATTTCATACATTAAATGATGTGAGGTTTTACAGCACAAATCACCCCCAAACTACAGCTTGTGCATAGTTTAGCTGCCAGCATCAACTGCAGAACCCCCTCCTCTCAACACATCACCCTTCTTTATATGCCTTTAACATGCTGCTCCATACTCCCCCCCCCCCCCCCCCCCCCCCACACACACACACACTCAGATCTCAGCGACACCAACATTCACTGTCATACTGTCAGGCCAGCCTCAGCCTCATCCCTCTCTCCTTATGCCTGGAATCCATCTTCTTTCAAGTTTTACTTGTTTTTTCACCTTCAAAACTTCAGTAAAATAAATTAGAATATAAATAATAGTATGAGACATAAATTATAACAGAATTGAAAGATCTTTACAGCAGCATTTTAGTTATTCACTCGCTTCTTTATTTTTGCAATCTTATTTTTGTTGTCGCATATCAGAATAATCTGGTACTCCCATTCTACCACATCTTCTTCTCTACCACATGGTGTCGCTGTTGACCACTGCAACGTCATCCATCTCTCCGTTATAACGGCACACCCATTCACAAACGGTTCAGATCAACCTGGGACAATGGTTTTTCCTCTCTGAAGGATTATTAAAACAAAAAAATCTGTATTTCTGACTCCTGCAGAGGAAACGATGCGGCTTTGGGACACAGTCTTGGTCTTGGGTGCTGTATGGCCCGCTGCTTTGTGTGTGACACGGTACTCCATAGCCGAGGAGATGGAGAGAGGGGCTGTGGTGGCCAACCTCGCTGCGGATTTGGGACTTGAACCAGGGGGACTGGCTGAACGGGAGGTAAAACTTGATATCTTCCATAATAAAAAATATCTAGATGTCAATAAAAATACAGGGGAGTTGTTTATAGTGGAGAGCATGGACAGGGAATATCTCTGTCCGACCAAAACGACGTCCTGCTTTCTGAAGCTCGATGTCATCATAGAAAGCCCATTGCGCATTTTTAACATTGAACTTGGAATAACGGACATAAATGATAATGCTCCACACTTTCGACGTGACAGAGTCGAGCTCGACGTCTCGGAATCGGCGTCGCCCGGGGAGAGATTCTCCCTCCCCAACGCGGTGGATCCAGATGTTGGCATGAATACGATTAAAACCTACTCGCTGAGCAACAGCGAACACTTCGCCATAGAAATCCAGACAGGAAGTGATGGGACACAATATGTTGATATGGTGCTCACCAAGTCTTTAGACCGAGAGCAGAAGGCTGTGCATAATTTAATTCTGACGGCCGTGGACGGAGGAGTGCCTGTGCGCTCCGGCACCGCGGATATTATTGTGAAAGTACAAGACACGAACGACAACCCTCCCCGCTTTGACAAGAAGGTTTACACGGTCAATATGACAGAAAACACGCCAGTCGGCGCCTTGGTGATGAAACTGAACGCCACTGATCTGGATGAAGGTCTGAATTCAGAGTTAGTCTACTCCTTCACGCTTTACACGTCAGAAAAGACGCAAAATGTCTTCGCGGTGAATCCAGAGACGGGCGAGATCACTGTGAAAGGCACCGTCGATTATGAAGACATGAAGTTTTACGAGCTGCACATCGAGGCCAGAGACAAAGGGACACATCCCTTATTGGGACAGTGCAAAGTGGTCATCCTCGTGACGGACATCAATGATAATTATCCCGAAATTACAATACAGTCTGTTAAAAACACGGTGGAGGAGAATATCCCAATAGGAACCGTCATTGCGCTGGTGGCCATAAGGGACAGAGACACAGGAGAAAACGGCAAAGCAACATTAACTTTTAATCAGAACCTTCCATTTATTCTTAACCAGTCGTCGGAGAGACCAGATCATTACAGCCTTTTAGTGTCTGAACCGTTAGACCGCGAGTCAGTGCCGGATTATGACATCACACTGATTGTGACAGATGCGGGAACGCCTCCATTATCTGACAATGAAACCATACATTTACACCTAATGGACATTAATGATAATGCTCCTCACTTCCCTCAGTCATTTTATACTATACGTGTCACTGAGAATAACGCACCGGGGGCCTTGCTCAGTTCTCTGACGGCCTTTGACCCTGACCTCCATGAGAACCAGTATTTAGTTTACTTCATCCTAGAGAAGGAGATCGCCAACACGTCCATGTCCATGTTGTTCTCCATCAACCCAGAGGACGGAAATCTTTACGGGCTGAAAACTTTTGACTACGAGATTGAGAAGGAGTTTCTTTTCCACATTGAGGCCAGAGACTCTGGTTCTCCTCCACTCAGCAGTAACGTGACCGTCCACATCATTATTGTGGACCAGAACGACAACGCTCCGGTCATTGTGTCTCCGTGGCGTGCGCAGGGCTCTGTGGTGGAGGAAAAGATCCCCAGATCCACTGACAAAGCCTCTCTGGTTGCCAAGGTGATAGCTTTAGATGTGGACTCGGTGCACAACTCCAGGATCACCTACCAGTTACTCCAGGTGACTGACGCCACCTTGTTCAGTCTGGATCAGTACAACGGAGAGATCCGGACCATGAGGATGTTCAGCTACAGAGATCCACGCCACCAGAGACTGGTTGTTGTTGCCAAGGACAACGGGAACCCTGCTCTGTCTGCCACCGTCACCATTAAGCTGTCCACAGTGGAGACTGCTGTTAAAGCCTACTCTGACCTGACTGAGGTTCCTCTGGAATACGACATCTTCTCAGACCTGAACCTGTACCTGGTCATCGGTCTGGGCTCAGTGTCATTTCTGCTGCTCATCACCATCCTGGTCACCATCGTCATCAAGTGTCAGAAACCCAAGGCCAGCAAGGCTGCTCCTCCCTGCAGGAACAGTGTGATCAGTGAGAGAAACTCCACCATCGCTGATTCCACTCTGGTGTCCAACGATGCGTACTGGTACAGCCTGTTTCTAGCAGAGACCAGGAAAGGGAAACTGGTGGTTAGACAGCCTGTGCCAAAGGGCTCCAGGTACATCGTGTCCAGTATACCCAGAGGTACAGGAATGACCGACACTAGTGGCTCTGCTCCCTCTACTCTGCAGGTGAGCAAACAAGACACACATTTGCTTTCAGTAATATTTAAGTTTGCATCTTCAACTATTACACTTATTTTACAATTTTAGTATGATTTCATATTTCATACTTTTAAAGTAAAAATATCTGTGTTCAGTATTGGTGATATACAAGGAGTGGCGCTGTTGACTATTAAAATATCAGCTCACAGAGAGGATGAATCTATGTGTGTCAGCTCCGCGGTGCTGAACGCACCAGCAGAAAATCGGCTTCGTTTCGGTCTCAATCGAGGGAAATTTTGTAGAGATTTACATCGCATTTGCTTTTGTTTTTTAAATCATAATTGCAAGTGAGAAAACTGCTCTTTAATATCTTAATTGCGGTGCATGGATCATTAAACGGATAAATCAGAGAACAATGGGGACCACTGTAACGATGCGCCAAAACAAAAGGTACGTGGCGATCATGGCTTTATTTTCTATTGTTTACGGGACATCTGCTTCCGTGACACATTATTCAATACCAGAGGAAATTAAAGAAGGATCCGTGGTCGCAAATCTCGCCACAGATCTCGGCCTTGACGTGAAAACGCTGAATCAGAGGAAGATGCGTCTCGACATCATCGCCAATAAGAAATATCTGGATGTGAACAAAGAGACAGGAGAACTGTATGTTGTGGAGAAGATTAACAGAGAATATATATGTCCGACGAAGACAACGACATCTTGCTATCTCGGGTTGGAAGTAATACTAGAAAATCCAGTACGTATTTTTAATATAGAAGTTGAAATTCTGGATATCAACGACAACGCCCCGCAGTTCCGTCGCGACATCATTCATTTAGACATATCTGAAGCGACACCGAGGGGAGAGAGATTCTCTCTCAGTAACGCAGTTGATCCTGATGTTGGAAGTAATTCTTTAAAAACATATCAGCTGAGTGAAAGCGAGCATTTCAATATTGAGGTTCAGGTTGGACGGGAAGGGACAAAATTTCCGGAGTTAATATTAAAAAAGGCTTTAGATCGTGAGCAGCAGTCGGTCCATAATTTAATTCTGACAGCAGTAGATGGAGGGAAACCTGCTCGGTCTGGTACTGCAAGTGTGATAGTTCGAGTTTTGGACACAAATGATAATTCACCTTCTTTTAATAAAAGTAACTATAATTTAGAAATAATGGAAAATTCCCCTATTGGAAGCCTGGTTATTCACCTGAATGCAACAGACTTGGATGAAGGATCAAATTCAGATTTAACATATTCATACAGTTTATACACATCAGAGAAAACACAGGAAACATTTTATTTAAATCCATCCACTGGTGAAATTACAGTTAAAGGACTATTAAACTATGAGGATTTTAAAATTTATGACATGGAGGTGATAGCCACTGATAAAGGAGCCAATAGTTTATCAGGACAGTGTACAATCAAAATTGTAGTTGAAGATATGAACGATAACCACCCAGAAATATCTATCAAGTCATTTCAGACTCCAGTCAATGAAAACATAGATGTAGACACAGTGATAGCTGTAGTTAGTGTGAGTGATAAAGACTCAGGTGATAATGGAGTGGTTGATCTGCATATTCCTGATAAAATGCCTTTTAAACTGAGGCAATCCTCTGATAACTATTATGAATTAGTGGTGTCAGAGCCGTTAGACCGTGAGAAGGTTCCAGAGTACGACATCACTTTCACAGTAACAGACAGAGGCTCTCCTCCTTTATCGGACAATGAAACCATGATGTTGGAGCTGCTGGACATTAATGATAATGTTCCTCACTTCCCTCAGTCATTTTATACGATACGTGTCACTGAGAATAACGCACCGGGGGCCTTGCTCAGTTCTCTGACGGCCTTTGACCCTGACCTCCACGAGAACCAGTATTTAGTTTACTTCATCCTAGAGAAGGAGATCGCCAACACGTCCATGTCCATGTTGTTCTCCATCAACCCAGAGGACGGAAATCTTTACGGGCTGAAAACTTTTGACTACGAGATTGAGAAGGAGTTTCTTTTCCACATTGAGGCCAGAGACTCTGGTTCTCCTCCACTCAGCAGCAACGTGAGCGTCCACATCATTATTGTGGACCAGAACGACAACGCTCCGGTCATTGTGTCTCCGTGGCGTGCGCAGGGCTCTGTGGTGGAGGAAAAGATCCCCAGATCCACTGACAAAGGTTCTCTGGTTGCCAAGGTGATAGCTTTAGACGTGGACTCGGTGCACAACTCCAGGATCACCTACCAGTTACTCCAGGTGACTGACGCCACCTTGTTCAGTCTGGATCAGTACAACGGAGAGATCCGGACCATGAGGATGTTCAGCTACAGAGATCCACGCCACCAGAGACTGGTTGTTGTTGCCAAGGACAACGGGAACCCTGCTCTGTCTGCCACCGTCACCATTAAGCTGTCCACAGTGGAGACTGCTGTTAAAGCCTACTCTGACCTGACTGAGGTTCCTCTGGAATACGACATCTTCTCAGACCTGAACCTGTACCTGGTCATCGGTCTGGGCTCAGTGTCATTTCTGCTGCTCATCACCATCCTGGTCACCATCGTCATCAAGTGTCAGAAACCCAAGGCCAGCAATGCTGCTCCTCCCTGCAGGAACAGTGTGATCAGTGAGAGAAACTCCACCATCGCTGATTCCACTCTGGTGTCCAACGATGCGTACTGGTACAGCCTGTTTCTAGCAGAGACCAGGAAAGGAAAACTGGTGGTTAGACAGCCTGTGCCAAAGGGCTCCAGGTACATCGTGTCCAGTATACCCAGAGGTACAGGAATGACCGACACTAGTGGCTCTGCTCCCTCTACTCTGCAGGTGAGCAAACAAGACACACATTTGCTTTTAGTAATATTTAGGTTTGCATCTTCAACTATTACACTTATTTTACAATTTTAGTATGATTTCCTGTGTCGATAATTTTAAAGTAAAAATATCTGTGTTCAGTATTGGTGATATACAAGGAGTGGCGCTGTTGACTATTAAAATATCAGCTCACAGAGAGGATGAATCTATGTGTGTCAGCTCCGCGGTGCTGAACGCACCAGCAGAAAATCGGCTTCGTTTCGGTCTCAATCGAAGGAAATTTTGAAAAGATTTACATCACATTTGCTTTTATCTTTGAAGTCATAATTGCAAGTGAGAAACTGCTCTTTAATATCTTAATTGCGGTGCATGGATCATTGAACGGATAAATCAGAGAACAATGGGGACCACTGTAACGATGCGCCAAAACAAAAGGTACGTGGCGATCATGGCTTTATTTTCTATCGTTTACGGGACATCTGCTTCGGTGACACATTATTCAATACCAGAGGAAATGAAAGAAGGATCCGTGGTCGCAAATCTCGCCACAGATCTCGGCCTTGACGTGAAAACGCTGAATCAGAGGAAGATGCGTCTCGACATCATCGCCAATAAGAAATATCTGGATGTGAACAAAGAGACAGGAGAACTGTATGTTGTGGAGAAGATAGACAGAGAATATATTTGTACGACAAAATCTTCAGCGTCTTGTTATTTGAAACTAGAAGTAATTCTTGACAACCCAGTACGTATTTTTAACATAGAAGTGGAAATTCTGGATATCAACGACAACGCCCCGCAGTTCCGTCGCGACATCATTCATTTAGACATATCTGAAGCGACACCGAGGGGAGAGAGATTCTCTCTCAGTAACGCAGTTGATCCTGATGTTGGAAGTAATTCTGTAAAAACATATCAACTGAGTGAAAACGAATATTTCATCATTGAGGTCCAAACCGGACGAGACAGTTCAAAATTTGCAGAATTAATTTTAAAAAAGGCTTTAGATCGTGATCAGCAATCTGTCCATAATTTAATTCTGACAGCGGTAGATGGAGGGAAACCTGCTCGGTCTGGTACTGCAAGTGTGATAGTTCGAGTTTTGGACACAAATGATAATTCACCTACTTTTGATAAAAGTAATTATAATTTAGAAATAATGGAAAATTCCCCTATTGGAAGCCTGGTTATTCACCTGAATGCAACAGACTTGGATGAAGGATCAAATTCAGATTTAACATATTCATACAGTTTATACACATCAGAGAAAACACAGCAAATGTTTAATTTAAATCCATCCACAGGTGAAATTACAGTTAAAGGACTATTAAACTATGAGGACTTTAAAATTTATGACATGGAGGTGATAGCCACTGATAAAGGAGCCAATAGTTTATCAGGACAGTGTACAATCAAAATTGTAGTTGAAGATATGAACGATAACCACCCAGAAATATCTATCAAGTCATTTCAGACTCCAGTCAATGAAAACATAGATGTAGACACAGTGATAGCTGTCGTTAGTGTGAGTGATAAAGACTCAGGAGATAATGGAGTGGTTGATCTGCATATTCCTGATAAAATGCCTTTTAAACTGAGGCAATCCTCTGATAACTATTATGAATTAGTGGTGTCAGAGCCGTTAGACCGTGAGAAGGTTCCAGAGTACGACATCACTTTCACAGTAACAGACAGAGGCTCTCCTCCTTTATCGGACAATGAAACCATGACGTTGGAGCTGCTGGACATTAATGATAATGTTCCTCACTTCCCTCAGTCATTTTATACGATACGTGTCACTGAGAATAACGCACCGGGGGCCTTGCTCAGTTCTCTGACTGCCTTTGACCCTGACCTCCACGAGAACCAGTATTTAGTTTACTTCATCCTAGAGAAGGAGATCGCCAACACGTCCATGTCCATGTTGTTCTCCATCAACCCAGAGGACGGAAATCTTTACGCACTGAAAACTTTTGACTACGAGATTGAGAAGGAGTTTCTTTTCCACATTGAGGCCAGAGACTCTGGTTCTCCTCCACTCAGCAGTAACGTGACCGTCCACATCATTATTGTGGACCAGAACGACAACGCTCCGGTCATTGTGTCTCCGTGGCGTGCGCAGGGCTCTGTGGTGGAGGAAAAGATCCCCAGATCCACTGACAAAGGTTCTCTGGTTGCCAAGGTGATAGCTTTGGACGTGGACTCGGTGCACAACTCCAGGATCACCTACCAGTTACTCCAGGTGACTGACGCCACCTTGTTCAGTCTGGATCAGTACAACGGAGAGATCCGGACCATGAGGATGTTCAGCTACAGAGATCCACGCCACCAGAGACTGGTTGTTGTTGCCAAGGACAACGGGAACCCTGCTCTGTCTGCCACCGTCACCATTAAGCTGTCCACAGTGGAGACTGCTGTTAAAGCCTACTCTGACCTGACTGAGGTTCCTCTGGAATACGACATCTTCTCAGACCTGAACCTGTACCTGGTCATCGGTCTGGGCTCAGTGTCATTTCTGCTGCTCATCACCATCCTGGTCACCATCGTCATCAAGTGTCAGAAACCCAAGGCCAGCAATGCTGCTCCTCCCTGCAGGAACAGTGTGATCAGTGAGAGAAACTCCACCATCGCTGATTCCACTCTGGTGTCCAACGATGCGTACTGGTACAGCCTGTTTCTAGCAGAGACCAGGAAAGGAAAACTGGTGGTTAGACAGCCTGTGCCAAAGGGCTCCAGGTACATCGTGTCCAGTATACCCAGAGGTACAGGAATGACCGACACTAGTGGCTCTGCTCCCTCTACTCTGCAGGTGAGCAAACAAGACACACATTTGTGTTCAGTTTTATTTAAGTTTGCATCTTCAACTATTACACTTAATTTACAATTTTAGTATGATTTCATATTTCATACTTTTAAAGTAAAAATATCTGTGTTCAGTATTGGTGATATACAAGGAGTGGCGCTGTTGACTATTAAAATATCAGCTCACAGAGAGGATGAATTTATGTGTGTCAGCTCCGCGGTGCTGAACGCACCAGCAGAAAATCGGCTTCGTTTCGGTCTCAATCGAAGGAAATTTTGAAAAGATTTACATCGCATTTGCTTTTGTTTTTGAAATCATAATTGCAAGTGAGAAAACTGCTCTTTAATATCTTAATTGCGGTGCATGGATCATTAAACGGATAAATCAGAGAACAATGGGGACCACTGTAACGATGCGCCAAAACAAAAGGTACGTGGCGATCATGGCTTTATTTTCTATCGTTTACGGGACATCTGCTTCGGTGACGCACTATTCAATACCAGAGGAAATGAAGGAAGGATCCGTGGTCGCAAATCTCGCCACAGATCTCGGCCTTGACGTGAAAACGCTGAATCAGAGGAAGATGCGTCTCGACACCGTTGCCAATAAGAAATATCTGGATGTGAACAAAGAGACAGGAGAACTGTATGTTGCGGAGAAGATAGACAGAGAATACATTTGCCCGACAAAGATATCTTGTTATCTAAGACTTGAAGCAATACTAGAAAACCCAGTGCGTATTTTTAATATAGAAGTGGAAATTCTGGATATCAACGACAACGCCCCGCAGTTCCGTCGCGACATCATTCATTTAGACATATCTGAAGCGACACCGAGGGGAGAGAGATTCTCTCTCAGTAACGCAGTTGATCCTGATGTTGGAAGTAATTCTGTAAAAACATTTTTCTTGAGAGAAAACGAATATTTTAACATTGAAGTTCAGACAGGAAGAGAGGGAACCAAATTTGCCGATTTAATATTAAAAAAGGCTTTAGATCGTGAGCAGCAGTCTGTCCATAATTTAATTCTGACAGCGGTAGATGGAGGGAAACCTGCACGGTCTGGTACTGCAAGTGTGATCGTTCGAGTTTTGGACACAAATGATAATTCACCTACTTTTGATAAAAGTAACTATAATTTAGCAATAATGGAGAATTCCCCTATTGGAAGCCTGGTTATTCACCTGAATGCAACAGACTTGGATGAAGGATCAAATTCAGATTTAACATATTCATACAGTTTATACACATCAGAGAAAACACAGGAAACATTTTATTTAAATCCATCCACAGGTGAAATTACAGTTAAAGGACTATTAAACTATGAGGATTTTAAAATTTATGACATGGAGGTGATAGCCACTGACAAAGGAGTCAATAGTTTATCAGGACAGTGTTCAATCAAAATTGTAGTTGAAGATATGAACGATAACCACCCAGAAATATCTATCAAGTCATTTCAGACTCCAGTCAACGAAAACATAGATGTAGACACAGTGATAGCTGTCGTTAGTGTGAGTGATAAAGACTCAGGAGATAATGGAGTGGTTGATCTGCATATTCCTGATAAAATGCCTTTTAAACTGAGGCAATCCTCTGATAACTATTATGAATTAGTGGTGTCAGAGCCGTTAGACCGTGAGAAGGTTCCAGAGTACGACATCACTTTCACAGTAACAGACAGAGGCTCTCCTCCTTTATCTGACAATGAAACCATGACGTTGGAGCTGCTGGACATTAATGATAATGTTCCTCACTTCCCTCAGTCATTTTATACGATACGTGTCACTGAGAATAACGCACCGGGGGCCTTGCTCAGTTCTCTGACGGCCTTTGACCCTGACCTCCACGAGAACCAGTATTTAGTTTACTTCATCCTAGAGAAGGAGATCGCCAACACGTCCATGTCCATGTTGTTCTCCATCAACCCAGAGGACGGAAATCTTTACGCATTGAAAACTTTTGACTACGAGATTGAGAAGGAGTTTCTTTTCCACATTGAGGCCAGAGACTCTGGTTCTCCTCCACTCAGCAGCAACGTGAGCGTCCACATCATTATTGTGGACCAGAACGACAACGCTCCGGTCATTGTGTCTCCGTGGCGTGCGCAGGGCTCTGTGGTGGAGGAAAAGATCCCCAGATCCACTGACAAAGGTTCTCTGGTTGCCAAGGTGATAGCTTTAGACGTGGACTCGGTGCACAACTCCAGGATCACCTACCAGTTACTCCAGGTGACTGACGCCACCTTGTTCAGTCTGGATCAGTACAACGGAGAGATCCGGACCATGAGGATGTTCAGCTACAGAGATCCACGCCACCAGAGACTGGTTGTTGTTGCCAAGGACAACGGGAACCCTGCTCTGTCTGCCACCGTCACCATTAAGCTGTCCACAGTGGAGACTGCTGTTAAAGCCTACTCTGACCTGACTGAGGTTCCTCTGGAATACGACATCTTCTCAGACCTAAACCTGTACCTGGTCATCGGTCTGGGCTCAGTGTCATTTCTGCTGCTCATCACCATCCTGGTCACCATCGTCATCAAGTGTCAGAAACCCAAGGCCAGCAAGGCTGCTCCTCCCTGCAGGAACAGTGTGATCAGTGAGAGAAACTCCACCATCGCTGATTCCACTCTGGTGTCCAACGATGCGTACTGGTACAGCCTGTTTCTAGCAGAGACCAGGAAAGGAAAACTGGTGGTTAGACAGCCTGTGCCAAAGGGCTCCAGGTACATCGTGTCCAGTATACCCAGAGGTACAGGAATGACCGACACTAGTGGCTCCGCTCCCTCTACTCTGCAGGTGAGCAAACAAGACACACATTTGTGTTCAGTTTTATTTAAGTTTGCATCTTCAACTATTACACTTAATTTACAATTTTAGTATGATTTCATATTTCATACTTTTAAAGTAAAAATATCTGTGTTCAGTATTGGTGATATACAAGGAGTGGCGCTGTTGACTATTAAAATATCAGCTCACAGAGAGGATGAATCTATGTGTGTCAGCTCTGCTGAACGCACCAGCAGCAAATCGGCTTCGTTTCGGTCTCAATCGAAGGAAATTTTGTAAAGATTTACATCGCATTTGCTTTTGTTTTTGAAATCATAATTGCAAGTGAGAAAACTGCTCTTTAATATCTTAATTGCGGTGCATGGATCATTAAACGGATAAATCAGAGAACAATGGGGACCACTGTAACGATGCGCCAAAACAAAAGGTACGTGGCGATCATGGCTTTATTTTCTATCGTTTACGGGACATCTGCTTCGGTGACACATTATTCAATACCAGAGGAAATGAAAGAAGGATCCGTGGTCGCAAATCTCGCCACAGATCTCGGCCTTGACGTGAAAACGCTGAATCAGAGGAAGATGCGTCTCGACATCATCGCCAATAAGAAATATCTGGATGTGAACAAAGAGACAGGAGAACTGTATGTTGTGGAGAAGATTGACAGAGAACACGTATGCAACACCAAGTCTTCAACATCTTGTTATTTAAAACTAGAAGTAATTCTTGACAACCCAGTACGTATTTTTAACATAGAAGTGGAAATTCTGGATATCAACGACAACGCCCCGCAGTTCCGTCGCGACATCATTCATTTAGACATATCTGAAGCGACACCGAGGGGAGAGAGATTCTCTCTCAGTAACGCAGTTG
This sequence comes from Takifugu rubripes, assembly GCF_901000725.2. NCBI lineage: Eukaryota > Metazoa > Chordata > Actinopteri > Tetraodontiformes > Tetraodontidae > Takifugu > Takifugu rubripes. The sequence goes on along the minus strand of NC_042298.1, from coordinate 5,844,460 downwards.
ATCCTGATGTTGGAAGTAATTCTGTTAAAACATATCAACTGAGTGAAAACGAATATTTCATCATTGAGGTCCAAACCGGACGAGACAGTTCAAAATTTGCAGAATTAATTTTAAAAAAGGCTTTAGATCGTGATCAGCAATCTGTCCATAATTTAATTCTGACAGCGGTAGATGGAGGGAAACCTGCTCGGTCTGGTACTGCAAGTGTGATCGTTCGAGTTTTGGACACAAATGATAATTCACCTACTTTTGATAAAAGTAACTATAATTTAGCAATAATGGAGAATTCCCCTATTGGAAGCCTGGTTATTCACCTGAATGCAACAGACTTGGATGAAGGATCAAATTCAGATTTAACATATTCATACAGTTTATACACATCAGAGAAAACACAGGAAACATTTATTTAAATCCATCCACTGGTGAAATTACAGTTAAAGGACTATTAAACTATGAGGATTTTAAAATTTATGACATGGAGGTGATAGCCACTGACAAAGGAGTCAATAGTTTATCAGGACAGTGTACAATCAAAATTGTAGTTGAAGATATGAACGATAACCACCCAGAAATATCTATCAAGTCATTTCAGACTCCAGTCAATGAAAACATAGATATAGACACAGTGATAGCTGTCGTTAGTGTGAGTGATAAAGACTCAGGTGATAATGGAGTGGTTGATCTGCATATTCCTGATAAAATGCCTTTTAAACTGAGGCAATCCTCTGATAACTATTATGAATTAGTGGTGTCAGAGCCGTTAGACCGTGAGAAGGTTCCAGAGTACGACATCACTTTCACAGTAACAGACAGAGGCTCTCCTCCTTTATCGGACAATGAAACCATGATGTTGGAGCTGCTGGACATTAATGATAATGTTCCTCACTTCCCTCAGTCATTTTATACGATACGTGTCACTGAGAATAACGCACCGGGGGCCTTGCTCAGTTCTCTGACGGCCTTTGACCCTGACCTCCACGAGAACCAGTATTTAGTTTACTTCATCCTAGAGAAGGAGATCGCCAACACGTCCATGTCCATGTTGTTCTCCATCAACCCAGAGGACGGAAATCTTTATGGGCTGAAAACTTTTGACTACGAGATTGAGAAGGAGTTTCTTTTCCATATTGAGGCCAGAGACTCTGGTTCTCCTCCACTCAGCAGCAACGTGAGCGTCCACATCATTATTGTGGACCAGAACGACAACGCTCCGGTCATTGTGTCTCCGTGGCGTGCGCAGGGCTCTGTGGTGGAGGAAAAGATCCCCAGATCCACCGACAAAGGTTCTCTGGTTGCCAAGGTGATAGCTTTGGACGTGGACTCGGTGCACAACTCCAGGATCACCTACCAGTTACTCCAGGTGACTGATGCCACCTTGTTCAGTCTGGATCAGTACAACGGAGAGATCCGAACCATGAGGATGTTCAGCTACAGAGATCCACGCCACCAGAGACTGGTTGTGGTTGCCAAGGACAACGGGAACCCTGCTCTGTCTGCCACCGTCACCATTAAGCTGTCCACAGTGGAGACTGCTGTTAAAGCCTACTCTGACCTGACTGAGGTTCCTCTGGAATACGACATCTTCTCAGACCTGAACCTGTACCTGGTCATCGGTCTGGGCTCAGTGTCATTTCTGCTGCTCATCACCATCCTGGTCACCATCGTCATCAAGTGTCAGAAACCCAAGGCCAGCAAGGCTGCTCCTCCCTGCAGGAACAGTGTGATCAGTGAGAGAAACTCCACCATCGCTGATTCCACTCTGGTGTCCAACGATGCGTACTGGTACAGCCTGTTTCTAGCAGAGACCAGGAAAGGAAAACTGGTGGTTAGACAGCCTGTGCCAAAGGGCTCCAGGTACATCGTGTCCAGTATACCCAGAGGTACAGGAATGACCGACACTAGTGGCTCTGCTCCCTCTACTCTGCAGGTGAGAGCTGAGTGTCATGACATTTATTTAAAATTGTTGCAGTTGTCATTTGTTTCGTTTAATCAAAGATATTTGACATTTGTAAAGGTCAAGGGAATACATTTCACAATTAAGTTTTTAAAAACATCGGTATGTTTGTTATATGTGAAAAATTCAAGATTTTCATCATTCGTCTCGATGCGGTGTTTGACAGAGACTGTGAAGAAGCTGTAGGTGACGCTGTTCGCTTTAATAACAACGACCTCCTTCATGACGCAGTCCAAACAAACACAGGAGCTTGTTAGAACCGAATGGGCAGGTCTAAAACGCTGTGGTGTCCTTTTCCTGCGTCAAGATATCAAGGATAGTAACAGGATAAGAATCAGCCTGAAACCTGAAACCGACGTGAAATTATCACATTAACGTGACTGTACATGAAGGGCGGTCGATCTTACTGCGTTAAATCCACTAACGATCATTGGAGACAATTCCAGCAATGCAGACGTGGAAAAGGTACGTGCTGCTACTGTTCTTTTGTTCGTTGTCTCGGAACGTTTCGACTTCCGTGACACATTATTCAATACCAGAGGAAATGAAGGAAGGATCGGTGGTCGCAAATCTCGCCACAGATCTCGGCCTCGCTGTTAAAACGCTGAATCAGAGGAAGATGCGTCTCGACATCATCGCCAATAAGAAATATCTGGATGTGAACAAAGAGACAGGAGAACTGTATGTTGTGGAGAAGATTGACAGAGAATATATTTGTACGACAAAATCTTCAGCATCTTGTTATCTTAAACTGGAAATAACATTAGAGAATCCGCTGCGGATATTTAATATAGAAGTGGAAATTCTGGATATCAACGACAACGCCCCGCAGTTCCGTCGCGACATCATTCATTTAGACATATCTGAAGCGACACCGAGGGGAGAGAGATTCTCTCTCAGTAACGCAGTTGATCCTGATGTTGGAAGTAATTCTGTAAAAACATATCAGCTGAGTCAAAGTCAGTATTTTAATATTGAAGTTCAAACAGGAAGGGACGGCTCAAAATTTGCTGAGTTAATCTTGACAAAAGTTTTAGATCGTGAGCAGCAGTCTGTCCATAATTTAATTCTGACAGCTGTAGATGGAGGGAAACCTGCTCGGTCTGGTACTGTCACCATTGTTGTTCATGTTTTGGACACAAATGATAATTCACCTACGTTTGATAAAAGTAACTATAATTTAGCAATAATGGAGAATTCCCCTATTGGAAGCCTGGTTATTCACCTGAATGCAACAGACTTGGATGAAGGATCAAATTCAGATTTAACATATTCATACAGTTTATACACATCAGAGAAAACACAGGAAACATTTCATTTAAATCCGTCCACTGGTGAAATTACAGTTAAAGGACTATTAAACTATGAGGATTTTAAAATTTATGACATGGAGGTGATAGCCACTGATAAAGGAGCCAATAGTTTATCAGGACAGTGTACAATCAAAATTGTAGTTGAAGATATGAACGATAACCACCCAGAAATATCTATCAAGTCATTTCAGACTCCAGTCAATGAAAACATAGATGTAGACACAGTGATAGCTGTCGTTAGTGTGAGTGATAAAGACTCAGGAGATAATGGAGTGGTTGATCTGCATATTCCTGATAATATGCCTTTTAAACTGAGGCAATCCTCTGATAACTATTATGAATTAGTGGTGTCAGAGCCGTTAGACCGTGAGAAGGTTCCAGAGTACGACATCACTTTCACAGTAACAGACAGAGGCTCTCCTCCTTTATCGGACAATGAAACCATGACGTTGGAGCTGCTGGACATTAATGATAATGTTCCTCACTTCCCTCAGTCATTTTATACGATACGTGTCACTGAGAATAACGCACCGGGGGCCTTGCTCAGTTCTCTGACGGCCTTTGACCCTGACCTCCACGAGAACCAGTATTTAGTTTACTTCATCCTAGAGAAGGAGATTGCCAACACGTCCATGTCCATGTTGTTCTCCATCAACCCAGAGGACGGAAATCTTTACGGGCTGAAAACTTTTGACTATGAGATTGAGAAGGAGTTTCTTTTCCACATTGAGGCCAGAGACTCTGGTTCTCCTCCACTCAGCAGTAACGTGACCGTCCACATCATTATTGTGGACCAGAACGACAACGCTCCGGTCATTGTGTCTCCGTGGCGTGCGCAGGGCTCTGTGGTGGAGGAAAAGATCCCCAGATCCACTGACAAAGGCTCTCTGGTTGCCAAGGTGATAGCTTTGGATGTGGACTCGGTGCACAACTCCAGGATCACCTACCAGTTACTCCAGGTGACTGATGCCACCTTGTTCAGTCTGGATCAGTACAACGGAGAGATCCGGACCATGAGGATGTTCAGCTACAGAGATCCACGCCACCAGAGACTGGTTGTGGTTGCCAAGGACAACGGGAACCCTGCTCTGTCTGCCACCGTCACCATTAAGCTGTCCACAGTGGAGACTGCTGTTAAAGCCTACTCTGACCTGACTGAGGTTCCTCTGGAATACGACATCTTCTCAGACCTGAACCTGTACCTGGTCATCGGTCTGGGCTCAGTGTCATTTCTGCTGCTCATCACCATCCTGGTCACCATCGTCATCAAGTGCCAGAAACCCAAGGCCAGCAATGCTGCTCCTCCCTGCAGGAACAGTGTGATCAGTGAGAGAAACTCCACCATCGCTGATTCCACTCTGGTGTCCAACGATGCGTACTGGTACAGCCTGTTTCTAGCAGAGACCAGGAAAGGAAAACTGGTGGTTAGACAGCCTGTACCAAAGGGCTCCAGGTACATCGTGTCCAGTATACCCAGAGGTACAGGAATGACCGACACTAGTGGCTCTGCTCCCTCTACTCTGCAGGTATGGCAATACCTATACTACTACTGCTCATATGTCTCGATAATATTTGCAATGATGGTTATGTAAAAGACAATTTTACGCTATAACTAATTTCTTCATTTACATGTATATTTGAGACCAATTTCCTTTTCCTTGCAAGCAAAATGAATTACAATGATTACCCCCTTTTTTTCAAATAAGTGTAATTGGAGATATAGATAATCTCTAAAACATTAGTTTTACACCAACATATTTACAGAGATGAGCAATAGAGCAACACATTTAAGGATTTATTGAAAATAAATAACCCCAAAAATGTGACATTGCAAACAGAATTAGTTTTCAGACAAAGTTTTGTCGTCTGTCCACCAATCTCCTCACAGTAGTCAAGGGCTGCTTCACCTTAACCATCTAAAATGATAATTCATAAATAACAGCTTAAGTCTTCAATATCGAATCAAATAAATGTAGGCTTTAGTTTTGTGACTAGTTAATCACAGTTGTCACCCTTTTGAGATATAATTTTATCGTTCACTGATTCCCTCGATGTCGACACTGAAATTTAATTCAATATATTATTTCCTTTCAACACAAGCGGCCTTAGAAATCTTTACACGTGCAAAATCTACAAAACACAATTCATGTCGCTGCTCTCCAGCAAAACTGACTGCGCTCCTTGGTTGCTGATGTCACTCTATCTGGACGATGATTGGACGCTGAGCAAGCAGCCGTTTCAGACGTCAAACTGCTGGTCACAGAATACAGAAACGCTGGTCTTGCAGACTTTCAATGACTTGAATCCCTCGGTGGTCGGATTTTTACTGATTGGACGTAGGAGTGTGGCAATTTTTGTGGAAGGAATTTCAAAAATGGTTCGTAAACGTCTTCCTCGTTTCCAGCCGGGGTATGTTTCACTATCTCTCTTTATCTCTGTCTTTGTGAACGTGGCGGTCGCCGTCACGCATTATTCTATTCCTGAAGAAATGGAGGAAGGTTCTGTGGTGGCTAATTTAGCCACGGATTTGGGATTAGACGTGAAAACACTGAATGAGCGAAAAATACGTGTCGACGTTGTGGGTAATAAAAAATACCTCGACATCAACAAAGACACGGGAGAGTTAGTCGTCTCCGAAAGAATTGATAGAGAATTTCTATGCCCTTCGAGGACGACGACCTCGTGCTTTATCAGGTTAGACGCCACAATTGAAAATCCAATAAGGATGTTTAACATTGAGGTGGAAATTATGGACATTAATGACAACGCTCCACATTTCCGACGAGGAACGATGCATTTGGACATCTCCGAATCGAGCTCCGTGGGTGAGAGATTCTCCTTGAATAATGCTGCAGATCCAGATGTTGGAAGCAATTCCGTTAAAGATTATCACCTGAGCGCAAGTGAGCATTTTTCAATAAATATTCAGACCGGAAGGGACGGGACCAAGTTTGCAGATTTGATTCTGACCAAAGCTTTAGACAGAGAGCTGCAGGCTGTTCACAACCTGATCCTGACTGCGGTGGACGGTGGAGTTCCCACGCGCACAGGAACAGCCAGCATCGTTGTGCGCGTACTTGACGTGAACGACAACGCCCCTTCATTTGGCAAAGACAAATATGTGGTAGATGTGATGGAGAACTCTCCAATAGGCAGCTTAGTCATCAAGCTGAACGCCACTGATCTAGACGAAGGCTCCAATTCTGACGTAGTTTATTCTTATAGTTTATACACATCAGAGAGAACGCAGCAGATATTTAATTTAAATGCAGAAAATGGTGAAATCAGGGTGAGAGAGATGATCAATTACGAAGATCTAAAACTTTATGAAATGGAGATAATTGCCAGTGATAAGGGGACTAATCTCTTAACCGGTCAGTGTAAAGTGACGATTCAGGTGACAGATATGAACGATAACCACCCAGAAATATCTATCAAGTCATTTCAAAGCCCAGTGAAAGAAAACATAGATGTAGACACAGTGATAGCTGTCGTTAGTGTGAGTGATAAAGACTCAGGTGATAATGGAGTGGTTGATCTGCATATTCCTGATAAAATGCCTTTTAAACTGAGGCAATCCTCTGATAACTATTATGAATTAGTGGTGTCAGAGCCGTTAGACCGTGAGAAGGTTCCAGAGTACGACATCACTTTCACAGTAACAGACAGAGGCTCTCCTCCTTTATCGGACAATGAAACCATGACGTTGGAGCTGCTGGACATTAATGATAATGTTCCTCACTTCCCTCAGTCATTTTATACGATACGTGTCACTGAGAATAACGCACCGGGGGCCTTGCTCAGTTCTCTGACGGCCTTTGACCCTGACCTCCACGAGAACCAGTATTTAGTTTACTTCATCCTAGAGAAGGAGATCGCCAACACGTCCATGTCCATGTTGTTCTCCATCAACCCAGAGGACGGAAATCTTTACGGGCTGAAAACCTTTGACTATGAGATTGAGAAGGAGTTTCTTTTCCACATTGAGGCCAGAGACTCTGGTTCTCCTCCACTCAGCAGCAACGTGAGCGTCCACATCATTATTGTGGACCAGAACGACAACGCTCCGGTCATTGTGTCTCCGTGGCGTGCGCAGGGCTCTGTGGTGGAGGAAAAGATCCCCAGATCCACTGACAAAGGCTCTCTGGTTGCCAAGGTGATAGCTTTAGATGTGGACTCGGTGCACAACTCCAGGATCACCTACCAGTTACTCCAGGTGACTGACGCCACCTTGTTCAGTCTGGATCAGTACAACGGAGAGATCCGGACCATGAGGATGTTCAGCTACAGAGATCCACGCCACCAGAGACTGGTTGTTGTTGCCAAGGACAACGGGAACCCTGCTCTGTCTGCCACCGTCACCATTAAGCTGTCCACAGTGGAGACTGCTGTTAAAGCCTACTCTGACCTGACTGAGGTTCCTCTGGAATACGACATCTTCTCAGACCTGAACCTGTACCTGGTCATCGGTCTGGGCTCAGTGTCATTTCTGCTGCTCATCACCATCCTGGTCACCATCGTCATCAAGTGTCAGAAACCCAAGGCCAGCAAGGCTGCTCCTCCCTGCAGGAACAGTGTGATCAGTGAGAGAAACTCCACCATCGCTGATTCCACTCTGGTGTCCAACGATGCGTACTGGTACAGCCTGTTTCTAGCAGAGACCAGGAAAGGAAAACTGGTGGTTAGACAGCCTGTGCCAAAGGGCTCCAGGTACATCGTGTCCAGTATACCCAGAGGTACAGGAATGACCGACACTAGTGGCTCCGCTCCCTCTACTCTGCAGGTATGGAAATAAATCCAATCCTCTGTTTTCTATCTTTTTATATTGGCAATTGTGGACTTGTAATCTAGAGGAAGCCGTGATTTTCGCTCCTTCTTGGCCTTCATATAAGTATGCACTTCAATTTTAAATTATAATTTATTTTTGCTTGAAAAGAAAATCCAGTAACTCAATCTTAAACATAATTTTTGCCCCGTCTTTGGTAATAATAATGACTTTAAATTTAGCTGCAGAGTGTATAAGCAAACATTTAATCTGTATAAGTATTCACAACTCAGAGGGACTTTATTTCTAATTCAAACATGATATTTGTGCCTTAAACAGTAAATTTAAATAAATTCATTTTCACTCATTATATACATGTACATTAAATCCCTTTCACTCTAAAATCAGTTGCATTTATATATTTTCACACTACTTTAACTCAAATTACGTTTACTATCATCATAAGCAAGCAACAAGCGCCCTGACCTTTCAAAAGTGTTCACTCTGTGTTTCTTTGGTTTTATCTGGGTGGTTTAGAATGCAAAAATGCACCTATAGGCACATAAATGTGATCAACCTATATTTAAAATGCTTCACTGCTGTATTTAAGCCTAAATCTTTGTCTTATTAATTTATTCTGAAATAAACACAAGATCAATCAGAGTACACCTATTAAACCACGAAACATGGATGATTTCAGCTTTTAAATCTAATTTGTTATGACAAATCTGGAAAAGTAATTGGAATAAAATGATTCATACCTGTAAAAAATAGCTTTATTTCAATTAAAGTGTTATAAGGTCAGCAATTGAATGAAAAGGTGAAATACCAAAAACCCCTTGCAATGTCTGAAATATTCATTAGGTGCTGCAGTTTCAGAATTTTTATATATATATATATATATATACATCATTTTAACGTACTGATTTGAAAAGATCATCATCTTCAGGTTTCAGTCTTTGTTTTGCCCGCAGTTGATGCTCCTATATTTTACCTATAAATTGAGTCACGCACTGACGTGGCTTCTGTACCCCAGTTTTCCTGCTCGGTTTGCTCAGGCGTCACACCTGCTCAGAGTTTCCCCTGTTAAATAGTTTCTTTACAGTCTCAGTGGACTTTTCTGATTTCCATTTAGCTTCATATCTGCGTCTCACTTCACATCTGCAAACTTTACACTATTTACATAATTGTAACAATCGCGGAACATCACAAAATTCCCGTCTGCTTAACAGCTCTTCAGCTGCGTAAAATACCACATCTAAAAGATAACGCGCCTTTGGTCTGAAATTCACAGCAGGCCTGCTCCTGTGGTCGGAGAGATGGGCGGTGGCTGTTTTTGGAACCGTTGTGTAAAAATCTTCACTGTTGTCTTCTGTTTGGAATACATGTCGCAACTTGTACTGGGGAGTTGGCATAAGAGGGGGTGTTACGTCATGGCTGACGCATGCTTGCATTCCTTTGCACAGACTGGCTGGAACTCATTATTAGGAAATAAAAAATGCATTTCAAGATTTTGTAAAAGTTGTTTCGATCCTAAAAAAAGTTGTAAAGACTGGAACCACACAACGTTCGTCGCTGCTCCCCCAAGAAATAACAACATGTGAGGTCACCGATCACCAAGACATTTGATTGGATGAAGCGCGGTCGGATCTTCGTCACTCTTGGGCTGTCCGTGAAATATCTCCTTACTCTTCGTTCATCTGTACTAGCTCCAGAACGGCTTCAAGCAGACGTCTTATCACAAAAAGGAAACCTTACAATGGCTCTTCAGGTCAGATTGTCATGCGGGGGACGGTGCAATTGCCTTCTTCTGCTCTTTTCCGTCATCGCGACGGCGGTGGTCGCCGTCACGCATTATTCTATTCCTGAAGAAATGGAGGAAGGTTCTGTGGTGGCTAATTTAGCCACAGATTTGGGATTAGACGTGAAGACGCTGAGGGGAAGAAAAATGCGTGTCGATGTTGTGGGGAACAAAAAATACCTAGACATAAACAAGGAAACGGGCGAGCTCTTTATTCTTGAGAGGATCGATAGAGAATTGTTGTGCCCTCTAAAAACGACTACACACTGCTTTTTGAAATTAGATGCCACGATTGAAAATCCAATAAGGATGTTTAACATTGAGGTGGAAATTATGGACATTAATGACAACGCTCCACATTTCCGACGAGGAACGATGCATTTGGACATCTCCGAATCGAGCTCCGTGGGTGAGAGATTCTCCTTGAATAATGCTGCAGATCCAGATGTTGGAAGCAATTCCGTTAAAGATTATCACCTGAGCGCAAGTGAGCATTTTTCAATAAATATTCAGACCGGAAGGGACGGGTCAAAGTTTGCAGATTTGATTCTGACCAAAGCTTTAGACAGAGAGCTGCAGGCTGTTCACAACCTGATCCTGACTGCGGTGGACGGTGGAGTTCCCACGCGCACAGGAACAGCCAGCATCGTTGTGCGCGTACTTGACGTGAACGACAACGCCCCTTCATTTGGCAAAGACAAATATGTGGTAGATGTGATGGAGAACTCTCCAATAGGCAGCTTAGTCATCAAGCTGAACGCCACTGATCTAGACGAAGGCTCCAATTCTGACGTAGTTTATTCTTATAGTTTATACACATCAGAGAGAACGCAGCAGATATTTAATTTAAATGCAGAAAATGGTGAAATCAGGGTGAGAGAGATGATCAATTACGAAGATCTAAAACTTTATGAAATGGAGATAATTGCCAGTGATAAGGGGACTAATCTCTTAACTGGTCAGTGTAAAGTGACGATACAGGTGACAGATATGAACGATAACCACCCAGAAATATCTATCAAGTCATTTCAGACTCCAGTCAATGAAAACATAGATATAGACACAGTGATAGCTGTAGTTAGTGTGAGTGATAAAGACTCAGGAGATAATGGAGTGGTTGATGTGCATATTCCTGATAATATGCCTTTTAAACTGAGGCAATCCTCTGATAACTATTATGAATTAGTGGTGTCAGAGCCGTTAGACCGTGAGAAGGTTCCAGAGTACGACATCACTTTCACAGTAACAGACAGAGGCTCTCCTCCTTTATCGGACAATGAAACCATGACGTTGGAGCTGCTGGACATTAATGATAATGTTCCTCACTTCCCTCAGTCATTTTATACGATACGTGTCACTGAGAATAACGCACCGGGGGCCTTGCTCAGTTCTCTGACTGCCTTTGACCCTGACCTCCACGAGAACCAGTATTTAGTTTACTTCATCCTAGAGAAGGAGATCGCCAACACGTCCATGTCCATGTTGTTCTCCATCAACCCAGAGAATGGAAATCTTTACGCACTGAAAACTTTTGACTACGAGATTGAGAAGGAGTTTCTTTTCCACATTGAGGCCAGAGACTCTGGTTCTCCTCCACTCAGCAGTAACGTGACCGTCCACATCATTATTGTGGACCAGAACGACAACGCTCCGGTCATTGTGTCTCCGTGGCGTGCGCAGGGCTCTGTGGTGGAGGAAAAGATCCCCAGATCCACTGACAAAGGTTCTCTGGTTGCCAAGGTGATAGCTTTAGACGTGGACTCGGTGCACAACTCCAGGATCACCTACCAGTTACTCCAGGTGACTGACGCCACCTTGTTCAGTCTGGATCAGTACAACGGAGAGATCCGGACCATGAGGATGTTCAGCTACAGAGATCCACGCCACCAGAGACTGGTTGTTGTTGCCAAGGACAACGGGAACCCTGCTCTGTCTGCCACAGTCACCATTAAGCTGTCCACAGTGGAGACTGCTGTTAAAGCCTACTCTGACCTGACTGAGGTTCCTCTGGAATACGACATCTTCTCAGACCTGAACCTGTACCTGGTCATCGGTCTGGGCTCAGTGTCATTTCTGCTGCTCATCACCATCCTGGTCACCATCGTCATCAAGTGTCAGAAACCCAAGGCCAGCAATGCTGCTCCTCCCTGCAGGAACAGTGTGATCAGTGAGAGAAACTCCACCATCGCTGATTCCACTCTGGTGTCCAACGATGCGTACTGGTACAGCCTGTTTCTAGCAGAGACCAGGAAAGGAAAACTGGTGGTTAGACAGCCTGTGCCAAAGGGCTCCAGGTACATCGTGTCCAGTATACCCAGAGGTACAGGAATGACCGACACTAGTGGCTCTGCTCCCTCTACTCTGCAGGTAGAAATACTTGTGTAATGCAAATTAATCCTGATATAATATTTTCTTCAAACAATAAAAACAACAGTGACACAGTGGATCATCACATACTTATAGCAATAGCAAATTTACACATTTTATTATGAGTCACTTAAACCAGATGATGGTGGTTTTCCTTTTGTATCATTTTTGTTTCTAAGTTATATTTTTTGTTCTATCTATCTATCTATCTATCTATCTGTCTATCTGTCTGTCTGTCTGTCTGTCTGTCTGTCTGTCTGTCTGTCTGTCTGTCTGTCTGTCTGGTAAGTATGATTTTAAAGAAATAAATCTGTCGCCAGTTGACACTAACCTCTTTCTCATCTTTTCTGCTGTATTTTCCAGTATTAACAGTTTAAACTACTTCAACACTGATGTTGTGACCATAACAAATTTTCAACATTAAATCCCTCTTGTGTTTGCAAAGATCTGACCATTGAAATACCTGTTTTGTTTCTCTCCCCACTCTAAAGTACCCTAAATGAAGGAAGTCCACTCTACAGCTGGAGGTATGCAGGAGTCTCTCCCCCCCACTGAGGATTAATTTCAGTCACTGTTTACAGAACTTTAGGTTTTAGTTCATGTGTTTGTGTGCTTGTAGTTGGAAACAAAAATGTATTTGTTATTACATTTTGTCTTGGTTTGTTTTTAGGGATTTTTTTTTTCCACAAAAAATCTGCTTAGATGATAGCATATACTGTAAATTACCTCTGATAACCCCATAATCACATCAGTCTCATTCCTAATACTCACTAAGCATCTATTTTCCCATTTTTTTGCTCAGTTTGACAGAAGAGAAACCTTTTTTATTGACTCCATGATTATGTAAATCTCTGACATTTATAATTAATAATACACAGGGACATACAGAATCTCAACAAAAATATATTCATCTTAGCTCAACCTCTCTGAAGATCAGTCATGACAGATTTTTTAAGCCAATTATATCATTTTATTTAACCTTTTGCATGTGCACCCCTTGCTGACCAACATTTGCCCTGTTTTTAATGTTTATAAAATAGAAACAATCAAGTATACTTTGGTTTGGATAACATTTTTATATTATTTTCTTCCACTGCCTTCACAAACAGTTATTTTTTGTTAGTTTCCAGGCAGATATCATGTAAAGAATGACCCAATTCCTAATGCAGGAAAGGTGCAAAGTGAAACCAGCCACCCAGTTACCTAGCAACCACTCTCCTTTAGTAATAGTGGAGCATGATATTCATTGATAGATCCCTGCTGCCTCACCTCTATGTTCCAGGATACCTTCCAATCTCTCTCTTCTGCCTGAAGCCCCTGTCTGAATGACAGACGTCGGATGCATGAGATTTGTCGAGCCTGGCCAGTCACAGGACTGTGTGCCTCCATTTAACTGTATCTATTTCTCTGATTCACAGGCATCCACCAGCAGCAGCGGCAGCAGCAGCAGCAGCAGCAGCAATTCCAAATAAGGCCCCACCTTCAGCTGCAGCCTGGAGTGACTGACAGAGAGGGGAACCTCATGCCGCATCTACCCTGCGTGATCTCGTATCTACTCCTCCGTAACACCCAATGGACCCGTGGTGTCTCCTTCATTTTTAGAGAATATAAAAAAGCCAATCACCAATATGTTTCTCTCTGTACGGCGTGCATGATCAGACTGCATGGCTTCAACCATACTACAGACTTCATGAAGAACTTCTGAAAGCACAAAATCTAAAAGATGCAGACTGAAAAGGGGGGGAAAAGGTATGTATATAAAAAGAAGCCTGGATGAGGACTAAAATGCACACGGGATTATTGATGCCTCTAAGAGTCTCTTTCCCCTCTTTAAAAGTGAAACATGTGGGATGATGTTTTAAATTCCTGAGGTTTGTCCGGCTCCATAAGAAACACCATCAATGCGTAAAAAAATACACTTATCAAAGCGAAACAGCACAAATAACTAAATGTTTGTAGCACCATCATATATTATTGCGGTATGAGGCAAAAGGTAGTGTGCATTTTATAAATGTGGTAGTTTTTTGTAGGTTTGTTTGTAATCTGTGCTTTGTATACAAAATAGGCCGATGGTATGTCTGAGAGAGGATGTAGAGAGGTTGTGTTACACATCAGGTCAGATAAAAGTGTGTCTTCATCTTATTTGCCTTTCAGTTTGCATGACTCATCTTAAGATCTCTGACAGATTTCATGACAGGATGTTTTTCTTCAGTTTTGCCTCACTCGGGTGCTTCATGCCTTCTGTATATATAATACAGTGAAATCTCCTTTTTCCTCATCTTCAGCATTTCCGGAGGTTCAAGATGAACCTTCTGAGCAGAACATGAGGGTTTAGTTGTTATTCTCTGATACTGTATCGACCCTGTTGTTGACTTCACTCCATCAAAACAGTGCTTCTATTTATGACTCCTGTATAAACAATACGTATTGCCATATGTAACACTTACATTACAGTATAGATATGTCTGTCTGTACTTTGAAATATCTTTTTTGTCGATATTATCTTGGGGTTTTGAAAGTGAACAAAAAGTCCAGTGCCATCAGATTTCTGAGCCACCAAGTGTCATCACATGATATTAACGCAGAACGCACTGAATTACTTATAACACATTTTAATGGTTTACAGGCAAACATACACAGTATAAGTGCTTTTGTACAGTGGTACTTTTATGGCTCAGTATGTGGTAACCTGTATAATATGGGCTCATCTGTATGCTCTGATGTGTGTGACCTATCAAATACTGAAACATAATAAATCAACAAGACTCATGAAGTACTGTCTGAATAATTGGGATCAAAAGATCAGGAGAAGGAACATGAGAAATGGGAGGAATAACAGGGTCTGAGAGAGCAGTTAGAAAGGATGTGGGGAAGTGTCAAAATCAGCAACCCTGTGGTCATGACTGATCATGGTTGTGGAGCCCCAAACAGATCCCAGGAGTAGCATATAAGCTCTCTGCCCTGAAGAGTGCAGTGAAGATACTGCACAGGGCCCTCAAGCTCAGAGGCTTAATCATAAGATCATATCAAAAGCTGACAAAGTATATTAAGAATATTACCATACATATCAGATGTTAGGAGGCCTAGAAGCATTTTTATTGTGACAGCATTGTTATTGTTCCAAGAACACAAATAAAAATTGAACACAAATCTGCTACTTGAATATCACAAAAAATAATCCTGATCAAGACATTATAGTATGAGTCATTCAAATTATTATTTCAAAATACACAACATAAAGCTAGAAATTTGTGAACTGCGTTTAATGCTGCTCTGTCTTCATGCGCGTTACAACTCTATGAATCAAATGGTTATATTTATACAAGTAATAATTACACATGCATTTGATTGATATATTTTGTGCTGTTCCTGTTTCCTAACTTGAGACCTTTAGAAAGGTTAATATTTTATCACCTTAAATCCTTATTAGGGGGGACAGGCTCCAGTTTGGAGTAACATCTGCTCAGTATGACCTCATCTCCCCAGAGATATGAGGTCATTTTGAGAAGCAGAGCCAACAATTAGATGAAATGTATTTAAATTTATTCAACATCCTATAAACGCACACACATAAATCTTAATGGCATTCTCATTCTTTTGAGAATTGAGAGTTAAAAAATTTATCTTTGAAGCCTGATGAGAGATGCCTGCTGCACTAATCTGTAACTGACACAACAAAGCAGCAGTAGAAAAATACGATTCTTCAGCCACCTGCTGGCTAATGCATTTAGAAAATATGAACGTATTTGATTAAATGCATCTTCCCAGTTTCTTTTCATGTTTTGCGGGGCTCATTCCAGCACCAGACCGCGTGTGAGCAGCTAACTGTCTTTGTCTGCAGTGGTGGCAGCCTCAGCTCCCGTCTCCATGTTTCCTCCCTTTTCGGAGACCGTCTCGCTTTCAGCACCGTGGACAGCGACGTGCACAGAGGAGGAGCCGTGTCGCCATGGAGACGAGCTGTCTCCTCGCCAGAGCGCATGCAGGATGTCGTGAAACATCCCGCATCAACCCCACCACCCACTCACCATCAGCACCACTACCACCACCACACAGGGCTGTTTCAATAAACGCCGCATGTAACAAAATATGTGACAAAAATAAGACAAGAATAGCATTTTTATCCCGTCTCTCAAGTGATGATGATGTATAGAAAGTTATTCAAATCAAGCCGCGTGGATTAGGTGCAGAAGGGTGTGTGAAGGACGCAGACAGAAACGGGAGGGACTGGTACAGAATGCGACAGCGTTCGTGCACGCGCACGCAGAAGCACAATGCAGTCAAGGCGTGTTAAAGGGGGCGAGCGTGTGAGGTTCCAGTATGTAGGTCACTGCATTGAGCCTGATTCCGGCGCAGTTTTTTCCGAATGTTTTTTATGTTAGGGTAACGTTAGCATCTCCGTGTTCAGGCTTTTGCAGGACGCGGAGAGCAACTAGAAATGAACAAAGGAGACTCGCGGAGGCTGAAATTGTATTTTTGCCCACAAGTGGTCGCTGTACACTTCAGCATTGGGAGGGTGGTTGTGGGAGTGTGCTGAGCAGATCACGCAGCTCGGACATTGAGCAGTTTGGCCCACAAACACGAAGAACAATATTTCGTTCCTCTGTATTCTTTTGAAACCACTAATTCAATTATAAATCGAGGAAAACAAACCATAACTAGTGTTTATTTTAGAGTGTTTAAATCTATTTCATTTAATATTCAACATGAAGTAAGAGAAAGAGACTGATTTGATTTTTAAAATTGTTTTGAGAGTCTTCTATGTATACAGGGCTGATTCTCAAGATAATTTCTTTTAAGTAAAAATCTTAGCGTTTTTCCAATTATCTCGGGAATTAGATGCCGTGAGCTTGATCCAGGTCTGATAATATTTCACTCCCTGGTATTTGTCTTTTGCTAAGTTAAAACGTTGACTGCACCATTCTCACAATGACAATAGACGGCGCTATTGGACCATCTGTGGTTGAATTCTGGGTGGTTTCTCACATACTCATCCTCAAGAAAGAAACCGATCGGTCAGGACGCGGCTCCAGTGAGATATGGCTCGAGAGCATATTTATTCTTGTTTATAAGATGTCTGAAAACACTGGTTTTATTAGAGAATTGCTGATGGATTTTATGTGCGGATTATAATCGTTTTTGTAAGACAATGGCGATCACTGGTCTCATGCGCGTGTGGATTTATTTTTGCCTGATCGTGATTCTTTTGGAAGGGATCTCTGCCCAAATACGCTATTCCATTCAGGAGGAGCTAAAGGTTGGCACGGCGGTGGGAAATATAGCCAAAGATCTCGGACTGGATCTGGGTAGACTGGCGGAGAGAAATCTGCGTGTGCTGTCGGGGACAAAGCAGGATCTGTTCAAGGTAAACCCAAGCGACGGAGTCCTGTCTGTGAACCGGAGAGTAGACCGCGAGGAGCTGTGCGCAAAGATGGCCTTGTGCGTCGCAAACCTAAAAGCAGTGGTTGAAAATCCCCTCGAGATGCATCAAGTTGTAGTCGAAATACTCGATGTAAACGATAACTCGCCCAAATTTCCCGAGGAAAACTACACTTTAGAGGTGCTGGAGTCAGCCACAGTTGGCTCTAGGTTTCAAATTGAAGGAGCGCACGATTTAGATGTCGGGGTTAATTCCATACAATCCTACAAGCTGAACAATAACCAGTATTTCCGAGTGGAAACTGAGGAATTTGGAGAGGATGGAAAGGTCCCATTTTTGATATTACAGCGACATTTAGATAGAGAACAAACAGTTCAACACTTGTTAAAAGTAACGGCTCAAGACGGGGGCAAACCAATAAAATCTGGCAATATAAACATCACAATTATTGTATCTGACATAAATGACAACCCTCCGGTGTGTGATAAACCAAAATATTCCGTTACAGTGAAAGAAAATGCCCCTGAAGGGACTTTTTTGCTGGCAGTAAACGCAGTTGACCCAGACGAAGGCATGAACAGTGAGATTGAATACTCACTAAGGAGTAAAATGAGAGGAATCCATTCGGAACCCTTTGATTTAAATAGTAAAACTGGCAAATTAACAGTGAAGGCGGGCCTTGATTATGAGGAAAAGCAAGTTTATGAGATTAAAGTACTGGCTGCAGACAAAGGGGCCTTTTCTCTGTCCACACACTGCAACGTGGTTGTCAGAGTGGAAGACGTAAACGACAACCCACCTGAAATAGAAATCACATCACTTTCAAGCCGCATTCCAGAGGATGCACCTCCTGGCACCGTGGTGGCTTTGATGGGAGTGACGGACCAAGACTCAGGCATGAACGGTCAGGTGGTGTGCAGCGTGCCCTCTCATTTACCATTTGACCTAAAGCCATCTCCTGATGGACACTCCTACTCCTTGGTTACCAAAGAGTACCTGGACAAAGAAAGTACACAAATGTATGATATTACAATAACAGCGGAGGACTTAGGGAGCCCTGCTCTCTCATCCACAAAGCTGATACATGTGGATGTGATAGATGTTAATGATAATCGTCCAGGGTTCAGTGAAAGTCCATATACTTTTTATGTGCCTGAAAACAACAAGGCAGGAAGTTCAGTATTTTCAGTGATCGCAGCCGATGCAGACAGTGGCCAAAACGCTGTAGTCTCATATTCACTCATACGCAACCAAGAGCTCTCAATAACATCATTTTTAAATATAAATGAAGCCAATGGGACAATTTCAGCTCTGAAAAGTTTTGACTTTGAGACACTAAAAACGTTCCAGTTCCAAGTTGTTGCCTCAGATTCTGGAAGTCCGTCACTGAGCAGCAACGTGACAGTGAACGTGTTCATTCTGGATCAGAACGACAACGCTCCAGTCATCCTGTATCCAGTCAGCTCCAACGGTTCTGCTGAAGGTGTGGAGGAGATTCCCCGCAATGTGAACGCAGGACACTTGGTGACTAAAGTCAGAGCCTATGATGCTGATATAGGATATAACGGCTGGTTGTTGTTCTCACTGCAGCAAGTTAGTGACCACAGTCTCTTTGGTTTGGACCGCTACACAGGACAGATCAGAACACTGCGCTCATTCACAGAGACAGACGAGGCTGAGCATAAACTGGTCATACTGGTCAAAGACAATGGCAACGTTTCCCTGTCAGCAACAGCTACTGTGATGGTCAAACTGGTGGAGCCCAAAGAGGCTTTTGCTGCTTCTGACCTTCAAAGTTCTGCAAAGGACGATGAGGACAGTCACGTGACTTTTTATCTGATCATCACTTTGGGCTCCGTGTCAGTTCTCTTCATCATCAGCATCATCGTCCTGATTGCAATGCAGTGCTCCAAATCTCCAGACTACACTTCTAAATATCTGCCAGAGACTAATTATGATGGGACACTGTGCCACAGCATCCAGTACAGATCAGGAGACAAACGCTACATGTTAGTTGGACCCAGGATGAGTATAGGATCTACTATAGTACCAGGCAGCCACGCTAATACGCTGGTGCTCCCTGACAGGAGGAGAAACAATGAGGAGGTAAGAGTCATGTTTGACATTTAAATAAATGAAAATAAAGTTAAATTAAATAAATGTCTGAGTGAGTAGCATGTATGTGATTGTTTCATGCTCAGTATTATGTTGCTTTGAAATGCTGGTGTCTTTGGTGCCAAGCTTGGTTTTCTGTCGCATTTTCTTCTTTGTGTGATACATTTAACAATCTTAGCAGTATGGTAAGGTGTGTGTGTGTGTGTGTGTGTGTGTGTGTGTGTGTGTGTGTGTGTGTGTGTGTGTGTGTGTGTGTGTGTGTGCGTGTGTGTCGGGTGGGTGGTTGTTGGGGGTAATCACGTTACGATCATATTTTTTAAGTAAATTCGCCCAAATAGTGAACATTAAAACTAAAAACAAATCTGTGTGTTGTCTTGCTATGTTGCTCGTGTTGCTGAATTAATTGACAATAGAGTTCTGGTAGATTGCCGAGTGTTGGCCACATGGCGTCAGTGTGGACTCATGGATGTGTTGCTGACAAGCCCTTCCCATCTCTGGATCATATCTGAAGGTGTTTTTCAGGCGGAGCATCTATGATGCGATGCTTCTAATGAAATAGCTGCTTTTCTCTCATTTGAGAATCGTCTCGTGGATCCTATTTGGGAAATTTAATTCTCATTTGGACTATTGTTTGCACGTTACCAAATATTTCTAATTATTTTAAGCTCCACAATGACACGAGGACAAAGACGCCGGCTGAATAGTCGCTCGGTTGCCGTTATTGTGCTGCTCTGCTTTGTTGAGCGGATCTTGGCTCAGTTACGTTATTCTCTTCCTGAAGAAATACAAGTAGGACATCCTGTCGGAAATGTGGCCAAGGATTTAGGGCTCGACATCAGTTCTCTGGCAGCCAGACGGTTTCGCATTGTTCCCGGACCGAACCATCACCTGTTTCAGTTAAACCACAATAACGGGATGCTGTACGTCGAGAAAAAAATAGACCGCGAGGAGCTCTGCGATGGAACCAAGGTGTGTTTAGTTAATCTCAAAATTGTTGTTGAAAGTCCACTGGAAATACACTATGTTGGAGTTGAAATAGCGGATGTGAACGACCATGCACCAACGTTCCCAGAGAGCGAGCAGCGCCTGGAAATAGCCGAGCACACTCCTCCCGGGACGCGCTTCCAGATTCATGCAGCGAGAGACCCCGATGTCGGCACTCTCACAGTTCGATCGTATAAGCTGAGCCAGAATGATTGTTTTGAGATTGAAATCAGAGATACGGAGGAAGACAAGATTCCGTTTCTCGTGCTGAAAAAGCCTTTGGACAGGGAGCAAAAAGCGCAGCACAATTTGACGTTAACGGCTCTCGATGGGGGGAATCCGTCAAAATCCGGGAGCTTAAGTTTAACCATCGAAGTGTTAGATACAAACGATAATCGGCCTGTTTTCAGCAAAGACATATATACCGTGTCACTGGATGAAAATGCACCGAAGGGGACTCTTGTGGTGCAGTTAAACGCGACAGATTTAGATGAAGGTTTGAATGGCGAAATTGAATATTCATTTGGAAAAACGCAAAAGAAAAAAGTGCAAGACACGTTTGAACTCGACGGGTTGACAGGTGAGATTAGAGTCAAAGGACAAGTGGATTTTGAGGACACTGAGATTTATAGATTAGACATACAGGCCTCTGATAAAGGTCAGCCACCGTGGACAGCCGAAAGTAGAGTCGTGATCAAAATAAGGGATGTTAATGACAACCAGCCAGAGGTTGAAATTACATCATTGTCTACTTCAGTTCCAGAAGATGCAAAGCACGGCACTGTTATTTCTTTAATCAGTATCAGGGACAGGGACTCTGGACTCAATGGAAAAGTTATTTGTAAAATATCTGGTGATGTCCCCTTTGATTTGACCCCATCTATTGAGGAAAACATGTACTCCCTTGTGACTAAAGGCCGCTTAGATCGAGAAGCTGTGTCTCATTATGATATTGTGATTACAGCTACAGACTGTGGTGAGCCCCAGCTCTCCACTGTGAAATCTCTCACTGTTTTTGTTTCTGATGTAAATGACAATAGACCCATTTTTAATCAGAACCCATTTGAACTTTATTTGGTGGAAAATAATGCCCAAGGTGCATCAATATTCTCTCTAAGTGCTGCTGATGATGATCTGAATGAAAATGCAATCGTGAACTACAATATTGTCAGAGGCGATGGGCTGCAAAATGACTTGACATCTTTCCTCAATATCAATTCAGAGAACGGGCAAATTTCAGCTCTCAAAAGTTTTGACTTTGAGACCCTAAAAACATTCCAGTTCCAAGTTGTTGCCTCAGATTCTGGAAGTCCGTCACTGAGCAGCAACGTGACAGTGAACGTGTTCATTCTGGATCAGAACGACAACGCTCCAGTCATCCTGTATCCAGTCAGCTCCAACGGTTCTGCTGAAGGTGTGGAGGAGATTCCCCGCAATGTGAACGCAGGACACTTGGTGACTAAAGTCAGAGCCTATGATGCTGATATAGGATATAACGGCTGGTTGTTGTTCTCACTGCAGCAAGTTAGTGACCACAGTCTCTTTGGTTTGGACCGCTACACAGGACAGATCAGAACACTGCGCTCATTCACAGAGACAGACGAGGCTGAGCATAAACTGGTCATACTGGTCAAAGACAATGGCAACGTTTCCCTGTCAGCAACAGCTACTGTGATGGTCAAACTGGTGGAGCCCAAAGAGGCTTTTGCTGCTTCTGACCTTCAAAGTTCTGCAAAGGACGACGAGGACAGTCACGTGACTTTTTATCTGATGATCACTTTGGGCTCCGTGTCAGTTCTCTTCATCATCAGCATCATCGTCCTGATTGCAATGCAGTGCTCCAAATCTCCAGACTACACTTCTAAATATCTGCCAGAGACTAATTATGATGGGACACTGTGCCACAGCATCCAGTACAGATCAGGAGACAAACGCTACATGTTAGTTGGACCCAGGATGAGTATAGGATCTACTATAGTACCAGGCAGCCACGCTAATACACTGGTGCTCCCTGACAGGAGGAGAAACAATGAGGAGGTAAGCGTTCAAATTACTTTTTGATGGTTTTTCTGTATGCCCCAGTCACTTGTTAACAGTTAGAACCACCACGATAAATGTGTTTGTTCTGTTTCTTCATAAGAGTTTAATCTGCTCTGGCATCTGTCTTTGCAATTGTTATTATAAACGTTGCCTATTGGAACATAGATATTTTGGCTTCCTTTTTGTTTCCAACCATTGATTTTAATGAATTGTGTGACTTGGTTTTTAACATATCTGTGGTAAATCTTTGCACGGTATTTTGAATTCGTGTTTTTTTTTAACCAAGATTCAAGTGAGATGCATGAACAAGTAAAACAGATATAGACAGTCAAATCAAAGCAGTACAATGAAATCATGTAAATGTCCGAAAAGGGTTAGGAACAAAAATAATTTATTCCATTCTGCCCCTTCTCCATAAATTATTGATAATAGTTATTTATGTTGCTTTAAAATTAGTAATTTCTATTCTACTATACACACACACACACACACACACACAAAATCTTTTTTTCCATTACAGTTCTTAATTATGCTGGCAAAATGTAAACCAAAATTGGCAAATGAAACGAAAATAAACAATGGCCATATGATGACATTCAATAACCCTCAATTACCCTCATCCTTATGAAAAATATGTTTATGTTTTTTTTAATCAGTGCTCTGTGATTACAAATAGCTGGTGTGAATCAGCAATCACTTTTATGAGCAAACCTTCACCCTTCCAGGAATACGCTTAAACAATACAACATATTATATTGTCCATCTTTTTTGATGGCGGCAACAAATCAATTTATAACTCGACCCACGTACTCTCACAACGAGCATATTATTGTTGTTGTTGTTTTTCTTATTTTATTTTTACCCATTTCCGGCCGTTCACAAAATTCTCCTCTGGGTGTCACTGTAATATCGAGTCTCCATCGTCCCCCCACCAGAAAAAGCTTTTGTTTCCAACCTCACAGATCAGAAACTCGACTGATCCCGAAGGCAGACGGTTGTGACCGGATGTTTTGTGCATACACACATTTTAACCGCTGATAAACACCTTGGTGTGTTTACGCAGTTGGATAAATATGGGGAGCAAAAACCGATTTCGATCAAGTGACCGGTGGATGATTTTTCACGTCCTTTTTCTGCTGCTGTGTGGGAAGCGAGCTTGGGCTGATTTGCGTTATTCGGTTCCGGAGGAGATGAAAGAAGGCACCGTTGTTGGCAACGTTGCAAAGGATCTTGGTCTCGAAAAATCCTCTCTGGCTGATCGGCGTTTCCGTGTTGTATCAGGATCTAAAGACGGTTTCTTTGAAGTAAATCCGGACAATGGTGCTTTACAGATTCGCAGGAAGATCGACAGGGAGGAGACATGTCAGGGAAGTGGCGCATGCCTGATGGAGCTGAAAATTGTTGTAGAAAATCCACTGGAGATGCATCATATTGTTGTCGAAATCACCGATGTCAATGATCACTCGCCCAGTTTTTCCGAAAAGGAGCAGCGATTTCAGATAGCAGAGCAGACCTCCCCGGGGACGCGGTTCAAATTGCAGGCGGCCCGGGATCCAGATTCTGGGGTGAACGCAATCCGCACTTACACACTATCATCAAATGATCACTTTGATTTAGGAACAAGCCAAGGTGAGGAGGACAAAACACCATTTTTAGTGCTGAAGAAATCTTTAGACCGAGAGAAAAGTAAACAACACTCGCTACTTGTTACAGCGGTTGATGGAGGCAAACCTCCGAGATCAGGAACGCTGAACATTTCCGTCATTGTTCTTGACAATAATGATAATCTTCCCGTGTTTATTAAGGATACGTATCAAATTGAAATAAATGAGAACGTTCCTGCTGGTACAACAATAACAACAGTGAAAGCGATAGATCCAGATGAAGGAGCTAATGGAGAAGTGGAGTATACTCTAGGCGAGGCTCCAACACGTAAGATCTATGATATATTTGAAATAGATGGTGTCAGTGGACGTATCATTCTGAAGGGAGTCTTGGATTTTGAGGAAACTGGTATTTATAAACTTGATGTTGAGGCGTCGGACAAAGGGACACCTCCTTTAACTGGAGGGTGCAGAGTTATTGTAAAGATTAAAGATGTTAATGACAATCCTCCAGAAATAGAAGTGACATCACTGTCAAACACTGTCCCTGAAGATTCAAAGCCTGGAACTGTTATTTCTCTGATCAGTGTGAGTGATAAAGACTCTGGTGTCAACGGCAAAATTATTTTACGCATCAACGCGGGTGTTCCATTTGCATTAAAACCTTCCTATAAGGAGAACATATATTCAATTGTAACTACAGAGTTTTTAGACAGAGAGATGATTTCTGATTATGAAATAATTATACACGCTATTGACTGTGGAGAACCCCCCTTATCTACGACACAAACTTTAAACATTCATATATCAGATGTAAACGATAATTGCCCACATTTTATACAAAATCCATTTCGTTTTTATTTATCAGAGAACAACATTGCTGGAAAGCCGATATTCTCTGTCACTGCCACTGACAAGGATGCCAATGAAAATGCAGCAATTTCTTTTAATATTGTGAGAGGTGGGAGTGAACATGAGGTAGCGTCCTTTATAAATATCAATTCAGAGAACGGACAAATTTCAGCTTTGAAAAGTTTTGACTTTGAGACACTAAAAACGTTCCAGTTCCAAGTTGTTGCCTCAGATTCTGGAAGTCCGTCACTGAGCAGCAACGTGACAGTGAACGTGTTCATTCTGGATCAGAACGACAACGCTCCAGTCATCCTGTATCCAGTCAGCTCCAACGGTTCTGCTGAAGGTGTGGAGGAGATTCCCCGCAATGTGAACGCAGGACACTTGGTGACTAAAGTCAGAGCCTATGATGCTGATATAGGATATAACGGCTGGTTGTTGTTCTCACTGCAGCAAGTTAGTGACCACAGTCTCTTTGGTTTGGACCGCTACACAGGACAGATCAGAACACTGCGCTCATTCACAGAGACAGACGAGGCTGAGCATAAACTGGTCATACTGGTCAAAGACAATGGCAACGTTTCCCTGTCAGCAACAGCTACTGTGATGGTCAAACTGGTGGAGCCCAAAGAGGCTTTTGCTGCTTCTGACCTTCAGAGTTCTGCAAAGGACGATGAGGACAGTCACGTGACTTTTTATCTGATCATCACTTTGGGCTCCGTGTCAGTTCTCTTCATCATCAGCATCATCGTCCTGATTGCAATGCAGTGCTCCAAATCTCCAGACTACACTTCTAAATATCTGCCAGAGACTAATTATGATGGGACACTGTGCCACAGCATCCAGTACAGATCAGGAGACAAACGCTACATGTTAGTTGGACCCAGGATGAGTATAGGATCTACTATAGTACCAGGCAGCCACGCTAATACCCTGGTGCTCCCTGACAGGAGGAGAAACAATGAGGAGGTAAGAGTCGAAGATTACATTCATTTTTTATTAATACTCAATTTATCTTACAATCTTATCAAATAACAATGTCACTTGGTCATCTCTAACTTTCATAATGGCATCTTTAATCAATGCAATGTGGGTGTTGACTGATGTGTTTTTCTTTTTTGTAACTTTTGTGATTCTGAAGTTGCACCATTCATCTTTATGCTTTCGGGTGCTATGGTCCTGGACCATGGAATTATATTTTCTTGTCTAAAGATTGCTTGAATGGAGTGATTGTCATAAAAAACGCTGTGTATGAAAAAACAAATGTTTGGTGTTCTGGTGAGAAGAGGCATTTTTATGATATTTAGCTGGATTTGGATAATTATTAGCTGTACACCAGGCATGAAGATAGTAGTCCACTGGGTGTCAGTGTTACAGTAGATATAAAAAGGCTGTACCCAATATCGACTCTGCCTCCTTTTAATAGGATTCTGTGGTTTTCGTCTCCACCTCTCAGAGGGTGGCTGCATGGCGGATCATGAGCTGCGCTTTTACGCACAAACGGATGTTTTTCCCTGAAATTTTAATCCATAACAACTGATGGTTTTGTAAACGGACTTCCTTTGTGGACGTTGTTCCGAGTGCGCACACCACAAAATACAAAGGAAAAGGAGGTACAACGATGGGTTGGTCGAGTTCTCTTCTTTTTTCTCTGCTGCTCTGCTCAGCCCAGCACGCCTTTGCCCAGATAAAATACTCGACAGCAGAAGAAGTTAAACTGGGCACCACATTGGGAAATGTTGCCAAGGATTTGGGCCTGGATGTGAGTAATTTAATGAGCAGACGTTTTCGCATTGTTTCTGGAGGTCAGGAGGCGCTGTTTGAGGTAAACCCGAACAATGGAGCGCTCTATGTTCACAAGAACCTCGACCGAGAGCTGCTATGCGACACAAACAGCGTTTGTGTGATAGATCTGAAAATAGTCGTTGAAAATCCCCTGGAAATCCACTATGTCGCAGTGGAAATCACGGATGCTAACGACCACGCGCCTGCCTTTATCGAAAAGAAAAGATAATAGAAATCGCGGAAAACACCTTACAAGGAGCGCGGTTTCAGTTACCTGGCGCCCGTGATCCCGACATCGCCATCAATTCTGTCCAACGCTATAAACTTAGTCACAACGAGAATTTTCACCTTGAAATTCGAGAGAGGGGAGAAGATAAAATCCCTTTTTTAGTTCTGCAGAGGAACTTGGACAGGGAGCAAAAGATGAACCACAGTTTGATTTTAACTGCTGTGGATGGCGGAACCCCGCAAAAGTCAGCAAATCTCAACATTACCGTAAATGTTCTTGATATAAACGATAACAGACCTATGTTTTCAAAGGAGGTTTATTCTGTGATATTACAAGAAAATGCTGCTTTAGATACAGTTGTAATGAAGGTCAAGGCAACCGACTTAGACGAGGGGAGTAACGGGGATGTCGAATATGTAATCGGGGGCGATATTAACACTAACGCGCAGGGGCTGTTTAGTTTAGATAAAAATACCGGAGAAATCCGACTTAAAGGGAAAATCGACTATGAGACGACCGATGTTTTCAAGTTAGACGTCCAAGCCTCTGACAAGGGTCAGCCGCCGATGACGACAGACTGTAGAGTTATAATTAAAATCCAAGATGTCAATGATAACGAGCCGCACATTGAGGTGACATCGATAACAAGCATGGTGCCAGAGGATTCAAAACACGGCACTGTGGTCGCTCTGATCAGTGTGACAGACAGTGATTCTGGTCTGAATGGAAAAGTCACCTGCAGTCTGTCGGGGAACGTACCGTTTGAATTAAAACCGTCATTCAAAGAAAACATGTATTCCTTAGTGACAAAAGAATCTTTGGACAGGGAAAGCGTGTCTCATTATGATATTTTAATAACAGTGAGAGACTATGGTGATCCCCCTCTTTCCACGTTAAAAACATTGAGTATTCAGGTGTCAGATGTGAATGATAATGTCCCACAATTCTCTTCAAGGACACTGGAACTATATTTGACGGAGAACAACACTCCTGGAGACTCAATATTTTCCGTGAGTGCATCTGATAACGACTCAAATGATAATGCTGTTGTGTGCTATCATATAATGAGAGGAGGAGGTGTTCAGAATGATATGGCAGCATTCCTGAATATCAACTCGGAAAACGGACAAATTTCAGCTCTCAAAAGTTTTGACTTTGAAACTCTGAAAACGTTCCAGTTCCAAGTTGTTGCCTCAGATTCTGGAAGTCCGTCACTGAGCAGCAACGTGACAGTGAAGGTGTTCATTCTGGATCAGAACGACAACGCTCCAGTCATCCTGTATCCAGTCAGCTCCAACGGTTCTGCTGAAGGTGTGGAGGAGATTCCCCGCAATGTGAACGCAGGACACTTGGTGACTAAAGTCAGAGCCTATGATGCTGATATAGGATATAACGGCTGGTTGTTGTTCTCCCTGCAGCAAGTTAGTGACCACAGTCTCTTTGGTTTGGACCGCTACACAGGACAGATCAGAACACTGCGCTCATTCACAGAGACAGACGAGGCTGAGCATAAACTGGTCATACTGGTCAAAGACAATGGCAACGTTTCCCTGTCAGCAACAGCTACTGTGATGGTCAAACTGGTGGAGCCCAAAGAGGCTTTTGCTGCTTCTGACCTTCAAAGTTCTGCAAAGGACGATGAGGACAGTCACGTGACTTTTTATCTGATGATCACTTTGGGCTCCGTGTCAGTTCTCTTCATCATCAGCATCATCGTCCTGATTGCAATGCAGTGCTCCAAATCTCCAGACTACACTTCTAAATATCTGCCAGAGACTAATTATGATGGGACACTGTGCCACAGCATCCAGTACAGATCAGGAGACAAACGCTACATGTTAGTTGGACCCAGGATGAGTATAGGATCTACTATAGTACCAGGCAGCCACGCTAATACACTGGTGCTCCCTGACAGGAGGAGAAACAATGAGGAGGTAAGAGATTTGTAGTTAAATGTTTTTCTGATTACTCAGACGTGTACCATGTTGATGAATGTTATTTATGCTGGAGAAAGAGAGGATATTGTTGGGTCTGAATTTTAGCCAGTTCTCAAACTAGAAAATTAACCTTCAGTCCCTCTTTGTGCTGTTTACCTACAGATTTATCTTCCAGGAAAAACACATAAAAAAGAAAAAAATAAATGAAAAAAAATGTCAGTATAAATATAACTATTGAAAGCAGTATTATCAATTCCTAGTTTCTCACACCTCCATACTTGATTCATTTATATCATGTTTGGCAAATGCTGGTAAATATTTTTAAGTAAAACCCTTTTGAATCATGACACTCAGTACCTTAACCAAGGTAGTTTTCTGTGTTAACTAGAGTGTTTTTCTTCTCTTTTGAAGATATTTTGCCTTCTATCCTGAAGGCTTCTTCAGTACTTTATGTATAGGTCTTAACAATGACTGCAGTTATCCTTTTTCTTATTGAAGAGTTTATTTTATTTGTTAGTTCTTGCGCTGTTTTCTCTTCATGACAAATGAATATAGATTTTTTAAAAGGGTAAACTGAGATCCATTTGCTTTCCATGGTGCTGAAATTCTTGGAATCCAATCAGAGAAAATCTCTCGTCTGGTCAGTCAACAATTCTTTTTTTTACTTCTCATTATCTTGTACTGCAGTGTCTACAATTCTAAAAACAGAGGTAAATAATTAATAATACACGTAGAACTGCCCATTATAGTCTGAAAATACAGAAATTACGGGTTGTTTTTACGAGTATAATAACGGGCATCTTTTTAATATAATTGTGTTCTTGGCAACTGTGAACCACGCGATTTCTCCCCCTCTTGGTGTCACTGTTACATCAAAAGTGCCATAAACGGGAACCAGACCCTCCTCACTGAAGGCTTTGTTCGGTAGCTCACAGCTGAGGATGCACTTGATTTCATTCTGAGCCTCGGTGAGTCCGGGTCCTCTATTTCCTATATGAGATATTGAAAAGGTCGGAATTACACAATCAGATTTTTGCTGACACAGGCTCGTGTGTGGATGCGTTTGGGAAACACGATGGGAAATAAAACACGTCGCTTTGGATCCCGTTCCTGCTTTTTCCTTTTTCCTTTTTCCGTCCTGCTGATTTTCGGGAAGGCTGTGGCTGAACTGCGGTATTCAATTGCAGAGGAGACGAGAGAAGGAACCGCTGTTGGAAATGTCGCTAAAGATCTTGGAATGGATAGAACATCGCTGGCTGATCGGGGATTGCGCGTTGTTTCTGGATCTAAGGAGGCTTTTTTCGACGTGGACGCGGACACTGGTGCGTTAAAGGTCCGTAAGAAAATCGACAGAGAGGAGACGTGTCCGGGCAGAAGTGCGTGTTTGATTGAGCTTAAGATTCTTGTTGAAAACCCTCTGGAAATACATTATGTTGTTGTAGAAATCACCGATATTAATGATCACTCACCTAGTTTTCCTGAAACTGAACAAAGGTTTCAAATTGCAGAGCAAACATCATCGGGGGCTCGATTTCAGCTGCGTGTTGCCCGCGATCCGGACTCCGGAGTGAATTCCATCCGTACATATATACTATCAGCAAATGATCATTTTGACATCGAGACGAGTCAAACCGATGAAGATAAAATCCCACTTTTGTTGCTAAAGAAACAATTAGATAGAGAGGAAAAACAGAAACACTCGTTAGTTGTGACAGCGGTTGATGGAGGTAAACCTCAAAGATCTGGAACATTAAATGTTTCCATTATTGTTCTTGATATTAATGATAATCGTCCCCAATTTACTAAGGATACATATCAAGTTGAAATATATGAAAATGTTCCTGTTGGCACAACTGTTACTAAAGTGAGTGCAATAGATCCAGATGAAGGAGCTAATGGAGAAATAGAGTACAGTCTGAGCGAGGCCATACATCAAAAAATCTCCAATTTGTTCGAATTAGATAGTTTGACTGGACAGATTAAACTGAAGGGAATGTTGGATTATGAAGAATCAGAAACATATAAATTAGATATTGAGGCGTCGGACAAAGGGACACCTCCACTAACGAGTCGTTGCAGAGTTATTGTAAAGGTAAAAGATGTTAATGACAATGCTCCAGAAATAGAAGTGACATCACTGTCAAACACTGTCCCTGAAGATTCAAAGCCTGGAACTGTTATTTCTCTGATCAGTGTGAGTGATAAAGACTCTGGCGTCAACGGAAAAATTATTTCACGCATCACTTCAGACGTACCTTTTGAGCTGAAACCTTCCTATAAGGAGAACACTTACTCTATCGTCACAAAAGCATTTTTGGATCGGGAAATGACGTCACACTATGACATAAGAATACAGGCTGTTGACTGTGGTGAGCCGCCTTTGTCTACTGTTAGAAGTATTCAGGTTCAGGTATCGGATATAAATGACAACAGTCCCAGATTTATCCAGAATCCTTTACAGTTTTATCTGGTGGAAAATAATGTTGCTGGAGCTTCAATATTTTCTGTTAGTGCAACAGACAATGACGTGAGTGAGAACGCTGTGATCAGTTATAGTATCGCAAGGTTAAACGATGTGACGTCATTCTTGAACGTAAACTCAGAGAACGGACAAATTTCAGCTCTAAAAAGTTTTGACTTTGAGACACTGAAAACGTTCCAGTTCCAAGTTGTTGCCTCAGATTCTGGAAGTCCGTCACTGAGCAGCAACGTGACAGTGAACGTGTTCATTCTGGATCAGAACGACAACGCTCCAGTCATCCTGTATCCAGTCAGCTCCAACGGTTCTGCTGAAGGTGTGGAGGAGATTCCCCGCAATGTGAACGCAGGACACTTGGTGACTAAAGTCAGAGCCTATGATGCTGATATAGGATATAACGGCTGGTTGTTGTTCTCACTGCAGCAAGTTAGTGACCACAGTCTCTTTGGTTTGGACCGCTACACAGGACAGATCAGAACACTGCGCTCATTCACAGAGACAGACGAGGCTGAGCATAAACTGGTCATACTGGTCAAAGACAATGGCAACGTTTCCCTGTCAGCAACAGCTACTGTGATGGTCAAACTGGTGGAGCCCAAAGAGGCTTTTGCTGCTTCTGACCTTCAAAGTTCTGCAAAGGACGACGAGGACAGTCACGTGACTTTTTATCTGATCATCACTTTGGGCTCCGTGTCAGTTCTCTTCATCATCAGCATCATCGTCCTGATTGCAATGCAGTGCTCCAAATCTCCAGACTACACTTCTAAATATCTGCCAGAGACTAATTATGATGGGACACTGTGCCACAGCATCCAGTACAGATCAGGAGACAAACGCTACATGTTAGTTGGACCCAGGATGAGTATAGGATCTACTATAGTACCAGGCAGCCACGCTAACACGCTGGTGCTCCCTGACAGGAGGAGAAACAATGAGGAGGTAAGAGACTGTGAACTTTTATTCGTTCTTCTATTTACTAATGTCACCAGTGAAACACATAATACTATTTTTTTTCGTCAAGGTATTTAATAATGTGTGTATCATTTCTTTCAGTAATTAGGGGGATCATTTCTAAATAGATCTGAATTCAATTTGTTTGTTAATATTTTAGCAGAAAGTTATATACATTGTTTTTTTTTTTTTAAATAGATGATAAATATCTGTTATTACATGTGATCACTGTTCGAACCAGGCCAGAATAATGTCTGTACTGAACAGTTGCTGCAGGTGTTGTGTTAACTTGTACAAGCACAGTTATTTATTAGATCAGTCGGGCGCGGTTTCTCTCTCCCTGCAGCACTTTGAACCTTGAGCAGTCTGAGGCTCGAGTTCTGTCCCTGGTGCTGAAACACGTCCGGCTGGCATTCATAAAATAATCTCAGCTCATGAAAAGTTTTGTTTTTAGAAAACCAGTTTGATGCAGGCTATAATACTATTCAGTGATCAGTTTTATATTTGCTCATATATTCGTTCAGGTAAATGAGACGTTCTCCGTTTTCTTTACCACTGGGTGTCACTCTTACACCGGCAACTTAGTCCACGGTGTCCCTCCCCTTAAAAACCTTTGTTTGCTGAACAGACTAGAGTCTGTATTTGGTTCAGACAGAATCAGAGTGTAGTAGAATTTCGCTGCTTCAAATTATGCGTTGATTAGCGGGTTGGACGTTCATTTCTTTTGTGTTTTGCTCACCGTCATCCGTGTGTTGCTGGATAATGATGAAGATCGTCAGAGAAAACCATCGACGGGGGGTTCGTCGGATTTCTTTTTATTTGGCTCTAGTGCTGCTGTTCGGGGAGCAGGCTTCGGCTCAGATACGGTACTCTGTTCCAGAGGAGGTACGAGTGGGAACTGTGGTGGGAAATGTGGCAAAGGATCTCGGCCTTGATAGCGGTTCTTTGACTGATCGACGGTTCCGCGCTGTGTCTGGGAACGAGGAGGCTATTTTTGAGGTGAACCAGAATAACGGGGCTCTGTTCGTGCGCAAGCACATCGACAGGGAGCAGCTCTGTCAGGGCAGCGGCGCTTGTGTAATGGAGCTGAAAATCCTGGTGGAGAATCCTTTGGAGATACACTACATAAATGTGGAAATTACCGATGTGAACGATCATTCTCCTACATTTCCTGAGAAGGAACAAACGTTTGAAATCGCTGAGCACACATTACCGGGAAGGAGATTTCAGTTGCACACTGCTCGTGATCCTGATGCTGGAATTAATTCGATTCGAACCTACACGGTGACCGCAAACGAGCATTTTGAAATAAGTGTACGACAAAGTGATGCTGGAAAGATTCCATTTCTAGTGCTTAAGAAATTGCTAGATCGAGAACATAAAGATAAACACACGCTAATAGTTACAGCTGTAGACGGAGGAAAACCTCCGAGATCAGGGGCGTTAAATGTTACCATTATTGTTCTTGACAGTAACGACAACCGTCCTATATTTAATCAAGAGATGTATCAAATTTCTGTTAAAGAAAATGTACAAATTGGCACCTCTATATTTAGTCTGAATGCAACAGATCCCGATGAAGGAAGTAATGGAGAAATTGAATACAGCTTTGGAAAAACTGTGAAAAAATCAGTCTTTGACATCTTTGAACTGGACAAATTAACTGGAGATATTAAAATAAAGGGATTAGTGGACTATGAGCAAAATGACATGTATGAACTCGATATTGAGGCATCAGATAAAGGAGCACCACCATTATCGGGTGAGTGTAGAATTGTTATTAAGATTTTAGACGTCAACGACAATCCACCGGAAATAGAGGTGACGTCACTGTCCAATACTGTACCTGAAGGTTCAAAGCCTGGAACTGTTATTTCTCTGATTAGTGTGAAGGATAAAGACTCTGGAGTCAATGCAAAAATAATTTCCCAAATTTTGAATGATGTCCCATTTGAATTAAAGCCTTCATACAAAGAAAACACATACTCTGTTGTGAGCAGGGGACCCCTAAACAGAGAGGAGGTGTCAAGTTATGAAATATTGATTAAAGCCTTTGATTGTGGAGAACCTCCCCTGTCAGCTCTAAAAACACTGAACATTTATTTATCAGATGTTAATGACAACAGCCCACATTTTGAACAAAGTGCTTTATTTTTTTATCTGGAGGAAAATAATATTCCAGGAAAAACAATATTCTCCGTGAATGCAAAGGACATTGATATTAATGAAAATGCAGAGATTACCTATGACATTCTAAGAGACGTCAGTCATAATGACATACTTTCTTTTCTAAATATCAATTCAAAAACTGGACAAATTTCAGCTCTCAAAAGTTTTGACTTTGAAACTTTGAAAACGTTCCAGTTCCAAGTTGTTGCCCTCAGATTCTGGAAGTCCGTCACTGAGCAGCAACGTGACAGTGAACGTGTTCATTCTGGATCAGAACGACAACGCTCCAGTCATCCTGTATCCAGTCAGCTCCAACGGTTCTGCTGAAGGTGTGGAGGAGATTCCCCGCAATGTGAACGCAGGACACTTGGTGACTAAAGTCAGAGCCTATGATGCTGATATAGGATATAACGGCTGGTTGTTGTTCTCACTGCAGCAAGTTAGTGACCACAGTCTCTTTGGTTTGGACCGCTACACAGGACAGATCAGAACACTGCGCTCATTCACAGAGACAGACGAGGCTGAGCATAAACTGGTCATACTGGTCAAAGACAATGGCAACGTTTCCCTGTCAGCAACAGCTACTGTGATGGTCAAACTGGTGGAGCCCAAAGAGGCTTTTGCTTCTTCTGACCTTCAAAGTTCTGCAAAGGACGATGAGGACAGTCACGTGACTTTTTATCTGATCATCACTTTGGGCTCCGTGTCAGTTCTCTTCATCATCAGCATCATCGTCCTGATTGCAATGCAGTGCTCCAAATCTCCGGACTACACTTCTAAATATCTGCCAGAGACTAATTATGATGGGACACTGTGCCACAGCATCCAGTACAGATCAGGAGACAAACGCTACATGTTAGTTGGACCCAGGATGAGTATAGGATCTACTATAGTACCAGGCAGCCACGCTAATACGCTGGTGCTCCCTGACAGGAGGAGAAACAATGAGGAGGTAAGAGATTTGTAGTTAAATGTTTTGCTGATTGCTCAGATGTGTACCATGTTGATGAATGTTATTTATGATGGAATAAGAGAGGAGATTGTTGGGTCTGAATTTCAGCCAGTTCTCAAGCTATAAAAGGAAACGTCAGTCCCTCTTTGTGCTGCTTACCTACAGATTTCTCTGACAGGAAAAAAAACATAAAAAACAACAAAAATGTTATAATAGAATGTATTATTCTCAAATAATTATTGAAAGCAGTATTATGAATTCCTAGTTTCTCACGGCTCCATACTTGATTCATTTATATCATGTTTGGCAAAAGCTGCTAAATATAAAGTCAAACTCTTTTGAATCATAACACTCAGTACACAGGTCGTAACAATGATTGCAGTTATCCTGTTTCTTATTGAAGAGTTTTCTTTATTTGTTACTTTTGGTGCTGTTTTCTCTTTATAATAGATGAATCTAGATTTTTTAAAAGGGTAAACTGAGATCCATTTGCTTTCCATGGTGCTGAAATTCTTGGAATCCAATCAGAGAAAATCTCCCGTCTGGTCAGTCAACAATTCTTTTTTTTACTTCTCACTATCTTGTACTGCAGTGTCTACAATTCTAAAAACAGAGGTAAATAATTAATAATACACTTAGAACTGCCCATTATAGTCTGAAAATACTGAAATGACGGGTTGTTTTTACGAGTATAATAACGGGCATTTTTTTAAATATAATTGTGTTCTTGGCAACTGTGGACCACGTGGTTTCTCCCCCTCTTGGTGTCACTGTTACATCAAAAGTGCCATAAACGGGAACCAGACCCTCCTCACTGAAGGCTTTGTTCGGTAGCTCACAGCTGAGGATGCACTTGATTTCATTCTGAGCCTCGGTGAGTCCGGGTCCTCTATTTCCTATATGCGACATTGAAAAGGTCGGAATTACACAATCAGATTGTTGCTGACACGGGCTCGTGTGTGGATGCGTTTAACAATCATGATGGGAAATAAAACACGTCGCTTTGGAGCCCGTTCCTGCTTTTTCCTTTTTCATTTTTCCGTTCTGCTGATTTTCGGGAAGGCTGTGGCTGAACTGCGGTATTCAATTCCAGAGGAGACGAGAGAAGGAACCGCTGTTGGAAATGTCGCTAAAGATCTTGGAATGGATAGAACATCGCTGGCTGATCGGGGATTGCGCGTTGTTTCTGGATCTAAGGAGGCTTTTTTCGACGTGGACGCGGACACTGGTGCGTTAAAGGTCCGTAAGAAAATCGACAGAGAGGAGACGTGTCCGGGCAGAAGTGCGTGTTTGATTGAGCTTAAGATTCTTGTTGAAAACCCTCTGGAAATACATTATGTTGTTGTAGAAATCACCGATATTAATGATCACTCACCTAGTTTTCCTGAAACTGAACAAAGATTTCAAATTGCAGAGCAAACATCATCGGGGACTCGATTCGAAATACATGCAGCCCGCGATCCGGACTCCGGCGTGAATTCCATCCGTACATATTTAATA
The DNA here is from genome assembly GCF_901000725.2 of Takifugu rubripes. Lineage (NCBI taxonomy): Eukaryota > Metazoa > Chordata > Actinopteri > Tetraodontiformes > Tetraodontidae > Takifugu > Takifugu rubripes. The sequence continues at coordinate 5,807,286 of NC_042298.1, read as the reverse complement.
TCAGCAAATGATCATTTTGATATCGAGACGAGTCAAACCGATGAAGATAAAATCCCACTTTTGTTGCTAAAGAAACAATTAGATAGAGAGGAAAAACAGAAACACTCGTTAGTTGTGACAGCGGTTGATGGAGGTAAACCTCAAAGATCTGGAACATTAAATGTTTCCATTATTGTTCTTGATAATAATGATAATCGTCCTGTATTTATTAAGGATACATATCAAGTAGAAATTTTCGAAAATGCTCCCGTTGGCACAACTGTAACTAAAGTGAGTGCGATAGATCAAGATGAAGGAGCTAATGGAGAAATAGAGTACAGTCTCAGCAAAACATTAGTACGTAACGTTTATGACATATTTGAACTGGATAGATTAAATGGTAAAATTCGGCTTAAGGGGCTGTTGAATTATGAAGAATCAGAAACATATCGATTAGATATTGAGGCGACGGACAAAGGGACACCTCCACTAACGAGTCGTTGCAGAGTTACTGTAAAGGTAAAAGACGTTAATGACAATCCTCCAGAAATAGAAGTGACATCACTGTCAAACACTGTCCCTGAAGATTCAAAGCCTGGAACTGTTATTTCTCTGATCAGTGTGAGTGATAAAGACTCTGGCGTCAACGGAAAAATTATTTCCCGCATCACTTCAGACGTACCTTTTGAGCTGAAACCTTCCTATAAGGAGAACACTTATTCAATCGTCACAAAGGCATTTTTGGATCGGGAAATGACGTCACACTATGAAATAATAATACAGGCTGTTGACTGTGGTGAGCCGCCTTTGTCTACTGTTAGAAGTATTCAGGTTCAGGTATCGGATATAAATGACAACAGTCCCAGATTTATCCAGAATCCTTTACAGTTTTATCTGGTGGAAAATAATGTTGCTGGAGCTTCAATATTTTCTGTTAGTGCAACAGACAATGACGTGAGTGAGAACGCTGTGATCAGTTATAGTATCGCAAGGTTAAACGATGTGACGTCATTCTTGAACGTAAACTCAGAGAACGGACAAATTTCAGCTCTGAAAAGTTTTGACTTTGAAACTCTAAAAACGTTCCAGTTCCAAGTGGTTGCCTCAGATTCTGGAAGTCCGTCACTGAGCAGCAACGTGACAGTGAAGGTGTTCATTCTGGATCAGAACGACAACGCTCCAGTCATCCTGTATCCAGTCAGCTCCAACGGTTCTGCTGAAGGTGTGGAGGAGATTCCCCGCAATGTGAACGCAGGACACTTGGTGACTAAAGTCAGAGCCTATGATGCTGATATAGGATATAACGGCTGGTTGTTGTTCTCACTGCAGCAAGTTAGTGACCACAGTCTCTTTGGTTTGGACCGCTACACAGGACAGATCAGAACACTGCGCTCATTCACAGAGACAGACGAGGCTGAGCATAAACTGGTCATACTGGTCAAAGACAATGGCAACGTTTCCCTGTCAGCAACAGCTACTGTGATGGTCAAACTGGTGGAGCCCAAAGAGGCTTTTGCTGCTTCTGACCTTCAAAGTTCTGCAAAGGACGACGAGGACAGTCATGTGACTTTTTATCTGATGATCACTTTGGGCTCCGTTTCAGTTCTCTTCATCATCAGCATCATCGTCCTGATTGCAATGCAGTGCTCCAAATCTCCAGACTACACTTCTAAATATCTGCCAGAGACTAATTATGATGGAACACTGTGCCACAGCATCCAGTACAGATCAGGAGACAAACGCTACATGTTAGTTGGACCCAGGATGAGTATAGGATCTACTATAGTACCAGGCAGCCACGCTAATACACTGGTGCTCCCTGACAGGAGGAGAAACAATGAGGAGGTAAGAGTCTGTGAACTTTTATTCATTCTTCTATTTACTAATGTCACCAGTGAAACACATAATTCTATTTTTTCATCAAGGTATTTAATAATGTGTGTATCATTTATTTCAGTAATTAGGGGGATCATTTCTAAATAGATCTGAATTCAATTTGTTTGTTAATATTTTAGCAAAAAGTTATATTTATTGTTTTTTTAAAAAAAAAAATAGATGATAAATATCTGTTATTACATGTGATCACTGTTCGAACCAGGCCAGAATAATGTCTGTACTGAACAGTTGCTGCAGGTGTTGTGTTAACTTGTACAAGCACAGTTATTTGTTAGGTCAGTCGGGCGCGGTTTCTCTCTCCCTGCAGCACTTTGAACCTTGAGCAGTCTGAGGCTGGAGTTCTGTCCCTGGTGCTGAAACACGTCTGGCTGGCATTCATAAAATAATCTCAGCTCATGAAAAGTTTTGTTTTTAGAAAACCAGTTTGATGCAGGCTATAATACTATTCAGTGATCAGTTTTATATTTGCTCATATATTCGTTCATGTAAATGAGACGTTCTCCGTTTTCTTTACCACTGGGTGTCACTCTTACACCGGCAACTTAGTCCACGGTGTCCCTCCCCTTAAAAACCTTTGTTTGCTGAACACACTCGAGTCTGTATTTGGTTCAGACAGAATCAGAGTGTAGTAGAATTTCGCTGTTTCAAATTATGCGTTAATTAGCGGGTTGGACGTTCATTTCTTTTGTGTTTTGCTCACCGTCATCCGTGTGTTGCTGGATAATGATGAAGATCGTCAGAGAAAACCATCGACGGGGGGTTCGTCGGATTTCTTTTTATTTGGCTCTAGTGCTGCTGTTCGGGGAGCAGGCTTCGGCTCAGATACGGTACTCTGTTCCAGAGGAGGTACGAGTGGGAACTGTGGTGGGAAATGTGGCAAAGGATCTCGGCCTTGATAGCGGTTCTTTGACTGATCGACGGTTCCGCGCTGTGTCTGGGAACGAGGAGGCTATTTTTGAGGTGAACCAGAATAACGGGGCTCTGTTCGTGCGCAAGCACATCGACAGGGAGCAGCTCTGTCAGGGCAGCGGCGCTTGTGTAATGGAGCTGAAAATCCTGGTGGAGAATCCTTTGGAGATACACTACATAAATGTGGAAATTACCGATGTGAACGATCATTCTCCTACATTTCCCGAGAAGGAACAAACGTTTGAAATCGCTGAGCACACATTACCAGGAAGGAGATTTCAGTTGCACACTGCTCGTGATCCTGATGCTGGAATTAATTCGATTCGAACCTACACGGTGACCGCAAACGAGCATTTTGAAATAAGTGTACGACAAAGTGATGCTGGAAAGATTCCATTTCTAGTGCTTAAGAAATTGCTAGATCGAGAACATAAAGATAAACACACGCTAATAGTTACAGCCGTAGACGGAGGAAAACCTCCGAGATCAGGGGCGTTAAATGTTACCTATTATTGTTCTTGATATTAATGATAACCGTCCGACATTTAATCAAGAGATGTATCAAATTTCTATGAAAGAAAATAGTAAAAATTGGCACCTCTATATTTAGCTCTGAATGCAACAGATCCCGATGAAGGAAGTAATGGAGAAATTGAATACAGCTTTGGAAAAACTGTGAAAAAATCAGTCTTTGACAGTTTTTGAACTGGACAAATTAACTGGAGATATTAAAATAAAGGGATTAGTGGACTATGAGCAAAATGACATGTATGAACTCGATATTGAGGCATCAGATAAAGGAGCACCACCATTATCGGGTGAGTGTAGAATTGTTATTAAGATTTTAGACGTCAACGACAATCCACCGGAAATAGAGGTGACGTCACTGTCCAATACTGTACCTGAAGGTTCAAAGCCTGGAACTGTTATTTCTCTGATTAGTGTGAAGGATAAAGACTCTGGAGTCAATGCAAAAATAATTTCCCAAATTTTGAATGATGTCCCATTTGAATTAAAGCCTTCATACAAAGAAAACACATACTCTGTTGTGAGCAGGGGACCCCTAAACAGAGAGGAGGTGTCAAGTTATGAAATATTGATTAAAGCCTTTGATTGTGGAGAACCTCCCCTGTCAGCTCTAAAAACACTGAACATTTATTTATCAGATGTTAATGACAACAGCCCACATTTTGAACAAAGTGCTTTATTTTTTTATCTGGAGGAAAATAATATTCCAGGAAAAACAATATTCTCCGTGAATGCAAAGGACATTGATATTAATGAAAATGCAGAGATTACCTATGACATTCTAAGAGACGTCAGTCATAATGACATACTTTCTTTTCTAAATATCAATTCAAAAACTGGACAAATTTCAGCTCTCAAAAGTTTTGACTTTGAAACTTTGAAAACGTTCCAGTTCCAAGTTGTTGCCTCAGATTCTGGAAGTCCGTCACTGAGCAGCAACGTGACAGTGAACGTGTTCATTCTGGATCAGAACGACAACGCTCCAGTCATCCTGTATCCAGTCAGCTCCAACGGTTCTGCTGAAGGTGTGGAGGAGATTCCCCGCAATGTGAACGCAGGACACTTGGTGACTAAAGTCAGAGCCTATGATGCTGATATAGGATATAACGGCTGGTTGTTGTTCTCACTGCAGCAAGTTAGTGACCACAGTCTCTTTGGTTTGGACCGCTACACAGGACAGATCAGAACACTGCGCTCATTCACAGAGACAGACGAGGCTGAGCATAAACTGGTCATACTGGTCAAAGACAATGGCAACGTTTCCCTGTCAGCAACAGCTACTGTGATGGTCAAACTGGTGGAGCCCAAAGAGGCTTTTGCTTCTTCTGACCTTCAAAGTTCTGCAAAGGACGATGAGGACAGTCACGTGACTTTTTATCTGATCATCACTTTGGGCTCCGTGTCAGTTCTCTTCATCATCAGCATCATCGTCCTGATTGCAATGCAGTGCTCCAAATCTCCAGACTACACTTCTAAATATCTGCCAGAGACTAATTATGATGGAACACTGTGCCACAGCATCCAGTACAGATCAGGAGACAAACGCTACATGTTAGTTGGACCCAGGATGAGTATAGGATCTACTATAGTACCAGGCAGCCACGCTAATACGCTGGTGCTCCCTGACAGGAGGAGAAACAATGAGGAGGTAAGAGATTTGTAGTTAAATGTTTTGCTGATTGCTCAGATGTGTACCATGTTGATGAATGTTATTTATGATGGAATAAGAGAGGAGATTGTTGGGTCTGAATTTCAGCCAGTTCTCAAGCTATAAAAGGAAACGTCAGTCCCTCTTTGTGCTGCTTACCTACAGATTTCTCTGACAGGAAAAAAAACATAAAAAACAACAAAAATGTTATAATAGAATGTATTATTCTCAAATAATTATTGAAAGCAGTATTATGAATTCCTAGTTTCTCACGGCTCCATACTTGATTCATTTATATCATGTTTGGCAAAAGCTGCTAAATATAAAGTCAAACTCTTTTGAATCATAACACTCAGTACACAGGTCGTAACAATGATTGCAGTTATCCTGTTTCTTATTGAAGAGTTTTCTTTTATTTGTTACTTTTGGTGCTGTTTTCTCTTTATAATAGATGAATCTAGATTTTTTAAAAGGGTAAACTGAGATCCATTTGCTTTCCATGGTGCTGAAATTCTTGGAATCCAATCAGAGAAAATCTCCCGTCTGGTCAGTCAACAATTCTTTTTTTTACTTCTCACTATCTTGTACTGCAGTGTCTACAATTCTAAAAACAGAGGTAAATAATTAATAATACACTTAGAACTGCCCATTATAGTCTGAAAATACTGAAATGACGGGTTGTTTTTACGAGTATAATAACGGGCATTTTTTAAATATAATTGTGTTCTTGGCAACTGTGGACCACGTGGTTTCTCCCCCTCTTGGTGTCACTGTTACATCAAAAGTGCCATAAACGGGAACCAGACCCTCCTCACTGAAGGCTTTGTTCGGTAGCTCACAGCTGAGGATGCACTTGATTTCATTCTGAGCCTCGGTGAGTCCGGGTCCTCTATTTCCTATATGCGACATTGAAAAGGTCGGAATTACACAATCAGATTGTTGCTGACACGGGCTCGTGTGTGGATGCGTTTAACAATCATGATGGGAAATAAAACACGTCGCTTTGGAGCCCGTTCCTGCTTTTTCCTTTTTCATTTTTCCGTTCTGCTGATTTTCGGGAAGGCTGTGGCTGAACTGCGGTATTCAATTCCAGAGGAGACGAGAGAAGGAACCGCTGTTGGAAATGTCGCTAAAGATCTTGGAATGGATAGAACATCGCTGGCTGATCGGGGATTGCGCGTTGTTTCTGGATCTAAGGAGGCTTTTTTCGACGTGGACGCGGACACTGGTGCGTTAAAGGTCCGTAAGAAAATCGACAGAGAGGAGACGTGTCCGGGCAGAAGTGCGTGTTTGATTGAGCTTAAGATTCTTGTTGAAAACCCTCTGGAAATACATTATGTTGTTGTAGAAATCACCGATATTAATGATCACTCACCTAGTTTTCCTGAAACTGAACAAAGATTTCAAATTGCAGAGCAAACATCATCGGGGACTCGATTCGAAATACATGCAGCCCGCGATCCGGACTCCGGCGTGAATTCCATCCGTACATATTTAATATCAGCAAATGATCATTTTGATATCGAGACGAGTCAAACCGATGAAGATAAAATCCCACTTTTGTTGCTAAAGAAACAATTAGATAGAGAGGAAAAACAGAAACACTCGTTAGTTGTGACAGCGGTTGATGGAGGTAAACCTCAAAGATCTGGAACATTAAATGTTTCCATTATTGTTCTTGATAATAATGATAATCGTCCTGTATTTATTAAGGATACATATCAAGTAGAAATTTTCGAAAATGCTCCCGTTGGCACAACTGTAACTAAAGTGAGTGCGATAGATCAAGATGAAGGAGCTAATGGAGAAATAGAGTACAGTCTCAGCAAAACATTAGTACGTAACGTTTATGACATATTTGAACTGGATAGATTAAATGGTAAAATTCGGCTTAAGGGGCTGTTGAATTATGAAGAATCAGAAACATATCGATTAGATATTGAGGCGACGGACAAAGGGACACCTCCACTAACGAGTCGTTGCAGAGTTACTGTAAAGGTAAAAGACGTTAATGACAATCCTCCAGAAATAGAAGTGACATCACTGTCAAACACTGTCCCTGAAGATTCAAAGCCTGGAACTGTTATTTCTCTGATCAGTGTGAGTGATAAAGACTCTGGCGTCAACGGAAAAATTATTTCCCGCATCACTTCAGACGTACCTTTTGAGCTGAAACCTTCCTATAAGGAGAACACTTATTCAATCGTCACAAAGGCATTTTTGGATCGGGAAATGACGTCACACTATGAAATAATAATACAGGCTGTTGACTGTGGTGAGCCGCCTTTGTCTACTGTTAGAAGTATTCAGGTTCAGGTATCGGATATAAATGACAACAGTCCCAGATTTATCCAGAATCCTTTACAGTTTTATCTGGTGGAAAATAATGTTGCTGGAGCTTCAATATTTTCTGTTAGTGCAACAGACAATGACGTGAGTGAGAACGCTGTGATCAGTTATAGTATCGCAAGGTTAAACGATGTGACGTCATTCTTGAACGTAAACTCAGAGAACGGACAAATTTCAGCTCTGAAAAGTTTTGACTTTGAAACTCTAAAAACGTTCCAGTTCCAAGTGGTTGCCTCAGATTCTGGAAGTCCGTCACTGAGCAGCAACGTGACAGTGAAGGTGTTCATTCTGGATCAGAACGACAACGCTCCAGTCATCCTGTATCCAGTCAGCTCCAACGGTTCTGCTGAAGGTGTGGAGGAGATTCCCCGCAATGTGAACGCAGGACACTTGGTGACTAAAGTCAGAGCCTATGATGCTGATATAGGATATAACGGCTGGTTGTTGTTCTCACTGCAGCAAGTTAGTGACCACAGTCTCTTTGGTTTGGACCGCTACACAGGACAGATCAGAACACTGCGCTCATTCACAGAGACAGACGAGGCTGAGCATAAACTGGTCATACTGGTCAAAGACAATGGCAACGTTTCCCTGTCAGCAACAGCTACTGTGATGGTCAAACTGGTGGAGCCCAAAGAGGCTTTTGCTGCTTCTGACCTTCAAAGTTCTGCAAAGGACGACGAGGACAGTCATGTGACTTTTTATCTGATGATCACTTTGGGCTCCGTTTCAGTTCTCTTCATCATCAGCATCATCGTCCTGATTGCAATGCAGTGCTCCAAATCTCCAGACTACACTTCTAAATATCTGCCAGAGACTAATTATGATGGAACACTGTGCCACAGCATCCAGTACAGATCAGGAGACAAACGCTACATGTTAGTTGGACCCAGGATGAGTATAGGATCTACTATAGTACCAGGCAGCCACGCTAATACCCTGGTGCTCCCTGACAGGAGGAGAAACAATGAGGAGGTAAGAGTCTGTGAACTTTTATTCATTCTTCTATTTACTAATGTCACCAGTGAAACACATAATTCTATTTTTTTAGTCAAGGTATTTAATAATGTGTGTATCATTTATTTCAGTAATTAGGGGGATCATTTCTAAATAGATCTGAATTCAATTTGTTTGTTAATATTTTAGCAAAAAGTTATATTTATTGTTTTTTAAAAAAAAAAATAGATGATAAATATCTGTTATTACATGTGATCACTGTTCGAACCAGGCAAGACTAATGTCTGTACTGAACAGTTGCTGCAGGTGTTGTGTTAACTTGTACAAGCACAGTTATTTGTTAGATCAGTCGGGCGCGGTTTCTCTCTCCCTGCAGCACTTTGAACCTTGAGCAGTCTGAGGCTGGAGTTCTGTCCCTGGTGCTGAAACACGTCTGGCTGGCATTCATAAAATAATCTCAGCTCATGAAAAGTTTTGTTTTTAGAAAACCAGTTTGATGCAGGCTATAATACTATTCAGTGATCAGTTTTATATTTGCTCATATATTCGTTCATGTAAATGAGACGTTCTCCGTTTTCTTTACCACTGGGTGTCACTCTTACACCGGCAACTTAGTCCACGGTGTCCCTCCCCTTAAAAACCTTTGTTTGCTGAACACACTCGAGTCTGTATTTGGTTCAGACAGAATCAGAGTGTAGTAGAATTTCGCTGTTTCAAATTATGCGTTAATTAGCGGGTTGGACGTTCATTTCTTTTGTGTTTTGCTCACCGTCATCCGTGTGTTGCTGGATAATGATGAAGATCGTCAGAGAAAACCATCGACGGGGGGTTCGTCGGATTTCTTTTTATTTGGCTCTAGTGCTGCTGTTCGGGGAGCAGGCTTCGGCTCAGATACGGTACTCTGTTCCAGAGGAGGTACGAGTGGGAACTGTGGTGGGAAATGTGGCAAAGGATCTCGGCCTTGATAGCGGTTCTTTGACTGATCGACGGTTCCGCGCTGTGTCTGGGAACGAGGAGGCTATTTTTGAGGTGAACCAGAATAACGGGGCTCTGTTCGTGCGCAAGCACATCGACAGGGAGCAGCTCTGTCAGGGCAGCGGCGCTTGTGTAATGGAGCTGAAAATCCTGGTGGAGAATCCTTTGGAGATACACTACATAAATGTGGAAATTACCGATGTGAACGATCATTCTCCTACATTTCCCGAGAAGGAACAAACGTTTGAAATCGCTGAGCACACATTACCAGGAAGGAGATTTCAGTTGCACACTGCTCGTGATCCTGATGCTGGAATTAATTCGATTCGAACCTACACGGTGACCGCAAACGAGCATTTTGAAATAAGTGTACGACAAAGTGATGCTGGAAAGATTCCATTTCTAGTGCTTAAGAAATTGCTAGATCGAGAACATAAAGATAAACACACGCTAATAGTTACAGCCGTAGACGGAGGAAAACCTCCGAGATCAGGGGCGTTAAATGTTACTATTATTGTTCTTGATATTAATGATAACCGTCCGACATTTACTCAAGAGATGTATCAAATTTCTATGAAAGAAAATATAAAAATTGGCACCTCTATATTTACTCTGAATGCAACAGATCCCGATGAAGGAATTAATGGAGAAATTGAATACAGCTTTGGAAAAACTGTGAAAAAATCAGTCTTTGACGTTTTTGAACTGGACAAATTAACTGGAGATATTAAAATAAAGGGATTAGTGGACTATGAGCAAAATGACATGTATGAACTCGATATTGAGGCATCAGATAAAGGAGCACCACCATTATCGGGTGAGTGTAGAATTGTTATTAAGATTTTAGACGTCAACGACAATCCACCGGAAATAGAGGTGACGTCACTGTCCAATACTGTACCTGAAGGTTCAAAGCCTGGAACTGTTATTTCTCTGATTAGTGTGAAGGATAAAGACTCTGGAGTCAATGCAAAAATAATTTCCCAAATTTTGAATGATGTCCCATTTGAATTAAAGCCTTCATACAAAGAAAACACATACTCTGTTGTGAGCAGGGGACCCCTAAACAGAGAGGAGGTGTCAAGTTATGAAATATTGATTAAAGCCTTTGATTGTGGAGAACCTCCCCTGTCAGCTCTAAAAACACTGAACATTTATTTATCAGATGTTAATGACAACAGCCCACATTTTGAACAAAGTGCTTTATTTTTTTATCTGGAGGAAAATAATATTCCAGGAAAAACAATATTCTCCGTGAATGCAAAGGACAATGATATTAATGAAAATGCAGAGATTACCTATGACATTCTGAGAGACGTCAGTCATAATGACATACTTTCTTTTCTAAATATCAATTCAAAAACTGGACAAATTTCAGCTCTCAAAAGTTTTGACTTTGAAACTTTGAAAACGTTCCAGTTCCAAGTTGTTGCCTCAGATTCTGGAAGTCCGTCACTGAGCAGCAACGTGACAGTGAACGTGTTCATTCTGGATCAGAACGACAACGCTCCAGTCATCCTGTATCCAGTCAGCTCCAACGGTTCTGCTGAAGGTGTGGAGGAGATTCCCCGCAATGTGAACGCAGGACACTTGGTGACTAAAGTCAGAGCCTATGATGCTGATATAGGATATAACGGCTGGTTGTTGTTCTCACTGCAGCAAGTTAGTGACCACAGTCTCTTTGGTTTGGACCGCTACACAGGACAGATCAGAACACTGCGCTCATTCACAGAGACAGACGAGGCTGAGCATAAACTGGTCATACTGGTCAAAGACAATGGCAACGTTTCCCTGTCAGCAACAGCTACTGTGATGGTCAAACTGGTGGAGCCCAAAGAGGCTTTTGCTGCTTCTGACCTTCAAAGTTCTGCAAAGGACGATGAGGACAGTCACGTGACTTTTTATCTGATCATCACTTTGGGCTCCGTGTCAGTTCTCTTCATCATCAGCATCATCGTCCTGATTGCAATGCAGTGCTCCAAATCTCCAGACTACACTTCTAAATATCTGCCAGAGACTAATTATGATGGGACACTGTGCCACAGCATCCAGTACAGATCAGGAGACAAACGCTACATGTTAGTTGGACCCAGGATGAGTATAGGATCTACTATAGTACCAGGCAGCCACGCTAATACGCTGGTGCTCCCTGACAGGAGGAGAAACAATGAGGAGGTAAGAGATTTGTAGTTAAATGTTTTTCTGATTGCTCAGACGTGTACCATGTTGATGAATGTTATTTATGATGGAATAAGAGAGGAGATTGTTGGGTCTGAATTTCAGCCAGTTCTCAAGCTATAAAAGGAAACGTCAGTCCATCTTTGTGCTGCTTACCTACAGATTTCTCTGACAGGAAAAAAAACATAAAAAACAACAAAAATGTTATAATAGAATGTATTATTCTCAAATAATTATTGAAAGCAGTATTATCAATTCCTAGTTTCTCACGGCTCCATACTTGATTCATTTATATCATGTTTGGCAAAAGCTGCTAAATATAAAGTCAAACTCTTTTGAATCATAACACTCAGTACACAGGTCGTAACAATGATTGCAGTTATCCTGTTTCTTATTGAAGAGTTTTCTTTTATTTGTTACTTTTGGTGCTGTTTTCTCTTTATAATAGATGAATATAGATTTTTTAAAAGGGTAAACTGAGATCCATTTGCTTTCCATGGTGCTGAAATTCTAAGAATCCAATCAGAGAAAATCTCTCTCTGGTCAGTCAATATTTCGTTTTTGTTCTCACTATCTTGTACTGCAGTGTCTACAATTCTAAAAACAGAGGTAAATAATTAATAATACACGTAAAACTGCCCGTTATAGCCTGACAACATTGAAATGACGGGTTGTTTTTACGAGTATAATAACGGGCATCTTTTTAGTGAATTGTGTTTTTGGCAACTGTGAACCACGTGGTTTCTCCCCCCTCTTGGTGTCACTGTTACATCAAAAGTGCCATAAACGAGAACCAGACCCTCCTCACTGAAGGCTTTGTTCGGTAGCTCACATCTGAGGATGCACTTGATTTCATTCTGAGCCTCGGTGAGTCCGGGTCCTCTATTTTCTCGATGCGATATTGAAAAGGTCGGAATTACACAATCAGATTGTTGCTGACACAGGCTCGTGTGTGGATGCGTTTGGGAATCACGATGGGAAATAAAACACGTCGCTTTGGAGCCCGTTCTTGCTTTTTCCTTTTTCATTTTTCCGTTCTGCTGATTTTCGGGAAGGCTGTGGCTGAACTGCGGTATTCAATTCCAGAGGAGACGAGAGAAGGAACCGCTGTTGGAAATGTCGCTAAAGATCTTGGAATGGATAGAACATCGCTGGCTGATCGGGGATTGCGCGTTGTTTCTGGATCTAAGGAGGCTTTTTTCGACGTGGACGCGGACACTGGTGCGTTAAAGGTCCGTAAGAAAATCGACAGAGAGGAGACGTGTCCGGGCAGAAGTGCGTGTTTGATTGAGCTTAAGATTCTTGTTGAAAACCCTCTGGAAATACATTATGTTGTTGTAGAAATCACCGATATTAATGATCACTCACCTATTTTTCCTGAAACTGAACAAAGATTTCAAATTGCAGAGCAAACATCATCGGGGACTCGATTCGAAATACATGCAGCCCGCGATCCGGACTCCGGCGTGAATTCCATCCGTACATATTTAATATCAGCAAATGATCATTTTGATATCGAGACGAGTCAAACCGATGAAGATAAAATCCCACTTTTGTTGCTAAAGAAACAATTAGATAGAGAGGAAAAACAGAAACACTCGTTATTTGTGACGGCGGTTGATGGAGGTAAACCTCAAAGATCAGGAACATTAAATGTTTCCATTATTGTTCTTGATAATAATGATAATCGTCCTGTATTTATCAAGGATACATATCAAGTAGAAATTTTCGAAAATGCTCCCGTTGGCACAACTGTAACTAAAGTGAGTGCGATAGATCCAGATGAAGGAGCTAATGGAGAAATAGAGTACAGTCTCAGCAAAACATTAGTACGTAACGTTTATGACATATTTGAACTGGATAGATTAAATGGTAAAATTCGGCTTAAGGGGCTGTTGAATTATGAAGAATCAGAAACATATCGATTAGATATTGAGGCGACGGACAAAGGGACACCTCCACTAACGAGTCGTTGCAGAGTTACTGTAAAGGTAAAAGACGTTAATGACAATCCTCCAGAAATAGAAGTGACATCACTGTCAAACACTGTCCCTGAAGATTCAAAGCCTGGAACTGTTATTTCTCTGATCAGTGTGAGTGATAAAGACTCTGGTGTCAACGGAAAAATTATTTCACGCATCACTTCAGACGTACCTTTTGAGCTGAAACCTTCCTATAAGGAGAACACTTACTCTATCGTCACAAAGGGATTTTTGGATCGGGAAATGACGTCACACTATGACATAATAATACAGGCTGTTGACTGTGGTGAGCCGCCTTTGTCTACTGTTAGAAGTATTCAGGTTCAGGTATCGGATATAAATGACAACAGTCCCAGATTTATCCAGAATCCTTTACAGTTTTATCTGGTGGAAAATAATGTTGCTGGAGCTTCAATATTTTCTGTTAGTGCAACAGACAATGACGTGAGTGAGAACGCTGTGATCAGTTATAGTATCGCAAGGTTAAACGATGTGACGTCATTCTTGAACGTAAACTCAGAGAACGGACAAATTTCAGCTCTGAAAAGTTTTGACTTTGAAACTCTAAAAACGTTCCAGTTCCAAGTGGTTGCCTCAGATTCTGGAAGTCCGTCACTGAGCAGCAACGTGACAGTGAAGGTGTTCATTCTGGATCAGAACGACAACGCTCCAGTCATCCTGTATCCAGTCAGCTCCAACGGTTCTGCTGAAGGTGTGGAGGAGATTCCCCGCAATGTGAACGCAGGACACTTGGTGACTAAAGTCAGAGCCTATGATGCTGATATAGGATATAACGGCTGGTTGTTGTTCTCACTGCAGCAAGTTAGTGACCACAGTCTCTTTGGTTTGGACCGCTACACAGGACAGATCAGAACACTGCGCTCATTCACAGAGACAGACGAGGCTGAGCATAAACTGGTCATACTGGTCAAAGACAATGGCAACGTTTCCCTGTCAGCAACAGCTACTGTGATGGTCAAACTGGTGGAGCCCAAAGAGGCTTTTGCTGCTTCTGACCTTCAAAGTTCTGCAAAAGACGACGAGGACAGTCACGTGACTTTTTATCTGATGATCACTTTGGGCTCCGTTTCAGTTCTCTTCATCATCAGCATCATCGTCCTGATTGCAATGCAGTGCTCCAAATCTCCAGACTACACTTCTAAATATCTGCCAGAGACTAATTATGATGGAACACTTTGCCACAGCATCCAGTACAGATCAGGAGACAAACGCTACATGTTAGTTGGACCCAGGATGAGTATAGGATCTACTATAGTACCAGGCAGCCACGCTAACACACTGGTGCTCCCTGACAGGAGGAGAAACAATGAGGAGGTAAGAGACTGTGAACTTTTATTCATTCTTCTATTTACTAATGTCACCAGTGAAACACATAATTCTATTTTTTTAGTCAAGGTATTTAATAATGTGTGTATCATTTATTTCAGTAATTAGGGGGATCATTTCTAAATAGATCTGAATTCAATTTGTTTGTTAATATTTTAGCAAAAAGTTATATTTATTGTTTTTAAAAAAAAAATAGATGATAAATATCTGTTATTACATGTGATCACTGTTCGAACCAGGCAAGACTAATGTCTGTACTGAACAGTTGCTGCAGGTGTTGTGTTAACTTGTACAAGCACAAATATTTCTTATGGTCAGTCGGGCGCGGTTTCTCTCTCCCTGCAGCACTTTGAACCTTGAGCAGTCTGAGGCTGGAGTTCTGTCCCTGGTGCTGAAACACGTCCGGCTGGCATTCATAAAATAATCTCAGCTCATGAAAAGTTTTGTTTTTAGAAAACCAGTTTGATGCAGGCTATAATAATATTCAGTGATCAGTTTTATATTTGCTCATATATTTGTTCAGATAAATGAGACGTTCTCCGTTTTCTTTACCACTGGGTGTCACTCTTACACCGGCAACTTAGTCCACGGTGTCCCTCCCCTTAAAAACCTTTGTTTGCTGAACACACTCGAGTCTGTATTTGGTTCAGACAGAATCAGAGTGTAGTAGAATTTCGCTGTTTCAAATTATGCGTTAATTAGCGGGTTGGACGTTCATTTCTTTTGTGTTTTGCTCACCGTCATCCGTGTGTTGCTGGATAATGATGAAGATCGTCAGAGAAAACCATCGACGGGGATTTCGTCGGATTTCTTTTTATTTGGCTCTAGTGCTGCTGTTCGGGGAGCAGGCTTCGGCTCAGATACGCTACTCTGTTCCAGAGGAGGTTCGAGTGGGAACTGTGGTGGGAAATGTGGCAAAGGATCTCGGCCTTGATAGCGGTTCTTTGACTGATCGACGGTTCCGCGCTGTGTCTGGAAACGAGGAGGCTATTTTTGAGGTGAACCAGAATAACGGGGCTCTGTTCGTGCGCAAGCACATCGACAGGGAGCAGCTCTGTCAGGGCAGCGGCGCTTGTGTAATGGAGCTGAAAATCCTGGTGGAGAATCCTTTGGAGATACACTACATAAATGTGGAAATTACCGATGTGAACGATCATTCTCCTACATTTCCTGAGAAGGAACAAACGTTTGCAATCGCTGAGCACACATTACCAGGAAGGAGATTTCAGTTGCACACTGCTCGTGATCCTGATGCTGGAATTAATTCGATTCGAACCTACACGGTGACCGCAAACGAGCATTTTGAAATCGACATCAGCCAAATTGAGGAGGAAAAGGTTCCATTTTTAGTTTTAAAGAAAACTTTAGATCGAGAACATAAAGACAAACACAAGCTAATAGTTACAGCTGTAGACGGAGGAAAACCTCCGAGATCAGGGGCGTTAAATGTAACGATTTTTGTTCTTGATATTAATGATAACCGTCCTATATTTAATCAAGAGATGTATCAAATTTCCATTAAAGAAAATATTAAAGCGGGAACTTCAGTATTTAGATTATTTGCATCTGACCCTGATGAAGGCAGTAATGGAGAAATTGAATACAAGTTAGGAAAAACACTGAGGCGAAAAATCTATGACATTTTTGAATTGGACACAATAACTGGAATAATTACTGTAAAAGGAACAGTGGATTATGAAGAAAATGAGATTTACAAACTGGATGTTGAAGCATCAGATAAAGGAACACCTCCTTTAACGGGTGAGTGCAGAGTCATTATTAAGATCATCGACGTTAATGACAATGCTCCAGAAATAGAAGTGACATCACTGTCAAACACTGTCCCTGAAGATTCAAAGCCTGGAACTGTTATTTCTCTGATCAGTGTGAGTGATAAAGACTCTGGTGTCAACGGAAAAATTATTTCACGCATCACTTCAGATGTACCTTTTGAGCTGAAACCTTCCTATAAGGAGAACACTTACTCTATCGTCACAAAGGGATTTTTGGATCGGGAAATGACGTCACACTATGACATAATAATACAGGCTGTTGACTGTGGTGAGCCGCCTTTGTCTACTGTTAGAAGTATTCAGGTTCAGGTATCGGATATAAATGACAACAGTCCCAGATTTATCCAGAATCCTTTACAGTTTTATCTGGTGGAAAATAATGTTGCTGGAGCTTCAATATTTTCTGTTAGTGCAACAGACAATGACGTGAGTGAGAACGCTGTGATCAGTTATAGTATCGCAAGGTTAAACGATGTGACGTCATTCTTGAACGTAAACTCAGAGAACGGACAAATTTCAGCTCTGAAAAGTTTTGACTTTGAGACCCTAAAAACATTCCAGTTCCAAGTTGTTGCCTCAGATTCTGGAAGTCCGTCACTGAGCAGCAACGTGACAGTGAAGGTGTTCATTCTGGATCAGAACGACAACGCTCCAGTCATCCTGTATCCAGTCAGCTCCAACGGTTCTGCTGAAGGTGTGGAGGAGATTCCCCGCAATGTGAACGCAGGACACTTGGTGACTAAAGTCAGAGCCTATGATGCTGATATAGGATATAACGGCTGGTTGTTGTTCTCACTGCAGCAAGTTAGTGACCACAGTCTCTTTGGTTTGGACCGCTACACAGGACAGATCAGAACACTGCGCTCATTCACAGAGACAGACGAGGCTGAGCATAAACTGGTCATACTGGTCAAAGACAATGGCAACGTTTCCCTGTCAGCAACAGCTACTGTGATGGTGAAACTGGTGGAGCCCAAAGAGGCTTTTGCTGCTTCTGACCTTCAAAGTTCTGCAAAGGACGATGAGGACAGTCACATGACTTTTTATCTGATCATCACTTTGGGCTCTGTGTCAGTTCTCTTCATCATCAGCATCATTGTCCTGATTACAATGCAGTGCTCCAAATCTCCAGACTACACTTCTAAATATCTGCCAGAGACTAATTATGATGGAACACTGTGCCACAGCATCCAGTACAGATCAGGAGACAAACGCTACATGTTAGTTGGACCCAGGATGAGTATAGGATCTACTATAGTACCAGGCAGCCACGCTAATACACTGGTGCTCCCTGACAGGAGGAGAAAGAATGAGGAGGTAAGAGCCATTCAAACATTGTTTTAATTCCTGTTTGCACAATCTTTATAATAGAATTACAGTACTGTCATAACTAAACGCATAATTATTTTAAATCAAGTATATCACATTTATAGTTTTGAATTACTTTTAACAAAAAAAAATAAAATAATAGTCATTGAAATAATACTTATTTGACTCTTACTACAAATAATGTAAGTAATAATACTCATCTTTTTGTCTGTTTTATTGTGAGAAACAATTCTTGTACTTTATACATCGCCTCCTTTTGTTGTCATATTTTCCTCGGCTAAATTACTTTAATGGCACCTTCATTTTGCTTGGCTGGTTCTGATATGCCTTTGTTCAGAGTTGTTCGTTTTTTTGAGTTGATCGCAAGGTGGCACTAAACGTCCAGAAATACGGGTTACTGGTTTACTCTTCACCAGCCTGAACGGCTGCCTCTGAACCATTTACCATGCAGACGAGCGTCTCCTGGATGTAATTTTATTTTAACCATCAGTTTTCCAAGTCATCCCTCGTAAGGCTTGTCTTTTTGCATCAGCTCATAAAAAATCGTAAACCTATTGTATATTAGTTGATAAATCGTGGATTTTTTGGCATTGGTATTGGACAATGGAACGGAGTGGACAGGACTCCTGGCGACGCGGATGGAAATGGATTGTTTTCATGATGGTTTTGTGTTTGATTCTTCCAAAAACGACCGGCCAGATCAAATATTCTGTAACAGAGGAGATCAAGGAAGGCACCGCTGTTGGAAATATAGCAAAAGATCTTGGAATAGATTCAAATGTTTTGAAATTAAGGGGATTCCGCATTGTTTCCAGCGTCAACGATCCCCTTTTCAAGGTAAATGAAAACGACGGCGTTTTATATATAAACCGTAACATTGACCGAGAACAAATATGCCAGCGGTCCGGAGCTTGCGTGATAAACCTTAAAACGGTGCTCGAGAACCCACTTGAAATCCATTATGTTGCAATCGAAGTGTTAGACGTGAACGACCACTCGCCATCCTTCCCGGAGAGCAGTAAAAGGCTGGAAATATCAGAGTCCACCTTATCGGGAACCAAATTCCAGCTACAAGCAGCACTGGATCCTGATAGTGGATTAAATTCCGTTCAGCAATATAAATTAAGTCAAAACAACCATTTTCGCCTTGAAGTCAAAGACCGCAGTAAAGACGGGAAAGTGCCGATTTTACTGCTGCAACGCCCATTGGACAGAGAGGCCGTCAGCAACCACAGACTGCTGCTGACGGCCCTGGATGGAGGCAAGCCACCGAAATCAGGGACCATGGAGATAATGATTGACGTCTTAGATGTGAATGATAACGCGCCCGTGTTTACAAAGGATGCATATTCCACAGAAATAAATGAAAATGTGCCGCCCGGAACGACAATAATACGAGTCAACGCCACAGACATGGACGACGGTTTAAACGGAGACGTTAGCTATTATTTTGGCAACGTGAACAGCAAAGTTCGTGAGCTTTTTGATGTTAACGCCGCCACAGGAGAAATAATTGTAAAAGGAAAATTAGATTATGAAGTGGACGATAGTTATGAGATAGATATCCAGGCATCTGACAGTGGTTCCGTGCCACTCAGAACAGATAAAAGTATAACTGTAAAAATCAAAGATGTTAATGACAATTCACCTATAATTGAAGTGACATCGCTGTCTAACAAAATTTCAGAGGACTCCAGACTTGGAACTACAGTAGCACTTATAAGCATTACTGATTTAGACTCTGGGATAAACGGAAATGTTATCAGCTTTGTTGCCGGCGATGTTCCCTTTACATTAATGCCGTCAGTGCAGGAAAACATGCACGCCATTGTTACAAAGTCACACCTGGACAGGGAAAACCAATCGATATATGACGTCACAATCACAGCAAAAGACAGGGGTGAACCAGCCCTAACAACTGAAAAGACAGTCAGAGTTGTAGTCTCTGATGTCAATGACAACAGTCCACAGTTTTTCCAAGGTCAGTACAACTTTTATGTCTGTGAGAATAATGAGCCAGGAGTGTCACTTTTTTCTGTAAATGCCCAAGATGGTGACGAGGGGGATAATGCGGTGATTTCCTATCAAATTGCGAGAGATTCAAGCACTGACATTAAAGCAACCACCTTTCTAAACATCAATCAAGATAATGGAGATATTTTAGCTTTGAAAAGTTTTGACTTTGAGACACTGAAAACATTCCAGTTCCAAGTTGTTGCCTCAGATTCTGGAAGTCCGTCACTGAACAGCAACGTGACAGTGAACGTGTTCATTCTGGATCAGAACGACAACGCTCCAGTCATCCTGTATCCAGTCAGCTCCAACGGTTCTGCTGAAGGTGTGGAGGAGATTCCCCGCAATGTGAACGCAGGACACTTGGTGACTAAAGTCAGAGCCTATGATGCTGATATAGGATATAACGGCTGGTTGTTGTTCTCACTGCAGCAAGTTAGTGACCACAGTCTCTTTGGTTTGGACCGCTACACAGGACAGATCAGAACACTGCGCTCATTCACAGAGACAGACGAGGCTGAGCATAAACTGGTCATACTGGTCAAAGACAATGGCAACGTTTCCCTGTCAGCAACAGCTACTGTGATGGTCAAACTGGTGGAGCCCAAAGAGGCTTTTGCTGCTTCTGACCTTCAGAGTTCTGCAAAGGATGATGAGGACAGTCACGTGACTTTTTATCTGATCATCACTTTGGGCTCCGTGTCAGTTCTCTTCATCATCAGCATCATCGTCCTGATTGCAATGCAGTGCTCCAAATCTCCAGACTACACTTCTAAATATCTGCCAGAGACTAATTATGATGGAACACTGTGCCACAGCATCCAGTACAGATCAGGAGACAAACGCTACATGTTAGTTGGACCCAGGATGAGTATAGGATCTACTATAGTACCAGGCAGCCACGCTAACACACTGGTGCTCCCCGACAGGAGGAGAAACAATGAGGAGGTAAGAGATTTGTAGTTAAATGTTGTGCTGATTGCTCAGATGTGTACCATGTTGATGAATGTTATTTATGATGGAATAAGAGAGGAGATTGTTGGGTCTGAATTTCAGCCAGTTCTCAAACTAGAAAATTGACCTTCAGTCCCTCTTTGTGCTGCTTACCTACATATTTTCCTGACAGGAAAAAACACATAAAAAACAAAAGAAAATGTCATTATAAAATGTATTATTCTCAAATAACTATTGAATGCAGTATTATCAATTCCTAGTTTCTTACGCCTCCATACTTGATTCATTTATATAATGTTTGGCAAATGCTGGGAAATATTTTTAAGTCAAACTCTTTTGAATCATAACACTCAGTACACAGGTCGTAACATTGATTACAGTTATCCTGTTTCTCATTGAAGAGTTTCTTTTATTTGTTAGTTTTGGTGCTGTTTTCTCCTTATAATAGATGAATATAGATTTTTTTTTTTACAATAGATGAATATAGATTTTTTAAAAGGGTAAACTGAGATTCATTTGCTTTCCATGGTGCTGAAATTCTTGGAATCCAATCAGAGAAAATCTCTCGTCTGGTCAGTCAACAATTCTTTTTTTACTTCTCACTATCTTGTACTGCAGTGTCTACAATTCTAAAAACAGGGGTAAATAATTAATAATACACGTAGAACTGTCCGTTATAGCCTGACAACATTGAAATGACGGGTTGTTTTTACGAGTATGATAACGGGCATCTTTTTAATTAATTGTGTTCTTGGCAACTGTGAACCACGTGGTTTCTCCCCCCTCTTGGTGTCAGTGTTACATCAAAAGTGCCATAAACGGGAACCAGACCCTCCTCACTGAAGGCTTTGTTCGGTAGCTCACAGCTGAGGATGCACTCGATTTCATTCTGAGCCTCGGTGAGTCCGGGTCCTCTATTTCCTATATGCGATATTGAAAAGGTCGGAATTACACAATCCGATTGTTGCTGACACAGGCTCCTGTGTGGATGCGTTTGGGAATCACGATGGGAAATAAAACACGTCGCTTTGGATCCCGTTCCTGCTTTTTCCTTTTTCATTTTTCCGTCCTGCTGATTTTCGGGAAGGCTGTGGCTGAACTGCGGTATTCAATTCCAGAGGAGACGAGAGAAGGAACCGCTGTTGGAAATGTCGCTAAAGATCTTGGAATGGATAGAACATCGCTGGCTGATCGGGGATTGCGCGTTGTTTCTGGATCTAAGGAGGCTTTTTTCGACGTGGACGCGGACACTGGTGCGTTAAAGGTCCGTAAGAAAATCGACAGAGAGGAGACGTGTCCGGGCAGAAGTGCGTGTTTGATTGAGCTTAAGATTCTTGTTGAAAACCCTCTGGAAATACATTATGTTGTTGTAGAAATCACCGATGTTAATGATCACTCACCTAGTTTTCCTGAAACTGAACAACGGTTTGAAATGGCAGAACACACATCCCCGGGAACTCGATTTCAACTGCGTGTTGCCCGCGATCCGGACTCCGGAGTGAATTCCATCCGTACATATATACTATCAGCAAATGATCATTTTGACATCGAGACGAGTCAAACCGATGAAGATAAAATCCCACTTTTGTTGCTAAAGAAACAATTAGATAGAGAGGAAAAACAGAAACACTCGTTAGTTGTGACAGCGGTTGATGGAGGTAAACCTCAAAGATCTGGAACATTAAATGTTTCCATTATTGTTCTTGATATTAATGATAATCGACCCCAATTTACTAAGGATACATATCAAGTTGAAATATATGAAAATGTTCCTGTTGGCACAACTGTAACTAAAGTGAGTGCGATAGATCCAGATGAAGGAGCTAATGGAGAAATAGAGTACAGTCTGAGCGAGGCCATACATCAAAAAATCTACAATTTGTTCGAATTAGATAGTTTGACTGGACAGATTAAACTGAAGGGAATGTTGGATTATGAAGAATCAGAAACATATAAATTAGATGTTGAGGCGTCGGACAAAGGGACACCTCCATTTAGGAGTCGTTGCAGAGTTACTGTAAAGGTAAAAGATGTTAATGACAATCCTCCAGAAATAGAAGTGACATCACTGTCAAACACTGTCCCTGAAGATTCAAAGCCTGGAACTGTTATTTCTCTGATCAGTGTGAGTGATAAAGACTCTGGCGTCAACGGAAAAATTATTTCCCGCATCACTTCAGACGTACCTTTTGAGCTGAAACCTTCCTATAAGGAGAACACTTACTCTATCGTCACAAAGGCATTTTTGGATCGGGAAATGACGTCACACTATGACATAATAATACAGGCTGTTGACTGTGGTGAGCCGCCTTTGTCTACTGTTAGAAGTATTCAGGTTCAGGTATCGGATATAAATGACAACAGTCCCAGATTTATCCAGAATCCTTTACAGTTTTATCTGGTGGAAAATAATGTTGCTGGAGCTTCAATATTTTCTGTTAGTGCAACAGACAATGACGTGAGTGAGAACGCTGTGATCAGTTATAGTATCGCAAGGTTAAACGATGTGACGTCATTCTTGAACGTAAACTCAGAGAACGGACAAATTTCAGCTCTCAAAAGTTTTGACTTTGAAACTCTAAAAACATTCCAGTTCCAAGTTGTTGCCTCAGATTCTGGAAGTCCGTCACTGAGCAGCAACGTGACAGTGAAGGTGTTCATTCTGGATCAGAACGACAACGCTCCAGTCATCCTGTATCCAGTCAGCTCCAACGGTTCTGCTGAAGGTGTGGAGGAGATTCCCCGCAATGTGAACGCAGGACACTTGGTGACTAAAGTCAGAGCCTATGATGCTGATATAGGATATAACGGCTGGTTGTTGTTCTCACTGCAGCAAGTTAGTGACCACAGTCTCTTTGGTTTGGACCGCTACACAGGACAGATCAGAACACTGCGCTCATTCACAGAGACAGACGAGGCTGAGCATAAACTGGTCATACTGGTCAAAGACAATGGCAACGTTTCCCTGTCAGCAACAGCTACTGTGATGGTCAAACTGGTGGAGCCCAAAGAGGCTTTTGCTGCTTCTGACCTTCAAAGTTCTGCAAAGGACGATGAGGACAGTCACGTGACTTTTTATCTGATCATCACTTTGGGCTCCGTGTCAGTTCTCTTCATCATCAGCATCATCGTCCTGATTGCAATGCAGTGCTCCAAATCTCCAGACTACACTTCTAAATATCTGCCAGAGACTAATTATGATGGAACACTGTGCCACAGCATCCAGTACAGATCAGGAGACAAACGCTACATGTTAGTTGGACCCAGGATGAGTATAGGATCTACTATAGTACCAGGCAGCCACGCTAATACCCTGGTGCTCCCTGACAGGAGGAGAAACAATGAGGAGGTAAGAGATTTGTAGTTAAATGTTTTGCTGATTGCTCAGATGTGTACCATGTTGATGAATGTTATTCATGATGGAATAAGAGAGGAGATTGTTGGGTCTGAATTTTACCCAGTTCTCAAACTAGAAAATTGACCTTCAGTCCCTCTTTGTGCTGCTTACCTACAGATTTATCTTACAGGAAAAACATATAAAAAAGAAAAATTAAATTTAAAAATATCAGTATAAATTTTATGATTCTCATATAACTATTGAAAGCAGTATTATCAATTCCTAGTTTCTTACGCCTCCATACATGTTTTTTTTATATCATGTTTGGCAAATGCTGGTAAATATTTTTAAGTCAAACCCTTTTGAATCATAACACTCAGTACCTTAACCAAGGTAGTTTTCTGTGTTAACTAGAGTGTTTTTCTTCTCTTTTGAAGATGTTTTGCCTTCCATCCAGAAGGCTTCTTAGGTACTTTATGTACAGGTCTTAACAATGATTGCAGTTATGCTTTTTCTTATTGAAGAGTTTCTTTTATTTGTTAGTTCTCACGCTGTTTTCTCTTCATGACAAATGAATATAGATTTTTTAAAAGGGTAAACTGAGATCCATTTGCTTTCCATGGTGCTGAAATTCTTGGAATCCAGTCAGAGAAAATCTCTCTCTGGTCAGTCAATATTTCGTTTTTCTTCTCACTATCTTGTACTGCAGTGTCTACAATTCTAAAAACAGAGGTAAATAATTAATAATACACGTAGAACTGTCCGTTATAGCCTGACAACATTGAAATGACGTTTTTTTACGAGTATAATAACGGACATCTTTTTAATATAATTGTGTTCTTGGCAACTGTGAACCACGTGGTTTCTCCCCCTCTTGGTGTCACTGTTACATCAAAAGTGCCATAAACGAGAACCAGACCCTCCTCACTGAAGGCTTTGTTCGGTAGCTCACAGCTGAGGATGCACTTGATTTCATTCTGAGCCTCGGTGAGTCCGGGTCCTCTATTTTCTCGATGCGATATTGAAAAGGTCGGAATTACACAATCAGATTGTTGCTGACACAGGCTCGTGTGTGGATGCGTTTGGGAATCACGATGGGAAATAAAACACGTCGCTTTGGAGCCCGTTCCTGCTTTTTCCTTTTTCCTTTTTCCGTCCTGCTGATTTTCGGGAAGGCTGTGGCTGAACTGCGGTATTCAATTCCAGAGGAGACGAGAGAAGGAACCGCTGTTGGAAATGTTGCTAAAGATCTTGGAATGGATAGAACATCGCTGGCTGATCGGGGATTGCGCGTTGTTTCTGGATCTAAGGAGGCTTTTTTCGACGTGGACGCGGACACTGGTGCGTTAAAGGTCCGTAAGAAAATCGACAGAGAGGAGACGTGTCCGGGCAGAAGTGCGTGTTTGATTGAGCTTAAGATTCTTGTTGAAAACCCTCTGGAAATACATTATGTTGTTGTAGAAATCACCGATGTTAATGATCACTCACCTAGTTTTCCTGAAACTGAACAAAGGTTTGAAATGGCAGAACACACATCCCCGGGAACTCGATTTGAATTACATGCAGCCCGCGATCCGGATACTGGCTTGAATTCCATCCGTACATATATACTATCAGCAAATGATCATTTTGGAATAGAAATGAGCCAAAGTGATGAGGAGAAAACACCGTTTTTAGTGCTGAAGCAATCATTAGACAGAGAGAAAAGTAATAAACACTCGTTAGTTGTGACAGCAGTTGATGGAGGTAAACCTCAAAGATCTGGAACATTAAATGTTTCCATAATTGTTCTTGATAATAATGATAATATACCTCGATTTGACAAAGATACATATCAAATTGAAATCTCTGAAAATGTTCCTGTTGGAAGAACTGTAACTAAAGTGAGTGCAATAGATCAAGATGAAGGAGCTAATGGAGAAATAGAGTACAGTCTCAGCAAAACATTAGTACGTAACGTTTATGACATATTTGAACTGAATCCTTTAAATGGGGAAATTCGCTTGAAAGGAATGTTGGATTTTGAAGAATCAGAAACATATAAATTAGATATTGAGGCATCGGACAAAGGGACACCTCCATTTAGGAGTCGTTGCAGAGTTATTGTAAAGGTCAAAGATGTTAATGACAATCCTCCAGAAATAGAAGTGACATCTCTGTCAAACACTGTCCCTGAAGATTCAAAGCCTGGAACTGTTATTTCTCTGATCAGTGTGAGTGATAAAGACTCTGGCGTCAACGGAAAAATTATTTCCCGCATCACTTCAGACGTACCTTTTGAGCTGAAACCTTCCTATAAGGAGAACACTTACTCTATCGTCACAAAGGCATTTTTGGATCGGGAAATGACGTCACACTATGAAATAATAATACAGGCTGTTGACTGTGGTGAGCCGCCTTTGTCTACTGTTAGAAGTATTCAGGTTCAGGTATCGGATATAAATGACAACAGTCCCAGATTTATCCAGAATCCTTTACAGTTTTATCTGGTGGAAAATAATGTTGCTGGAGCTTCAATATTTTCTGTTAGTGCAACAGACAATGACGTGAGTGAGAACGCTGTGATCAGTTATAGTATCGCAAGGTTAAACGATGTGACGTCATTCTTGAACGTAAACTCAGAGAACGGACAAATTTCAGCTCTCAAAAGTTTTGACTTTGAAACTCTAAAAACGTTCCAGTTCCAAGTTGTTGCCTCAGATTCTGGAAGTCCGTCACTGAGCAGCAACGTGACAGTGAACGTGTTCATTCTGGATCAGAACGACAACGCTCCAGTCATCCTGTATCCAGTCAGCTCCAACGGTTCTGCTGAAGGTGTGGAGGAGATTCCCCGCAATGTGAACGCAGGACACTTGGTGACTAAAGTCAGAGCCTATGATGCTGATATAGGATATAACGGCTGGTTGTTGTTCTCACTGCAGCAAGTTAGTGACCACAGTCTCTTTGGTTTGGACCGCTACACAGGACAGATCAGAACACTGCGCTCATTCACAGAGACAGACGAGGCTGAGCATAAACTGGTCATACTGGTCAAAGACAATGGCAACGTTTCCCTGTCAGCAACAGCTACTGTGATGGTCAAACTGGTGGAGCCCAAAGAGGCTTTTGCTGCTTCTGACCTTCAAAGTTCTGCAAAGGACGATGAGGACAGTCACGTGACTTTTTATCTGATCATCACTTTGGGCTCCGTGTCAGTTCTCTTCATCATCAGCATCATCGTCCTGATTGCAATGCAGTGCTCCAAATCTCCAGACTACACTTCTAAATATCTGCCAGAGACTAATTATGATGGAACACTGTGCCACAGCATCCAGTACAGATCAGGAGACAAACGCTACATGTTAGTTGGACCCAGGATGAGTATAGGATCTACTATAGTACCAGGCAGCCACGCTAATACCCTGGTGCTCCCTGACAGGAGGAGAAACAATGAGGAGGTAAGAATTTAAAATTAATTTAAAAAAAGCTCATTGTATGTCACGGAGTTTGGGATACTATAAGAATTGCCCCAATATGCAATTCTTTCATGAAGGAATAATAAATTTATACATGTGTTTGAATAGGGCGAGAATTATAATAGAAAAAACACACACACTGTGGTAAGACTCACTTTCCAAGTATCTTTCAAAATGTTACTTTTCGTCAAATTTTTGCTATGTCCGTTTCTTTATTAGAATCTATTTCGCTCAGTAATATGCGGTTTGATCGTGTCCTATAGATAGCTTGATATCTGTTTTGTTTTCAATCACTGATTCTAAATGATTATGTGATATGTTTGTGAAATCTTCTGCGGCAAATTGGTCGCAACATTAATTTGAAATTACAAGTAGCTGACTTGGATCAGCAATCTTTTTCAGCAAACGTTCATGTTATATGTTTAGTAGCATTAACTGTTGCATTTCAGTAAAACTATTTTTTGGTGTCAATGCAAAGAAATCAGTTTCCAACCCTACCCACAGTGACTGAAAATGAATTATTATTATTATTATTATTATTATTATTATTATTATTATTATTATTATTATTATTATTATTATTATTATTATTATTATTATTATTACCCATTTCCGGCCGTTCACAAAATTCTCCTCTGGGTGTCACTGTAATATCGAGTCTCCATCGTCCCCCCACCAGAAAAAGCTTTTGTTTCCAACCTCACAGATCAGAAACTCGACTGATCCCGAAGGCAGACGGTTGTGACCGGATGTTTTGTGCATACACACATTTTAACTGCTGATAAACACCTTGGTGTGTTTAACGCAGTTGGATAAATATGGGGAGCAAAAACCGATTTCGATCAAGTGACCGGTGGATGATTTTTCACGTCCTTTTTCTGCTGCTGTGTGGGAAGCGAGCTTGGGCTGATTTGCGTTATTCGGTTCCGGAGGAGATGAAAGAAGGCACCGTTGTTGGCAACGTTGCAAAGGATCTTGGTCTCGAAAAATCCTCTCTGGCTGACCGGCGTTTCCGTGTTGTATCAGGATCTAAAGACGGTTTCTTTGAAGTAAATCCGGACAATGGTGCTTTACAGATTCGCAGGAAGATCGACAGGGAGGAGACATGTCAGGGAAGTGGCGCATGCCTGATGGAGCTGAAAATTGTTGTAGAAAATCCACTGGAGATGCATCATATTGTTGTCGAAATCACCGATGTCAATGATCACTCGCCCAGTTTTTCCGAAAAGGAGCAGCGATTTCAGATAGCAGAGCAGACCTCTCCGGGGACGCGGTTTCAATTGCAGGCGGCCCGGGATCCAGATTCTGGGGTGAACGCAATCCGCACTTATACACTATCATCAAATGATCACTTTGATTTAGAAATAAGCCAAGGTGAGGAGGACAAAACACCATTTTTAGTGCTGAAGAAATCTTTAGACCGAGAGAAAAGTAAACAACACTCGCTACTTGTTACAGCGGTTGATGGAGGCAAACCTCCGAGATCAGGAACGCTGAACATTTCCGTCATTGTTCTTGATATTAATGATAATCGTCCCGTGTTTATTAAGGATACGTATCAAATTGAAATCAATGAGAATGTCCCTGCTGGTACTACAATAACAACAGTGAAAGCGATAGATCCAGACGAAGGGTCTAATGGAGAGATAAAGTACAGTCTAAGTAAAGCCCTCATGCGTAAGATCTATGATATATTTGAATTGGATGGTGTCAGTGGACGTATCATTCTGAAGGGAGTCTTGGATTTTGAGGAAACTAGTATTTATAAACTTGATATTGAGGCGTCAGACAAAGGGACACCTCCTTTAACTGGAGGGTGCAGAGTTATTGTAAAGATTAAAGATGTTAATGACAATCCTCCAGAAATAGAAGTGACATCACTGTCAAACACTGTCCCTGAAGATTCAAAGCCTGGAACTGTTATTTCTCTGATCAGTGTGAGTGATAAAGACTCTGGTGTCAATGGAAAAATTATTTTACGCATCAACACGGGTGTTCCATTTGCATTAAAACCTTCCTATAAGGAGAACATATATTCAATTGTAACTACAGAGTTTTTAGACAGAGAGATGATTTCTGATTATGAAATAATTATACACGCTATTGACTGTGGAGAACCCCCCTTATCTACGACACAAACCTTAAACATTCATATATCAGATGTAAACGATAATTGCCCACATTTTATACAAAATCCATTTCGTTTTTATTTATCAGAGAACAACATTGCTGGAAAGCCGATATTCTCTGTCACTGCCACTGACAAGGATGCCAATGAAAATGCAGCAATTTCTTTTAATATTGTGAGAGGTGGGAGCGAACATGAGATAGCGTCCTTTATAAATATCAATTCAGAGAACGGACAAATTTCAGCTCTAAAAAGTTTTGACTTTGAGACACTAAAAACGTTCCAGTTCCAAGTTGTTGCCTCAGATTCTGGAAGTCCGTCACTGAGCAGCAACGTGACAGTGAAGGTGTTCATTCTGGATCAGAACGACAACGCTCCAGTCATCCTGTATCCAGTCAGCTCCAACGGTTCTGCTGAAGGTGTGGAGGAGATTCCCCGCAATGTGAACGCAGGACACTTGGTGACTAAAGTCAGAGCCTATGATGCTGATATAGGATATAACGGCTGGTTGTTGTTCTCACTGCAGCAAGTTAGTGACCACAGTCTCTTTGGTTTGGACCGCTACACAGGACAGATCAGAACACTGCGCTCATTCACAGAGACAGACGAGGCTGAGCATAAACTGGTCATACTGGTCAAAGACAATGGCAACGTTTCCCTGTCAGCAACAGCTACTGTGATGGTCAAACTGGTGGAGCCCAAAGAGGCTTTTGCTGCTTCTGACCTTCAAAGTTCTGCAAAGGACGACGAGGACAGTCACGTGACTTTTTATCTGATCATCACTTTGGGCTCCGTTTCAGTTCTCTTCATCATCAGCATCATCGTCCTGATTGCAATGCAGTGCTCCAAATCTCCAGACTACACTTCTAAATATCTGCCAGAGACTAATTATGATGGAACACTGTGCCACAGCATCCAGTACAGATCAGGAGACAAACGCTACATGTTAGTTGGACCCAGGATGAGTATAGGATCTACTATAGTACCAGGCAGCCACGCTAATACGCTGGTGCTCCCTGACAGGAGGAGAAACAACGAGGAGGTAAGAACATGAGGATAATACATTTATTTTTATTCTTGTTTTTTACAGACAGTTATCCAAAGTTATTGCCTGCTTTTTATGTTAAGTCCCCACTTTCCACGAATCAAAACGTTATGATGTGGTCACCGTTCCAGGAAGCACATTAATCGTTTGATTGACACAAAATTATTATTTGTCTCCTTACATTTCCTTTCATGTTTTGTCCTATTTTGTGCTGAATGTAAGCTGCTCTATATTTGATTGACAATCAAGATTTTCCTATTCGAGCAAGATAAGTCACTTTGGTTTAAGACTTGGAAATAATAACACGATGGAGTGTTATGTTGTGTACCACATGGTAAATGGTTAAATACCTTGCTGTGCTGTGGGCAATGAACAGAATAAGTGTGAAAAAAAGTCTGCCATTAATTACATTTCAAGTAGCGAGCCATGACACAGCAGGTCCAACTCTGATTCTTAACAGGCAAAGTCAAATAAGAGACAGAAAATCATCTCAGTGCACTATCAAGATTTCAGACACACATACACAGATAAGAAAACCAGACCATGGAAAATGTCTTTAAAAATTGAGAATAAAATTTCAAATACAGATTGTCTAAAATCAACTGAAGTGACTGACATCTGAACATTATTGGAGTCGTGGATTTTTGCTCCCAGTGACTCCAAAACCTTTCAGAAATTGAAATTTCCCTTTCGTCGTGGTTAAATGTTACTATGGATATTCCACCTTCGGTTTTGATGAAACAGCATTATACTTTAACTGGCTATCCTTCTATATTGTCTGTATTTAACAATTTCAACGCTTGGCGTCAGTGCAGCTCAGGAGTTTTGCAGATGTGTTCGCGAACGTCACAAGCCTTCCCTGTCCGAGCCCTTTATTTCGTTTGGAACTGCACCCCGGGCAGCATTCTTCAGCAACGAATGCGATTCGCTGGGGTTTTTTGACAACCGTTCTTGGTCGCAATTAAGGATGTTGACGGATTAAACCTCGTTTTATTTGTCGACGATATTTTTTATGGATTTATCTCGCGTTCTAGTCATGGAACAAAGAAGACGCGGAGCGCCGAAGCTGTGGCGGTGCTGGGTTGCCTTCACGGCCGTTCTGGATATTCTGATGATCGGAGCCTCTGCACAGATCAGATATTCTATATCAGAGGAGGTGCAAGATAAAACGATCGTTGGAAATATAGCCAAGGATTTGGGACTGGACCAGAGTTCACTCAAAGAAAGGAGCTATCGAATTGTGACAGGCGCGACTGAGCCGCTGTTCCAGGTGAATCCGAATGATGGCATATTGTACGTGAATAAAAGAATAGACAGGGAGGAGGTTTGCGACCGCATTAGCCCGTGTCTGATCAATCTGAAAACCGTGCTTGAAAATCCGCTGGAGATTCACTACGTGGCTGTAGAAATCCTCGATATTAATGACCATTCGCCTGTGTTTCCAGAGAAAGAGAAAAAACTCGAGATTTCCGAGTCCGCTTTACCTGGCGCTCGATTTCAACTGCAGGCAGGGCGCGACCCGGATGTGGGACAGCTGTCTGTTCAGCAGTATAAACTCAGTCACAACGAATATTTCCGATTAGACGTGAGAGACAGAGGGGAGGACCGCAAGGTGCCGTTCCTAGTTTTGCAGAAGCAGCTGGACAGGGAAACAGCTTCTAGCCACAAACTGCAATTAACAGCCCTGGATGGAGGCAAGCCGGCGAAATCAGGTGCTATAGACATAATTATAGACGTGCTTGATGTCAATGACAATTCACCTGTATTCGCCAAAGAATTATATTCTTCAACAATCAAAGAAAACGTTCCCATTGGCACTGTTGTGATCCAAATCAATGCAACAGATTTGGACGAGGGTGCAAATGGGGAAATAATATATATGTTTGGAAAAGAAATGGATTCAAAATTAATGAACGTTTTTGACATTGACACAAATACTGGTGAAATCAGAGTAATTGGTAAGATAGATTTTGAGGAGAGTAGGAGTTTTGAACTTGACATTCAGGCATCTGATAAAGCTCAGGCCCCTCTAACCACAGACAAAAGTGTCATGATATCTGTCATTGACATCAATGATAATGCACCTGAAATAGAAGTAACATCGTTTTCCAGCTCTATCAAAGAGGACTCAAAGTTGGGGACAACAGTGGCCCTCATTAGTGTCAGTGACTTGGACTCAGGAATAAATGGCAAGGTAATTTGTTCGCTAAAAGAAGATTCTCCATTTAATTTATCTCCGTCTTTACAGAACAACATGTATGCTGTCGTAACCAGATCACAACTAGACAGGGAAATTGTTTCCAAGTATGATCTGACAATTGTTGCGAAAGACACAGGTGAGCCGACGTTCTTGACTGAGAAAACAATAAGTCTTATAGTGTCAGATGTAAATGATAATAGTCCAAAGTTTTTATCAAGCTCCTATGGCTTTTACGTCACTGAAAATAACAGCCCAGGTGCTTCAGTCTTCTCGGTAAAAGCTTCTGATTGTGATGAAAACAATAATGCCATGATCACATATCACATAAGAAGAGAAAGAACGTTAGACGCCAATTTTGCCTCATTTTTAAATATCAATTCTGAGACTGGAGATATTTTTGCACTGAAAAGTTTTGACTTTGAGACACTGAAAACGTTCCAGTTCCAAGTTGTTGCCTCAGATTCTGGAAGTCCGTCACTGAGCAGCAACGTGACAGTGAACGTGTTCATTCTGGATCAGAACGACAACGCTCCAGTCATCCTGTATCCAGTCAGCTCCAACGGTTCTGCTGAAGGTGTGGAGGAGATTCCCCGCAATGTGAACGCAGGACACTTGGTGACTAAAGTCAGAGCCTATGATGCTGATATAGGATATAACGGCTGGTTGTTGTTCTCACTGCAGCAAGTTAGTGACCACAGTCTCTTTGGTTTGGACCGCTACACAGGACAGATCAGAACACTGCGCTCATTCACAGAGACAGACGAGGCTGAGCATAAACTGGTCATACTGGTCAAAGACAATGGCAACGTTTCCCTGTCAGCAACAGCTACTGTGATGGTCAAACTGGTGGAGCCCAAAGAGGCTTTTGCTGCTTCTGACCTTCAAAGTTCTGCAAAGGACGATGAGGACAGTCACGTGACTTTTTATCTGATCATCACTTTGGGCTCCGTGTCAGTTCTCTTCATCATCAGCATCATCGTCCTGATTGCAATGCAGTGCTCCAAATCTCCAGACTACACTTCTAAATATCTGCCAGAGACTAATTATGATGGGACACTGTGCCACAGCATCCAGTACAGATCAGGAGACAAACGCTACATGTTAGTTGGACCCAGGATGAGTATAGGATCTACTATAGTACCAGGCAGCCACGCTAACACACTGGTGCTCCCTGACAGGAGGAGAAACAATGAGGAGGTAAGATCTATATTTCAAAGATTGTCACATCACTACTTTAATACTAAACATTACATGACATATTACATATTAACGACCTGAAGGGCAAAAGTTTAAAAGTGTTGGAAGACTGAGCAGTCCAAATTTTATATAAAAAGAGCCTCAAAAACACTCCACATCAATTATACGTCCAAACTTCACTCAAACTGTATGATGGCCATTGAAGTCATGATAATTAAGAACTTATATTGAAAAGGAGACAGCACAGAAGAAAATCTTTCTGACACATGGTGGTGCTGAAAGGAGTGTTAAACTAGAATTGTACAATTTAGTTAATAGTGTCTGTTCATTTAATTTAATCACCTTTTCCAGGATATATTAAAAACTATCACCCTGGTAGTGGTCGCTGTTCGTAGTGCTGAATGTCTGAACTATTTTCAGTGCCTGTTCAGACAATTTTAACTTTATTTTTCATTGAACGACTTGAATAATATTATCATGGCTACATTTTCTGTACAATGTGTTGTTGCATCAGATATTCTGTAGTGAGACTCTTCATCACATGGTGTCAGTATAATGTTGGAACTGAATATTATGTGAGTTTGTCGTCACTGTGCTATGGTCCCACCTCCTGAGGGTCTTTTTACTCCCACCTTCGCTCAGTGGTTTCTGTCCTCGTTGTTGCCTTTGTCGATCCCTCTAAAAGCGAACTGAGTGAATATTTTCACACGAGGACTCTCTGGATTGTAGCTGCGCAAGAAACGTTTCGATTTTGATGGATTACTGATTACATCGCGTGTATCATGGAACAAAAACGGAGAAAGCCGTGGATGGCGCGGGGATATTCGCTCGGCTGTCTTATTGTGGTTGTCTTGTTGAGCGCGGCTTCGGCGCAAATCAGGTATTCCATCTCTGAGGAAGTCAACGAAGGAACAGCGGTGGGGAATGTGGCAAAAGACCTGGGACTAGATAAGATCACCTTGAAGGAGAGAAAATGTCGCATTGTTTCCAGTAGTGCGGACGTCCTATTCCAAGTGAACCAGAATGACGGTGTTCTGTATGTGAGCCGGAAGATCGACAGAGAAGAGGTGTGCGCGCAGAGCAGCTCTTGTTTAGTCAATCTGAAAACGGTGCTGGAAAATCCGCTGGAAATACATTACGTTGAAGTCGAAGTGCTGGACATCAATGACCATTCTCCCATCTTTCCAGAGGATAATAAAATATTAGAGATATCAGAAAACGTTCTACCCGGTGCGCGATTTCAGCTGAAAGGCGCACAAGACGCAGACAGCGGTCGTTTCTCTGTTCAGCACTATAAACTCAGTCAGAACGATCACTTCCGTTTGGAGGTTAAAGACAGAGAAAAAGATGGTAAAATCCCGATATTAGTGGTCCAAAAATCCTTGGACAGGGAAACTGCAGGAAGTCATTCATTAGTGTTGACGGCTTTGGATGGAGGTAAACCTCCGAAATCCGGTGAGATGAATATTCTAATAAATGTGTTGGACATTAATGATAATGCCCCTGTTTTCTCTAAGGATGCTTATTCTGTGATGCTTCATGAAAATACTCTAATAGGCACAACAGTCATACAAGTGAATGCAACTGATGTAGATGATGGTCCAAACGGAGAAGTTGTTTATTCATTTAGCAACTCTATGAATCAGAACGTTCTAGATGTGTTTGATATAAATGAAATAACAGGTGAAATTACAGTTAAGGGTCCAATAGATTATGAGGAGAATGAAAGATATGAAATTGAAGTGGAGGCTTCAGATAAAGCTAGTGCTCCACTTACATCAGAGAAAAGTGTTTTGATAAAAGTTGTTGATGTTAATGATAATGTACCTGAGATTGAAATTACATCTTTTTCAAGTTTCATCCCTGAAGATTCCCGACCTGGAACTACTGTTGCTCATATTAGTGTGAATGATTTAGATTCAGGAATAAATGGAAAGGTTATTTGCACCATAAGTAATGATTCTCCTTTTGCATTAACACCTTCAATAAAGGACAAAATGTTCTCTTTAGTCACCAAATCAGCTCTGGACAGAGAGCAAACAGATAAATATGATGTAACAATAGTTGCCAAAGATGCAGGTCAACCATCGTTATCATCTGAGAAGACAATCACTGTTGTGGTGTCAGACGTAAATGACAACAGGCCAGAGTTTTCACTGAGTCCTTACACTTTCTATATCAGTGAAGCCAATCAACCAGGTACATCAGTGTTTTCTGTTAAAGCCTTTGATCGTGATGACAACGACAACGCTCATGTTTCCTATCATATTCTCCGAGATGGAAGTCCAGAAAACAAACTGACCTCATTTTTGAGTATCAACTCTGAGACTGGAGATATTTTAGCCCTGAAAAGTTTTGACTTTGAAGCCCAGAAAACGTTCCAGTTCCAAGTTGTTGCCTCAGATTCTGGAAGTCCGTCACTGAGCAGCAACGTGACAGTGAAGGTGTTCATTCTGGATCAGAACGACAACGCTCCAGTCATCCTGTATCCAGTCAGCTCCAACGGTTCTGCTGAAGGTGTGGAGGAGATTCCCCGCAATGTGAACGCAGGACACTTGGTGACTAAAGTCAGAGCCTATGATGCTGATATAGGATATAACGGCTGGTTGTTGTTCTCCCTGCAGCAAGTTAGTGACCACAGTCTCTTTGGTTTGGACCGCTACACAGGACAGATCAGAACACTGCGCTCACTCACAGAGACAGACGAGGCTGAGCATAAACTGGTCATACTGGTCAAAGACAATGGCAACGTTTCCCTGTCAGCAACAGCTACTGTGATGGTCAAACTGGTGGAGCCCAAAGAGGCTTTTGCTGCTTCTGACCTTCAAAGTTCTGCAAAGGACGATGAGGACAGTCACGTGACCTTTTATCTGATGATCACTTTGGGCTCCGTGTCAGTTCTCTTCATCATCAGCATCATCGTCCTGATTGCAATGCAGTGCTCCAAATCTCCAGACTACACTTCTAAATATCTGCCAGAGACTAATTATGATGGGACACTGTGCCACAGCATCCAGTACAGATCAGGAGACAAACGCTACATGTTAGTTGGACCCAGGATGAGTATAGGATCTACTATAGTACCAGGCAGCCACGCTAATACACTGGTGCTCCCTGACAGGAGGAGAAACAATGAGGAGGTAAGATCTATATTTCAAAGATTGTCACATTAATACTTTAATACTAAACTTTACATGACATATTACATAGTTGAAAGCTGAAATGTGAAAGTATTCAGGTGTTGGAAGACTGAACAGTCTAAATTTTATATTAAAGGAGCCTCAAAAACACTCTACAGCAAATATATGTCCAAACTTCATTTAAACTGTAAATGAAGGACATTCAGTTGGTGATAATTAAGAACTTATATTAAAAAGGAGACAGCACAGAAAAAAAATCTTTCTGACACATGGTGGCGCTGAAAGGAGTGTTAAACTAGAATTGTACAATTTATTTAATAGTGTCTGTTCATTTAATTCCATCACGTTTTCCAGGATATATTAAAAACTATCACCCTGGTAGTGGTCGCTGTTCGTAGTGCTGAATGTCTGAACTATTTTCAGTGCTTGTTAAGACAATTTTAACTTTATTTTTCATTGAACGACTTGAATAATATTATCATGGCTACATTTTCTGTACAATGTGTTGTTGCATCAGATATTCTGTAGTGAGACTCTTCATCACATGGTGTCAGTATAATGTTGGAACTGAATATTATGTGAGTTTGTCGTCACTGTGCTATGGTCCCACCTCCTGAGGGTCTTTTTACTCCCACCTTCGCTCAGTGGTTTCTGTCCTCATTGTTGCCTTTGTCGATCCCTCTAAAAGCGAATTGAGTGAATATTTTCACACGAGGACCCTCTGGATTGTAGCTGCGCAAGAAACGTTTCATTTTTGATGGATTACTGATTACATCGCGTGTATCATGGAACAAAAACGGAGAAAGCCGTGGATGGCGCAGGGATATTCGATCGGCTGTCTTATTGTGGTTGTCTTGTTGAGCGCGGCTTCGGCGCAAATCAGGTATTCCATCTCTGAGGAAGTCAACGAAGGAACAGCGGTGGGGAATGTGGCAAAAGACCTGGGACTAGATAAGATCACCTTGAAGGAGAGAAAATGTCGCATTGTTTCCAGTAGCGCGGACGTCCTATTCCAAGTGAACCAGAATGACGGTGTTCTGTATGTGAGCCGGAAGATCGACAGAGAAGAGGTGTGCGCGCAGAGCAGCTCTTGTTTAGTGAATCTGAAAACGGTGCTGGAAAATCCGCTGGAAATACATTACGTTGAAGTCGAAGTGCTGGACATCAATGACCATTCTCCCATCTTTCCAGAGGATAATAAAATATTAGAGATATCAGAAAACGTTCTACCCGGTGCGCGATTTCAGCTGAAAGGCGCACAAGACGCAGACAGCGGTCGTTTCTCTGTTCAGCACTATAAACTCAGTCAGAACGATCACTTCCGTTTGGAGGTTAAAGACAGAGGAAAAGATGGTAAAACCCCGATATTAGTGGTCCAAAAATCCTTGGACAGGGAAACTGCAGGAAGTCATTCATTAGTGTTGACGGCTTTGGATGGAGGTAAACCTCCAAAATCCGGTGAGATGAATATTCTAATAAATGTGTTGGACATTAATGATAATGCCCCTGTTTTCTCTAAGGATGTTTATTCTGTGATGCTGCATGAAAATACTCTAATAGGCACAACAGTCATACAAGTGAATGCAACTGATGCAGATGATGGTCCAAACGGAGAAGTTGTTTATTCATTTAGCAACTCTATGAACCAGAACGTTCTAGATTTGTTTGATATAAATGAAATAACAGGTGAGATTACAGTTAAGGGTCCGATAGATTATGAGGAGAATGAAAGATATGAAATTGAAGTGGAGGCTTCAGATAAAGGTTTTGTTCCTTTAAAAACAGAGAAGACCGTGATCATAGACATAACTGATGTTAACGATAATGCACCAGAAATTGAGGTGACATCTTTTTCAAGTTTCATTCCTGAAGATTCCCGACCTGGAACTACTGTTGCTCATATTAGTGTGAATGATTTAGATTCAGGAATAAATGGAAAGGTCATTTGCACCATAAGTAATGATTCTCCTTTTGCATTAACACCTTCATTAAAGGACAAAATGTTCTCTTTAGTCACCAAATCAGCTCTGGACAAAGAGCAAACAGATAAATATGATCTAACAATCACTGCCAAAGATGCAGGTCAACCATCGTTATCATCTGAGAAGACAATCACTGTTGTGGTGTCAGACGTAAATGACAACAGGCCAGAGTTTTCACTGAGTCCTTACACTTTCTATATCAGTGAAGCCAATCAACCAGGTACATCAGTGTTTTCTGTTAAAGCCTTTGATCGTGATGACAACGACAACGCTCATGTTTCCTATCATATTCTCCGAGATGGAAGTCCAGAAAACAAACTGACCTCATTTTTGAGTATCAACTCTGAGACTGGAGATATTTTAGCCCTGAAAAGTTTTGACTTTGAAGCCCAGAAAACGTTCCAGTTCCAAGTTGTTGCCTCAGATTCTGGAAGTCCGTCACTGAGCAGCAACGTGACAGTGAAGGTGTTCATTCTGGATCAGAACGACAACGCTCCAGTCATCCTGTATCCAGTCAGCTCCAACGGTTCTGCTGAAGGTGTGGAGGAGATTCCCCGCAATGTGAACGCAGGACACTTGGTGACTAAAGTCAGAGCCTATGATGCTGATATAGGATATAACGGCTGGTTGTTGTTCTCACTGCAGCAAGTTAGTGACCACAGTCTCTTTGGTTTGGACCGCTACACAGGACAGATCAGAACACTGCGCTCATTCACAGAGACAGACGAGGCTGAGCATAAACTGGTCATACTGGTCAAAGACAATGGCAACGTTTCCCTGTCAGCAACAGCTACTGTGATGGTCAAACTGGTGGAGCCCAAAGAGGCTTTTGCTGCTTCTGACCTTCAGAGTTCTGCAAAGGATGATGAGGACAGTCACGTGACTTTTTATCTGATCATCACTTTGGGCTCCGTGTCAGTTCTCTTCATCATCAGCATCATCGTCCTGATTGCAATGCAGTGCTCCAAATCTCCAGACTACACTTCTAAATATCTGCCAGAGACTAATTATGATGGAACACTGTGCCACAGCATCCAGTACAGATCAGGAGACAAACGCTACATGTTAGTTGGACCCAGGATGAGTATAGGATCTACTATAGTACCAGGCAGCCACGCTAACACGCTGGTGCTCCCTGACAGGAGGAGAAACAATGAGGAGGTAAGATCTATATTTCAAAGATTGTCACATCAATACTTTACTTTACTTTATCTGAAGTGCAAAAGTTTAAAAGTGTTGGAAGACTGAGCAGTCCAAATTGTATATAAAAAGATCCTCAAAAACACTCCACAGCAAATATACGTCCAAACTTCACTCAAACTGGATATGAAGGACATTGAGGTGGTGATAATTAAGAATTTAGATTGAAAAGGAGACAGCACAGAAAAAAAATCTTTCAGACACATGGTGGCGCTGAAAGGAGTGTTAAACTAGAATTGTACAATTTATTTAATAGTGTCTGTTCATTTAATTCCATCACGTTTTCCAGGATATATTAAAAACTATCACCTTGGTAGTGGTCGCTGTTCGTAGTGCTGAATGTCTGAACTATTTTCAGTGCTTGTTAAGACAAATTTAACTTTATTTTTTCATTGCACTATTTGATTAATAATATAATGGCTACATTTTCTGTACAATGTGTTGTTGCATCAGATATTCTGTAGTGAGACTCTTCATCACATGGTGTCAGTATAATGTTGGAACTGAATATTATGTGAGTTTGTCGTCACTGTGCTATGGTCCCACCTCCTGAGGGTCTTTTTACTCCCACCTTCGCTCAGTGGTTTCTGTCCTCATTGTTGCCTTTGTCGATCCCTCTAAAAGCGAATTGAGTGAATATTTTCCCACGAGGACCCTCTGGATTGTGGCTGCGCAAGAAACGTTTCATTTTTGATGGATTACTGATTACATCGTGTGGATCATGGAACAAAAACGGAGAAAGCCGTGGATGGCGCGGGGATATTCGATCGGCTGTCTTATTGTGGTTGTCTTGTTGAGCGCGGCTTCGGCGCAAATCAGGTATTCTATCTCTGAGGAAGTCAACGAAGGAACAGCGGTGGGGAATGTGGCAAAAGACCTGGGACTAGATAAGATCACCTTGAAGGAGAGAAAATGTCGCATTGTTTCCAGTAGTGCAGACGTCCTGTTCCAAGTGAACCAGAATGACGGTGTTCTGTATGTGAGCCGGAAGATCGACAGAGAAGAGGTGTGCGCGCAGAGCAGCTCTTGTTTAGTCAATCTGAAAACGGTGCTGGAAAATCCGCTGGAAATACATTACGTTGAAGTCGAAGTGCTGGACATCAATGACCATTCTCCCATCTTTCCAGAGGATAATAAAATTTTGGAGGTATCAGAGAACGCATTGCTTGGTGCGCGATTTCAGCTGAAAGGCGCACAAGACGCAGACAGCGGTCGTTTCTCTGTTCAGCACTATAAACTCAGTCAGAACGATCACTTCCGTTTGGAGGTTAAAGACAGAGGAAAAGATGGTAAAATCCCGATATTAGTGGTCCAAAAATCCTTGGACAGGGAAACTGCAGGAAGTCATTCATTAGTGTTGACGGCTTTGGATGGAGGTAAACCTCCGAAATCCGGTGAGATGAATATTCTAATAAATGTGTTGGACAATAATGATAATGCCCCTGTTTTCTCTAAGGATGTTTATTCTGTGATGCTCCATGAAAATTCTCCAATAGGCACAACAGTCATACAAGTGAATGCAACTGATGCAGATGATGGTCCAAACGGAGAAGTTGTTTATTCATTTAGCAACTCTATGAATCAGAACGTTCTAGATTTGTTTGATATAAATGAAATAACAGGTGAGATTACAGTTAAGGGTCCGATAGATTATGAGGAGAATGAAAGATATGAAATTGAAGTGGAGGCTTCAGATAAAGCTAGTGCTCCACTTACATCAGAGAAAAGCGTTTTGATAAAAATTGTCGATGTTAATGATAATGTACCTGAGATTGAAATTACATCTTTTTCAAGTTTCATTCCTGAAGATTCCCGACCTGGAACTACTGTTGCTCATATTAGTGTGAATGATTTAGATTCAGGAATAAATGGAAAGGTTATTTGCACCATAAGTGATGATTCTCCTTTTGCATTAACACCTTCATTAAAGGACAAAATGTTCTCTTTAGTCACCAAATCAGCTCTGGATAGAGAGCAAAGAGATAAATATGATCTAACAATAACTGCCAAAGATGCAGGTCAACCATCGTTATCATCTGAGAAGACAATCACTGTTGTGGTGTCAGATGTAAATGACAACAGGCCAGAGTTTTCACTGAGTCCTTATACTTTCTATATCAGTGAAGCCAATCAACCAGGTACATCAGTGTTTTCTGTTAAAGCCTTTGATCGTGATGACAACGACAACGCTCATGTTTCCTATCATATTCTCCGAGATGGAAGTCCAGAAAACAAACTGACCTCATTTTTGAGTATCAACTCTGAGACTGGAGATATTTTAGCCCTGAAAAGTTTTGACTTTGAAGCCCAGAAAACGTTCCAGTTCCAAGTTGTTGCCTCAGATTCTGGAAGTCCGTCACTGAGCAGCAACGTGACAGTGAACGTGTTCATTCTGGATCAGAACGACAACGCTCCAGTCATCCTGTATCCAGTCAGCTCCAACGGTTCTGCTGAAGGTGTGGAGGAGATTCCCCGCAATGTGAACGCAGGACACTTGGTGACTAAAGTCAGAGCCTATGATGCTGATATAGGATATAACGGCTGGTTGTTGTTCTCACTGCAGCAAGTTAGTGACCACAGTCTCTTTGGTTTGGACCGCTACACAGGACAGATCAGAACACTGCGCTCATTCACAGAGACAGACGAGGCTGAGCATAAACTGGTCATACTGGTCAAAGACAATGGCAACGTTTCCCTGTCAGCAACAGCTACTGTGATGGTCAAACTGGTGGAGCCCAAAGAGGCTTTTGCTGCTTCTGACCTTCAAAGTTCTGCAAAGGATGATGAGGACAGTCACGTGACTTTTTATCTGATCATCACTTTGGGCTCCGTGTCAGTTCTCTTCATCGTCAGCATCATCGTCCTGATTGCAATGCAGTGCTCCAAATCTCCAGACTACACTTCTAAATATCTGCCAGAGACTAATTATGATGGGACACTGTGCCACAGCATCCAGTACAGATCAGGAGACAAACGCTACATGTTAGTTGGACCCAGGATGAGTATAGGATCTACTATAGTACCAGGCAGCCACGCTAATACGCTGGTGCTCCCTGACAGGAGGAGAAACAATGAGGAGGTAAGAGTCATACATTCAGCATCCTAATTCCAAAATATGTGCTCTCCTTGTATCTTGCTTCTTTATTTCTTCATTAAATTTTGTTTATACAATATAATACCATGTAATTAATATTGATGGTGCAAAGGCTCTACATAGTTAATCTCCAGTGTACCAACATCAAGTGATGAGACCACAAATTTTGTGTCATCAGTTGACTCTCCATTTCTATGGTGTGGTTTTTTCTTGGATTATGACATTGATGCAAAACCTTCAGTTAAATTGAATTGTTTATTTTATCTTAATTACGATTCAAAAATTAGTTGCAGTGTTTTCATTTTTTTCCCCTTCTGGATGGAATGTCCACCTGTTCAATCAAGCCAGGATTCTAATCTAGCAGATGAGGATATGTTTCATTTATGATTCATGGGGATAACCTTGGTGAGGTGGCAAATTCAGAACTATTCATTTGAACAGGTTTGCACTTAATTCCACTGAAATTCTATTAAGCTGATGAGGAGCACGCAATGTATTTTATTTAGCTGACATTACATTTTTGACATTGTCCTGTGAAAATACCAACTGCATTCCTCTTTCAGTGAGACTTGGTGCTTTTCTGCAGTATGATTACTGATCGCTTGGTGTCAGTATAATAGAAAACAAAGCCATTCATTTTTCTTTCCGCCTCAATATTTCGGTCAACCCTCATCATCGGTCCTCAACCCACCGTCACTGCAGTCTTTCCTGACGCTGGCTCGCTGTTCAATCATCTTCTCTGTCTTCCTCATGGCTGTCCTTTAAAAAAAGGATGATCGTCTCTCCAGGCATAAACGGTGGAGTGCGCTTGTATATCGGGTCGTCTTTGTAGAGAAATATTGTTTATACCGGGTTCAATTATGGAACAAAGGAGATGCCAGAGACGGGGAGGACGCGGGTATGTCGTCTGCTGCATCGTTGTGCTTTTATGGAGCGTGTCCTCTGCACAAATAAGGTACTCTGTTTCTGAGGAAGTCGACGAGGGGACTGTGATTGGAAACGTGGCGAAAGATCTGGGATTCGATAAAAGCGCCCTGAAAGACAGAAAGTATCGCATTGTGTCTAATAACGCGGATTCTCTTTTCCACGTCAGCCAAGAGGACGGCGTCCTGTATGCGAGCAGGAAGATTGACAGAGAGGCGGTGTGCGCGCATAGCAGCACTTGTTTAATCAGCCTGAAAACTGTCCTGGAAAATCCACTGGAGATACACTAT
Organism: Takifugu rubripes; assembly: GCF_901000725.2. Classification (NCBI taxonomy): domain Eukaryota; kingdom Metazoa; phylum Chordata; class Actinopteri; order Tetraodontiformes; family Tetraodontidae; genus Takifugu; species Takifugu rubripes. The sequence continues at coordinate 5,762,457 of NC_042298.1, read as the reverse complement.
GTAGAGGTGGACGTTCAAGACATAAACGACCATTCTCCCACTTTTCCCGAGAAGGAGAAAACGCTGGAGATTTTCGAGTCTGTGCTGGCTGGAGTGCGTATCCCTCTTCAACCTGCGCGGGATCCAGACGGGGGTGTTTTCTCTGTCCAGCAGTACAAACTCAGCCCAAATGACCATTTCCGTTTGGAGGTTAAGGATAAGGGAGAAGATGGTAAAATACCGATCCTAGTTGTTCAGAAAGGATTAGACAGGGAATCAAGGGGGAGCTATTCTTTGTTGTTGACTGCATTGGATGGAGGTAAGCCTCCGAAATCTGGCCAGTTAAATATTATAGTGAATATTTTAGACATTAACGACAATCCACCTGTTTTCACACAAGAATTGTACTCAGCAATGCTTGATGAAAATGCACCACTCGGCACAACAGTAATGCAGGTTAATGCAACAGATCTGGACGATGGTCTGAATGGAGAAGTTGTTTATTCTTTCAGTAATATTGTAAACCATAAGTTGCTAAATCTCTTTGATATCGATGCAATGACAGGTGAAATAACTGTTAAAGGTTTAATAGACTATGAGGAGAAGGACAGGTATGAAATAGAAATTCAAGCGTCAGATAAAGGATTTGCTCCTTTAGTTATGCAAAAAAGCATAATTGTAAAAATAATTGATGTTAATGATAATGCACCTGAGATAGAGGTTACATCATTTTCAAGTTCCATCCCTGAAGATTCTAGACCAGGAACTACTATTGCTCACATAGGTGTCAGAGACTTTGATTCTGGACTAAATGGAAAAGTAATTTGTTCCGTAGGTGAAGGCGTCCCATTTTCATTATCACCAACTTTAAAGGACAATGTTTATTCCTTAGTGACAAAGTCAGCGCTGGACAGAGAGCAAACAGATAAATATGATGTAACAATAGTTGCCAAAGATGCAGGTCAACCATCGTTATCATCTGAGAAGACAATCACTGTTGTGGTGTCAGATGTAAATGACAACAGGCCAGAGTTTTCACTGAGTCCTTATACTTTCTATATCAGTGAAGCCAATCAACCAGGTACATCAGTGTTTTCTGTTAAAGCCTTTGATCGTGATGACAACGACAACGCTCATGTTTCCTATCATATTCTCAGAGATGGAAGTCCAGAAAACAAACTGACCTCATTTTTGAGTATCAACTCTGAGACTGGAGATATTTTAGCCCTGAAAAGTTTTGACTTTGAAGCCCAGAAAACGTTCCAGTTCCAAGTTGTTGCCTCAGATTCTGGAAGTCCGTCACTGAGCAGCAACGTGACAGTGAATGTGTTCATTCTGGATCAGAACGACAACGCTCCAGTCATCCTGTATCCAGTCAGCTCCAACGGTTCTGCTGAAGGTGTGGAGGAGATTCCCCGCAATGTGAACGCAGGACACTTGGTGACTAAAGTCAGAGCCTATGATGCTGATATAGGATATAACGGCTGGTTGTTGTTCTCCCTGCAGCAAGTTAGTGACCACAGTCTCTTTGGTTTGGACCGCTACACAGGACAGATCAGAACACTGCGCTCATTCACAGAGACAGACGAGGCTGAGCATAAACTGGTCATACTGGTCAAAGACAATGGCAACGTTTCCCTGTCAGCAACAGCTACTGTGATGGTCAAACTGGTGGAGCCCAAAGAGGCTTTTGCTGCTTCTGACCTTCAAAGTTCTGCAAAGGACGACGAGGACAGTCACGTGACTTTTTATCTGATGATCACTTTGGGCTCCGTGTCAGTTCTCTTCATCATCAGCATCATCGTCCTGATTGCAATGCAGTGCTCCAAATCTCCAGACTACACTTCTAAATATCTGCCAGAGACTAATTATGATGGAACACTGTGCCACAGCATCCAGTACAGATCAGGAGACAAACGCTACATGTTAGTCGGACCCAGGATGAGTATAGGATCTACTATAGTACCAGGCAGCCACGCTAATACACTGGTGCTCCCTGACAGGAGGAGAAACAATGAGGAGGTAAGAGATTAATGAAAAATACTAAAAAACATAAAATGTAATTTCCCATTAAAATTATGCACTATTCATCATCACACATATAAAAAATATAGGTTTCAAAGGGGATAAATAAGTTAGTCAGCTTGGTACACAGACATCATTAACCATTGCTGTTTATTTTTGACTAAACATAAAATTATAATTCACAAGTGTAGTGCTCTGTCAGATTTCCAGCTCATTCATTTATAGAGACAATGATTTTATCTAAGTTTTACCTTCTATAACTTTTATTTTGATAATTGGTTTTAGGTCTGAAAACTCTGTGGGAATGCATTTATGGTTATTTTAATCGGGGCTTTGTATTGTGCCATTGCTACTCTCCTTGATTCCACTTTAAGGTATATAAACCTATAGACACACTATTTACCACTCCAGAAGGCTTGTTCTATTATATTTTATATTTGCCGTTTGAATTTACATCACATGGTGTCAGTATAACGGAAAGAAGCAGCATCCTGTATTTGTCATCACTTTGGTACCACCTCCTGAGCTCTTTGGTTGTGCGTTGTGAACGCAGTCGTTCCCGAGGTTGCTGCCTTTAGGATGAAATAATTTATTGTTCCATCACTGCTGAAGGAAATTGATGTTTTTGCACAAGGATGAACTGGACTCTGATATAACAACGCCGTAGTTGTTTTTGTGTCGGATTACTGGTGCTGTCTGGTTTAATTATGGAACAAAGGGGACGCGAGGAGCGCATGGTGAGACACTGTTCTGTCGCCTGCGTCGTCGCTGGGCTTTTGTGGAGCGTTGCCGCGGCGCAAACACGATATTCCATCGCTGAAGAGGTAAATGAAGGGACCGTCGTTGGAAATATAGCAAAAGATCTGGGGTTGGATAAAAGCACACTGAAAGATAGAAAGTATCGTATCGTTTCAAGTAACGCGGATCTTCTCCTTAATGTGAATCAAAACGATGGCGTCCTGTATGTGAGCCGGAAGATCGACAGGGAAGAGGTGTGCGCGCAGAGCAGCACCTGCTTGATTAATCTGAAAATGGTGCTCGAAAATCCGCTGGAAATCCATAACATCGGAGTGGAGATTCTGGACGTAAATGACAATTCCCCCAGTTTTCCAGAGGGAGAGAAACGGTTGGACATTTTCGAGTCTGTCCTGCCAGGAGCGCGATTTCAGCTCAAACCTTCACGCGATCGAGACAGCGGTCATTTCTCCGTGCAACAATACAAACTCAGCCAAAACGACCACTTCCGCCTGGAAGTTCGAGATAAAGGAGAAGATGGGAAAATACCCATACTGGTTTTGCAGAAATCGCTGGACAGGGAAACGGCAGCAAGCCACTCCCTGGTGCTGACAGCGCTGGACGGAGGCAAGCCTCCCAAATCCGGTCAAATGAATATTCTTGTGAAGGTGTTAGATGTGAACGATAACACGCCTGTTTTTTCGAAAGACGTTTACTCTGTTACGCTCCCAGAAAATGCTCCTTTGGGAAGCGCTGTAGTGCAAGTGAATGCAACTGACTTAGATGAAGGCCAGAATGGTGAGGTGTCTTACTCATTTGGTAACAGTGTCAGCAATAACATATTTCAGCTGTTTGGTATTAATCCATCAACAGGGGAAATAACTGTGAAAGGTCTCATAGACTATGAGCAGAAAGATAAATATGAAATTGAGATTGAAGCTTCAGATAAAGGTTTACCTCCTCTAACAACAGAGAAAAGTGTTATTATCAAGATAATTGATGTTAATGACAACACACCTGAGATTGAGGTTACATCATTTTCAAGTTCCATCCCTGAAGATTCCAGATCTGGAACCACTGTTGCTCTTATTAGTGTCAGTGACTTAGATTCTGGATTGAATGGAAATGTTGTCTGTTCTATAGCTGGAGATGTTCCATTTATCTTGTCTCCGTCATTACAAGAAACAATGTACTCTTTAGTCACCAAATCAGCTCTGGACAGAGAGCAAAGAGATAAATATGATCTAACAATAACTGCCAAAGATGCAGGTCAACCATCGTTATCATCTGAGAAGACAATCACTGTTGTGGTGTCAGATGTAAATGACAACAGGCCAGAGTTTTCACTGAGTCCTTATACTTTCTATATCAGTGAAGCCAATCAACCAGGTACATCAGTGTTTTCTGTTAAAGCCTTTGATCGTGATGACAACGACAACGCTCATGTTTCCTATCATATTCTCCGAGATGGAAGTCCAGAAAACAAACTGACCTCATTTTTGAGTATCAACTCTGAGACTGGAGATATTTTAGCCCTGAAGAGTTTTGACTTTGAAGCCCAGAAAACGTTCCAGTTCCAAGTTGTTGCCTCAGATTCTGGAAGTCCGTCACTGAGCAGCAACGTGACAGTGAACGTGTTCATTCTGGATCAGAACGACAACGCTCCAGTCATCCTGTATCCAGTCAGCTCCAACGGTTCTGCTGAAGGTGTGGAGGAGATTCCCCGCAATGTGAACGCAGGACACTTGGTGACTAAAGTCAGAGCCTATGATGCTGATATAGGATATAACGGCTGGTTGTTGTTCTCACTGCAGCAAGTTAGTGACCACAGTCTCTTTGGTTTGGACCGCTACACAGGACAGATCAGAACACTGCGCTCATTCACAGAGACAGACGAGGCTGAGCATAAACTGGTCATACTGGTCAAAGACAATGGCAACGTTTCCCTGTCAGCAACAGCTACTGTGATGGTCAAACTGGTGGAGCCCAAAGAGGCTTTTGCTGCTTCTGACCTTCAGAGTTCTGCAAAGGACGATGAGGACAGTCACGTGACTTTTTATCTGATCATCACTTTGGGCTCCGTGTCAGTTCTCTTCATCGTCAGCATCATCGTCCTGATTGCAATGCAGTGCTCCAAATCTCCAGACTACACTTCTAAATATCTGCCAGAGACTAATTATGATGGAACACTGTGCCACAGCATCCAGTACAGATCAGGAGACAAACGCTACATGTTAGTTGGACCCAGGATGAGTATAGGATCTACTATAGTACCAGGCAGCCACGCTAATACACTGGTGCTCCCTGACAGGAGGAGAAACAATGAGGAGGTAAGGCAGTTTAACCAAAGTGTGTTGGCATGTAATGTAACAAAAGTTTAGATCATCTGAGAAAATTATTTCTTCTCAACTCTGGTCATGTAAAAAAAATCAAGAAAAAAACAATTTTAATCTATGTAAAAGTAACCATATAAATAGATGTGATCATGCTTATTATCTGCCACATAGATCACTGATACAAAGGCTTCCTATAATAGTGACACTGCTGCTTTATGTCATGGATTTTAATAATTGCATGTTAAAGCATATGATAAAACGTTTTGCTGCAGTTTTTTGGCTTAAAAATGCTCTGAATTTTCTTGAATGTGTCACACACTTTTTTAAAAACCATATATTCATCATTGGCTAGACTAAGCATGTTTTTGTCCAAAGACAATAACAGGAAAAATATACTTTATTGCCTTTACTGGAGTTTTCTAAGAATTCAGCCCATACCTTCACTTATACAGCAAATATTTCAGGGGCACTGACGGAAGTCATTCTGAAAATAGAGAATTAAATTATTGATGTATGCAGGTGCTGGAAAAAATGTGGGGAAGAAATGAAGTGACAAAAAAGATACATGTGCTGTGTGTGCATGTGCTGGCAACAATAACATTTACACTGAGATTTTAAAAAAAAAGAAAACTGAAGCCTTGTTTTGCAGAATCCTTGTGACTGCTCATATGCTCCTAAATAAGAAGAAGTTCTGTTTTGACAGGTGTCCAAGTTACACCAACAACCAAAGAGAAGTCGCATTTTAGCTTAGTAAAACACAGTTATTAAGTATTTCTATTACATATTGAGTTATGTTTCCATGCATAATTTTGATGGTTTTCTTTTATACCTTAAACACAGCAGTTTCCTAAATGCTCTTATTATTTATCTATTGGTTTATTGCTTCTAGAGGATGGATGGATGGATGGATGGATGGATGGATGGATGGATGGATGGATGGATGGATGGATGGATGGATGGATGGATGGATGGATGGATGGATGGATGGATGGATATCTGTTCAGGGCTATATTCCACAAATATAGACATTCATATTAACAGATAAGCTGCCCTTTTTAAATAACCCTTTTTATAAAACTAATTTTATATTATGTTATAAATTTATACTCAGTGCATCCCTTTGCTGTAGTAACCTCCTGAATCACTTGGTGTCAGCATAATAGTAGATGTCTCTCTACTCCTTGACGTCATGTTCCAGCCTTACATCGTTGTGTTACCGAGCCCGAACACGAAACCAGCTCGACTCAAAGACCCGGGGCAGGTCTGACAATGCATCACGTTGTGAAGAGGGAATATCGTTAATGTTTCTTTCCAATTCCAACTATTACAAGGTATTTTTTAAATTATCGGTATCAATTTGTTGTATTACTGTAGCTGCTGCATTAAGATGGAACAAAGCGCACGACTGGCGTCCACAGAGCGATGGAAATGCGTCGCCTATGTCGTGATTTTGGCAGCGTTTTGGAGCGTGGCTGCAGCTCAAATAAGGTATTCCATCTCGGAGGAGGTGAAAGAAGGAACTCTAGTTGGGAATATCGCTAAAGATTTGGGGATCGATAAAGCTTCGTTGAAAGAAAGAGAGTATCGCATCGTTGGGGGTTCAGCCGAACCTCTTTTTCGCGTGAATAAGGAGGACGGGATCCTTTACGTCAATAGGAAAGTGGACAGAGAGGAGATCTGTGAACGGAGTAACGCGTGTATTATCAACCTTAAGACGGTCCTGGAAAATCCTCTTGAAATCCATTATGTGGCTATAGAAGTGCTGGACGTAAACGACCATCCACCGACCTTCCCGGAAAAAGAGAAACGGTTGGAAATATTCGAATCAACATTACCGGGAGCACGGTTCCAGCTTCAAGCTGCACGGGACCCAGACGGCGGCCAGTTTACCGTCCAGCAGTACAGATTAACCCCAAACGATCACTTTCGTTTGGAGGTGAAGGACAGGGGGGAAGACCGCAAGATGCCCTTTTTAATACTGCAGAAGGCGTTAGACAGGGAAGCAATAAAGGAGCACAGATTAATGCTGACAGCGGTGGATGGAGGGAGACCCGCGAAGTCTGGAACCATGGAAATTATAATTCGGGTGCTGGATGTGAATGACAATTCACCTGTTTTTACAAAGGACGTGTATACCGCGAGTTTAAATGAAAACTCGCCTCCAGGGACGTTGGTCATCCGGGTTAACGCGACCGATTTAGATGAGGGTGCAAACGGTGACATTATTTACTCATTCGGGCAGGAATTAGACACCCGTGTAAAAAATAAATTTGATATCAATCCGAGAACAGGTGATATTACAGTGGCAGGTGTCATTGATTTTGAGGAAAATAAAATGTATGAAATTGATGTTCAGGCTTCAGATAAGGGCGCTGTCACCTTTTCCACGGACAGAACTGTGATGATAAAAGTAACGGATGTAAATGATAATACTCCGGAGATTGAAATTACGTCGTTTTCAAAATCTGTTCCGGAGGATGCGAGAATTGGAACGACGGTGGCTCTGATCAGCGTCAGTGATCGAGACTCGGGTCCGAACGGAAAAGTTTCCTGTTTTATCCGCGAGGACGTTCCTTTCACTTTATCTCCATCCTTGCAAGATAACATGTTTGCTGTTGTGACAAAATCCCACCTAGACAGAGAAGCAACGCCTTTATATGAAATAACAGTTGTGGCGAAAGACAGCGGTGAGCCATCGCTGTCATCTGAAAAGAAACTTAATGTTGTTGTTTCAGACGTGAACGACAACAGCCCGCAGTTTTCGATGCGCCCATATACGTTCTACGTTCCCGAAAACAACGACCTGGTGTTGCCAGTGTTTTCCGTAACAGCATCCGACCACGATGACAGTAATAACGCACAGATTACATATCGTATCCACAGAGAGAACACTGCAGAGACCGCTGGTTTGTTTCTAAATATAAACTCAGAGAATGGAGATATTTTTGCGCTTAAAAGTTTTGACTTTGAAGCCCAGAAAACGTTCCAGTTCCAAGTGGTTGCCTCAGATTCTGGAAGTCCGTCACTGAGCAGCAACGTGACAGTGAACGTGTTCATTCTGGATCAGAACGACAACGCTCCAGTCATCCTGTATCCAGTCAGCTCCAACGGTTCTGCTGAAGGTGTGGAGGAGATTCCCCGCAATATGAACGCAGGACACTTGGTGACTAAAGTCAGAGCCTATGATGCTGATATAGGATATAACGGCTGGTTGTTGTTCTCACTGCAGCAAGTTAGTGACCACAGTCTCTTTGGTTTGGACCGCTACACAGGACAGATCAGAACACTGCGCTCATTCACAGAGACAGACGAGGCTGAGCATAAACTGGTCATACTGGTCAAAGACAATGGCAACGTTTCCCTGTCAGCAACAGCTACTGTGATGGTCAAACTGGTGGAGCCCAAAGAGGCTTTTGCTGCTTCTGACCTTCAAAGTTCTGCAAAGGACGACGAGGACAGTCACGTGACTTTTTATCTGATCATCACTTTGGGCTCCGTTTCAGTTCTCTTCATCATCAGCATCATCGTCCTGATTGCAATGCAGTGCTCCAAATCTCCAGACTACACTTCTAAATATCTGCCAGAGACTAATTATGATGGGACACTGTGCCACAGCATCCAGTACAGATCAGGAGACAAACGCTACATGTTAGTCGGACCCAGGATGAGTATAGGATCTACTATAGTACCAGGCAGCCACGCTAATACGCTGGTGCTCCCTGACAGGAGGAGAAACAATGAGGAGGTAAGACGACTAAAATACTACAGCAGCTTAAAACAATCAAGCAATACAAATATTGAATTGAAATCATTTATTTCAGTGGGTGTGAACTTTAGTGTGTACATTTCTCACTTCTTCTATTTTATTAACAACCATGCGGTCTTCTAATCGAACTCTTGGGAAACTTTTTGGCATTGTTTGCTGTCCATGGTGCTGAACAAGTTCGTCTCCTTTATATAATCAATCAATCAATCTATCTATCTATCTATCTATCTATCTATCTATCTATCTATCTATCTATCTATCTATCTATCTATCTATCTGTCTATCTGTCTGTCTGTCTGTCTGTCTGTCTGTCTGTCTGTCTGTCTGTCTGTCTGTCTGTCTGTCTGTCTGTCTGAATTTTGGCCGAAATCTTTTTGAAAATATGGGCAAATTCGCTATTTTGATCTGAAGCCTGGATTTTCAACAGGAACCGCTGTGAATTCCGACACATAAAAGGAAGATTTCATTGTAGAAATTGTGTCTGCACTATGTGCTCTGCTCGTGAGGTGTCACTGTTTGGATACATGAAGGAATCGGGCTGAACATTGTCTACGTAGTTGTGCGCCGTGGCTGCAGAGAGTACGGGAGCTTTCAGGCGATGGTTTCCAATATCTAACGCGTTCCTGCTATTTATATATCAAGATTTTCTCTCTTTTTTTAATTAACGTTGCCCTGCTTTATACTGTCGTATTCCTGAAGCGTTATAGTCTCACTGTTTTGCCACCTTGGATTAATCATGGCACGGCGTGGATGCAGGAGGCTGGAGCGCCTCGTCATTCTTGTTTTTATTTTAAATCTTAATTTTATTTTTGTTTCGGCGCAACTACGGTACAATATTCCGGAAGAGCTCGGAGTAGGTACTGTGGTTGGAAATGTGGCGAAAGATTTGGGTCTGGATGTGACTGTTTTGAACGCTCGAGGATTCCGCATTGTTTCTGGATCGTCCGAACCTCCGTTTCAGCTCAGCAACGATGGAATATTACACGTCAACCGAAAAATAGACCGAGAGGAGGTGTGCGAACGCGCCAGTGCCTGTGTTATTAACATCAAGACTGTGCTGGAGGATCCGTTAGAAGTCCATTACGTCGCAGTTGAGATTTTGGACGTGAACGATCACTTCCCCACCTTCTCTGTAAACGAGACCAGTTTAGAAATATCAGAATCCGCTTTGCCCGGAGCGCGATTTCAGCTGCAAGGTGCCCACGATCCGGACAGCGACGCTTATTCAATCCAGCAATATAAACTTAGTCAAAACGAACATTTTAGGCTGGAGGTCAAGGACAGAGGAGAAGACGGGAAAATCCCCGTGTTGTATTTGCATAAACCGCTGGACAAAGAAACGACGAGAAGTCACAAATTACTGCTGACAGCCGCTGATGGTGGAAAACCCGCGAGATCAGGAACCATGACCATAACAATCACAGTTCTGGATGTGAATGATAATATGCCCGTGTTTGCAAAAGACTCATATGTCGCTGTGCTGAATGAAAATTCACCCATTGGCACGACTGTCCTGCAAGTGAACGCCACCGATTCAGATGATGGATTAAACGGGGAGGTGGTTTACTCCTTCGGCAATAATGTCAATCATAAGATGCGTAAACTTTTTAAAATTGATGAAAATACTGGTGAAATTATTGTCAAAGGACTGATAGATTTTGAGGTTAAAGACAGGTATGAAATTGATATAAAAGCTTCTGATAAAGGAGCTGTGCCTCTAGAAACAGAGAAAAGTGTTAAAATTACTATTGTGGACCTGAATGACAATGCACCTGACATTGAGGTTACTTCATTTTCAAAAGCTGTTCCAGAAGATTCCAAACCTGGAACAACAGTAGCATTAATAAGTGTGAGTGATAAAGACTCAGGTGTGAATGGAAAGGTGGTCTGTTTCATAAATGAAGATGTTCCCTTTATGTTATCACCAACTCTGCAAGACAACATGTACTCTGTTGTCACCAAATCTCTCCTGGACAGAGAACGTGAGTCAAAGTATGATATCACAATCATTGCTAAAGATGCTGGTGATCCACCCTTATCATCTGACAGGACAATAAGTGTATCTGTTTCTGATGTTAATGATAACAGTCCAGAGTTTTTCACAAATCCTTACACATTTTATCTTATTGAGAACAATGATGCAGGTGTCGCCTTATTTACAGTCAGTGCTCATGATTGTGATGAGGGTGATAATGCTCTCATATCGTATAATATTCTAAGAAATGGGGATCAGCATAAAACAATTACAACATTTTTAAATATTAATTCAGAAAATGGACAAATTTCAGCTCTCAAAAGTTTTGACTTTGAGACACTGAAATCGTTCCACTTCCAAGTTGTTGCCTCAGATTCTGGAAGTCCGTCACTGAGCAGCAACGTGACAGTGAACGTGTTCATTCTGGATCAGAACGACAACGCTCCAGTCATCCTGTATCCAGTCAGCTCCAACGGTTCTGCTGAAGGTGTGGAGGAGATTCCCCGCAATGTGAACGCAGGACACTTGGTGACTAAAGTCAGAGCCTATGATGCTGATATAGGATATAACGGCTGGTTGTTGTTCTCACTGCAGCAAGTTAGTGACCACAGTCTCTTTGGTTTGGACCGCTACACAGGACAGATCAGAACACTGCGCTCATTCACAGAGACAGACGAGGCTGAGCATAAACTGGTCATACTGGTCAAAGACAATGGCAACGTTTCCCTGTCAGCAACAGCTACTGTGATGGTCAAACTGGTGGAGCCCAAAGAGGCTTTTGCTGCTTCTGACCTTCAAAGTTCTGCAAAGGATGATGAGGACAGTCACGTGACTTTTTATCTGATCATCACTTTGGGCTCCGTGTCAGTTCTCTTCATCGTCAGCATCATCGTCCTGATTGCAATGCAGTGCTCCAAATCTCCAGACTACACTTCTAAATATCTGCCAGAGACTAATTATGATGGGACACTGTGCCACAGCATCCAGTACAGATCAGGAGACAAACGCTACATGTTAGTTGGACCCAGGATGAGTATAGGATCTACTATAGTACCAGGCAGCCACGCTAATACGCTGGTGCTCCCTGACAGGAGGAGAAACAATGAGGAGGTAAGAACCACTTCTGCGCAGAATGAATTTTTTTTACACTGGTCAAAATCCTAATTGGGCTGGTTTAAATCATGTCATTGCTCTCTCTCTCTCTCTCTCTCTCTCTCTCTCTCTCTCTATCTATCTATCTATCTATCTATCTATCTATCTATCTGTCTGTCTGTCTGTCTGTCTGTCTGTCTGTCTGTCTGTCTGTCTGTCTGTCTGTCTGTCTGTCTGTCTGTCTGTCTGTCTGTCTGTCTATCTATCTATCTATCTATCTATCTATCTATCTATCTATCTATCTATCTATCTATCCATGCATCTATCTATGAAGAACAGTGTGTATTTGTGTGTGAGGCAGACAGAGTGAGCGACTGACAGAGTTACTTGCAGTCTGTGCTCACTGGTGTAGCTAAAGTGATTCAGTGGGCCATGAATGGCTGCAGCCACAGCAGAGGGGGAGAGTGAGCCTGCAGCTGGTGTGCAGTGAATCACAATCGTCTGAGAGTCAGGTGGAGACAGAATGGCGGTCTGCATAGCATCTTACTGTAATAATCGTCATTTTTAATTTTGTTTATGATTTTTTGGCAGTTGTGCTTTAAATTGCTCCACAAAAATGTGCAAGGAATGTATGCTGATGACAGAAGCACGAACAGGCGCTGTGGCTGGGTGTAGATGCTCCCTTTTGACTATGATCTAAAAAAATAGGTCATATTTTATCACATGTGTGCCGTCTGCGTGCTCGACTTCTGGGCTTATTCTCTGTCGAACACTGTGCGTTGCCCATGGCAACAGAGGAGGAGATCCACCTCTTTGACTGGAATGGTTTGCTCTGATACTAGCATGGGTTCAGCTGTCTTAGCAACAGCAACGGAAGAGGAGAACGGGAGGGAGAACGGAAGCTGTGGAGGGGGAGGGGAAGCGACGGTTTTGAGCATCATCTTTACACACCTCACAATATTTCAGCAACGTTCAGTGATTGAAACAGCAGCAAGTGTTGTCTGTTAGACAAATATGGGTCAGAAAATCTATAGACAGGTCACAAAGACTTCAATTTCTAATTAGATATGTTACACAATTCATACAATCCTGCCTGTCACTCAGCTTGAGAAGACTTTCATTTTAGGGGGTGTGTTTGTTTAACCATTAATAAATATGTGTATTTAAAAGCACATGTTGAATTACTGAGCAGAGTTACAGGTGCACACACACAGAAGGAGAACAACCAGTACCCCGTTCCATTGCTGGAGAGCATTCCCGACTGGTGCACATCTGCATGCATAATTTATGTGCACGTTTAAATGGAATACAGTGTGTATTTCGCAAAACAAGCAGCAGTGATAAGCCGTGCCTGGACAGCAGATGCCTCGAAAAGATTAATTGTGGTGATTAAAATGTATTAAATATGAAAAGCAACAGTGTCAGTGAGTCCGATTAGTCGACAGTCAGATATGCTGTTTACTGAAGTGCATAGCAGTTTAATCATTTTTAATTCATACTGGCTGTTTGGCCAGCAAATATCCCTCTGCAGAGTACTTTTCTTCAACCGGTACTTTTGTTGCAGTATATAATGTGTCGTCCTTGGCAGGGGTGTGGTCGTTTATGCGGGGGGCTTTTGTGGGGCTGCCTGGCTGGCTCAGCAGATAGGTGCAGCGGTGTTTGCATGCAGCATGTCTGCACCACAAACTAGTCAGGGCTAATCAAGCTTTACTTTTAATACATCTGTGTATGTGATGACGTTAGTGTAAGCACCCTGCCCAATACATTCCAGAGAGAGAGAGAGAGAGAGAGAGAGAGAGAGAGAGAGAGAGAGAGAGAGAGAGAGAGAGAGAGAGAGAGAGAGCCTTTGACTTTGGACTAAGTCTGAGACAATGGAGCCACAGCTGTTAGCCATATGTGCTCTATCAGTAGGATTCTTGTTTTCTCCATGGAGGTTGGGGTTCTCGTATATTCTCATATGTGTTACATTCTTTGTAGAACCTCCAAAGGTGGCGTCTCCTTCGCCTCAGGTCTCGGTGCCCAGCCATGTCTCAACTTGTCTAAGCTTGTTTGTGTGTGTACGTGTGTTGTATGCATGTGTGTGTGTGTCCTTTTCTTGATTCTCTTGTTCTCTTTGCTGTTTTTATCCTTTGTGAGGCACTTTGTGCTACCTAGCGTATGAAAAGTGCCATATAAATAAAGATTGATATTGATATTGATAGAACGTTCTATTTTTGTTAGCTTTGTCTGGGTTCATCCTCTTTCCACCTCTCTCTGGTACAGCGTTGCTGAATCCCCCCTCCCCCATCCTTTGGCCTCTTTTTTTCTTTCCCCACAATCATGCCTTGGATGTTTCTGTCCATCGGGCCATATTTTACTATGCAACATTTTGCTGTCTGTCTGTGAGCCATGTTTTTTTTGTTTTGTGGCCCTGCCTCCTGCTTTTCTGTGCTCCCTCTGCGCCTCATGCCTGTAGGGTCAGCGCTCTGATGCTGCGTGTGCTGTTGTGTGTCAGTGGGACACATTCTCTCTGACTGTGCCAGCTTTGTTGCGAGGACGGCTCCACTCACATTGAGGTCAGCAGCAGTGATGGTAATCTAATTTACGTGCTCAGAAGGGTCCAGTGAAAACAACTGTCTTCATGTTTGCACCTTCCATCCCCGCTCATGTCCTCATGACACGCAAGTAGTCTACGGTCAAATGGCTAATCCGCGGTATTGAAACGGTAGGAAAGCTGGAGAGGGAGAGATGGAGGCAAAAAAAAACAAGACGTGTTGCCATGGTGATGTATTTGGAGACGCACCCACTCAGAGAATTAAATTAATAAAATCTCTTTGTCCTTAAGAACACATTTCATGATGCTTCTGCTATGACTAATTTATTGCCCCCAAACTCACTCACTAAAAATAACAGCGCGAAGCCTCCTCCGCATTACACATGCGATGAAAAACCCGTTTTGCTGGTGTGTAATTATGCAGAAATTGTCAATATCCAAGATGCTTACAGTTGTTTTTCTTAATGCATCATTATTATAAAGTCTTGAATAGTAATTTGATAGCTTTTCACATAACGACAGGCTGAAAAGAAATGAACGCTGTGACTGTTCCTGCTTTTCCTCCGGGTGCTTCTGCAGCACTGCACGGCTCGATCGATAGGCTGGACCTTACAGTCTGCTTCTGCAGTTTGGAGTACAGATACATGACACGCTGCACTTTAGACTCACTCTAATTTAGAACTGGGATTTATTTCACCTTGTTATTAAAGAGTATAATTTATCAGACAATAGAAGAGCTTTTAAATACATTTCTTGGCCTACTGCAGTGACCTTTAAAGGAAGTAATGATCTGAACTTTTCTCGCCACTCTTCTTTTCTGGCCTGATATGGTGTCAGTAGGTCTGACCCAGACTCCAAGTTACATAAGCCCTCACTTTCAGTAAGTTTCAGTCCACTGACTTGAGGCTGTGTGGATGGATCCTGTTGGCTGGATGTTGCTGCAAGTGAACCAAGAGAAGCGGTCTCTCTCTCTCCCTCGGTCTCTCTCGGCCTGCCTCTGCGTGCTCGCATCGACGTGTCCATGTAAAAGAATTTGGCCGATCTTCTCTCTTGGTTGCACAAATCCATGAGACTTAGTAGTAGTACTACAGTGTGAAAGACTTTGTGGGCCTGCCCGTGTTTCAGGATGACTGATGTAATAACTCATGCCTCGTTAAGTGCGTTTAGACCTATATTTAATTATTTCTCCTTTTTTTCTGAATCAACAGAGATGTGAACAGATGTAAGTCTGCGCTGCTCTGTGCTCGTGCAGCCGCAACATCTGCTGCTTGCTTAGGTCAACGCTGCTTGCCTGTGGGATTGAACTGACGGAGGGGTCATTGTGAGGCTGCGTGGATGAAGTGGGACACTGATGAAGAATGCACAGTTGGGGGGACATATCCACCCTGATGCTAACATACAACTGTGCAGATTTAAAATCCTGATTCACCAGATGAAATGTGGTACGCACTATGTGAATGGTTAATGGAAGCCTGCACTGTTTTTTTTAAGAGGATTGCCGTGCTCTCGGTGCCCAATGGACAACAGCTATTCTGTGCTGACACTATCATCCTGTCCGATTGATGGCACATTTATTTAGGATCACACATTAATGCATGCATGCTAATTTGGTAGTGTCAGGGACATTATAGGCAAAGTTCCTAGTGCAGTAGATATTTCCCCTTTGTGAGTGAATTATCGTGTATGTGAACTAGCTACAATCTATAAATCTAAAATATTCTGTAAAAAAGCTTTTTTTGTTTAATATATATCCATCTCATAACTGCAGCATATTCCTATGCTGGAGTGCATTCAAGCACTGAATGACTGACAGGAACACACCCTGGGCAGGTCATCAGTCCATCAAAGGATACACACACCATTTACTCACACACACCTAGGGGCAATAGAGTGTCCAGTTAACCTAATGTGCATGGATTGTGGGAGGAAACCAGAGTACCTGGAGAAAACCCCCACTGACCTCCTTATATATATCCAGGCCAAGATAGATATTTGGCTATTTCGTTCATCCTCTATGTGTATGTTTCTGGTAATTATAGATACAGCCTGATATGTTTCTTAACTATGTTATTACTTAGTGTTTGAAGCATGATCTGGCTCCACCTGATTATCATGTTTACCGTGTTACACTGTGCTATTGTCCACAGTAGGGGAGTCATCCTATTCCACATGTTGCTCTTTTTTTGTCGTTTTTTTCTGAGTTGGCCTGCTGTGTTTATTTTTAGATGAACCATCTGTTATAAGAATCTTAGGGCCTCAGCAATCAGGGGCAGACACTATTAACCTCATTGTATCAGAGAGGTTTGGTTATGAGATAACACACACACTGTCAGCTGTGCACAGTTGTTTTATGAATGTGTGTTAATACAGTCTGTTAAACCAAAATGCTTTTCCCCGCACATTCCTAGTGTAGTGCATGAATTAAACAAAGCCATGGGTGTGGATGGTGTGGAGTATTATTGCAGTAAGCTTGACTCATATCCCACTCTCTCCTCCCACTGACTGCCTCTCTTCTGCTCCTCTTTGTTCTCACCATCTCTAAGCCACAGATCTTTATTTCAACCTCAGTCTTTCCCCTCTCATTTTCATCCGTATCTCTTTTTTTCTTCCTTCTTCTGAAGATGGTCATTTTCATTCTTCGATAAAGATCTTATTTTTTCTTCATCCCCCACCCCCATCTCCCTCCTACGCATCCTGTTTTCCTCTCGCTGTTGCCCATCCTTGTGCCCCCTCCTGTATGATCGTGAAACTGCAATTTGAATAAACTGACCGATACGCGATGGATATTGTGTTAGTGTATTTGCATGTCTTTCCAAGTGATGTGAATTTATTGTTTATTTTTAATAAAAATCAATCTACATCCTTTCATGAGCAGTGATACTTTCCTTTTTAAAGTTCATCTGTACATCAGGGGTCTGTTAGCAAAGTGAATGTATCAGAATAAATTCTCTCTCTCTTTCTTTCAGTAATGCTTAGCGATGACAGTTGTTTAAACCTATTGAATTTTGATTTTGAATATATGGCGGCAGCAGATTACAGCAGCAGAGTATCAGAGCTCCAGCCGCAGAATTGTATCTTTGGACCCTTCTGTCAGGCTTGAAATAGAAAACGCTTCGTTCAGCTCTATTTGGCGTGACAATGCTTTTTGAAAGAAGTGTGTCCAGTAGCTTTTTGACCTGCAGGTCAACTCATCAGCTGGATTCAGATAGAGCAGGACGGACATCACAGTTTAATGACAATAGCTTAAAAAAAGTCTTAAAAAAATGCTTAGTTGGATAAGATACGCAGCACATTATGGTAAATAAAGGGAAAAACTAGTTAGTGACAGTTGAGCAGCATCACCAAGCAAAGACATCATCAGCGTTAAAGCATGATTAAAACTTACAGAGGGCAGTTTGGTTCTCTGGTTTACAAGTGCCAGCAAATGAGGTCTTTGGGATGAGTCTGGAGTAGAATTGTTCCTTAATCTGTTGTTTATCTCCTGTGGTTCCCATAATCTGCGTTCAGTTTGCTTTGCCCTTTGACTGAGAGCTGAGTTGCAAAAGGTCTTGAACCTGATTGACCATGAACAAATAATATAAAGAGAAAATAAAAGATAAACATGTGTGGAACAAAAGCTGAAGATAAATGTTCCCTTTGTGATGATTACAACATAATATGTCCCCATATTGCTTGTTAAAGCAAATGTTTTAAAATCAAGGAGTTATCACTGCTTCTTCAGGTGCTTTACAGAGAAAATTCCTGTTGAAGCATCTGTTCCTCTGTCAGCTGTGCCAATATTCCCAGTTGTTGTGGATTAACGCTTCACCAAAGGGTGTAAAGAGGTAATTCAACAGTGTCACTCCTGTAATGCGATTAGGTGGAATCGCCTTAATGATGAAATGAAGAAGGATATTTGGAAGGGAACAGGGTGCCCACCCAGTGCCAGGAAGCAGCTAAGGTCTAAATCATGTCACTTTTTTAATTTGACCCTTCTGTTATTGTTTGAGGTCTGAAATGCCGATTTGCTTTTGCTGTGGCCTCATGTTCATGTTTAATTATAAAACTTGAACATTCTCAGGATTCTAATGCCAACTCTACCTCTCCCATCACATATCACATGCACGGAGGCTAAAATTCCCGTTATTGCTGCAACCTTTCTCTCCTCGCCACATTGCTCTTGACCTCTGCTGCATAGAGTGATGTACGCATTTTTGATGAGAGAAGAGAGTCTGCTATTTTTAGGGAGAACAGAGCACAGACTTAAATAATTTGTGGGTGAGTCGTTATTTTAAATTTAGTTTTCCTCATTTTCTGTGGAAAGTGGAGCAGTCTCACAAAACCATTTCAGCTCTTTCCAGCCTCAGATTCTCTGCAGGCCAGCAGCGCTCTCCTCTATTATTCAGGCCTTTTTATCTCTATATATAAAGAAATGGGTCAAGCTCGAGTGCAACAGTCCTCCACCTGCAATGCACGTAACATTCTGTACCGCCTGTTACATCCGGATTGCTATGACTAATAGGAAACTAAAAATAGACAGTACATGATGCTGTACTGTTGTATAAACAATGAGAAAGTATAATGATGTAGGGGAAGTTACAGATCACTATCTGTCAGGTTCTTCTGTGCATGTACCTGGAAACATATGCTGTGGCTGCTGGAGGCATCCGTCTCTCCCTCTTTGTTTTGATATGTATCAGGCTGATGAAAAGGTGAGGATATTGTTAGATACACGAGTGTCTCCTTTTGCATCTGTGAGGGATGAAGTTTAATTTCCGCCAGCAGTGGAAACGTGGCTGTGAGAGTATCTGCTGTGCTGATGCAGATCCTGAAGCGTGTGAAGCTGCTAATCTAATAGAAAACTTCACAGGTTCAGCTTCTGTTCACATCAGTGTGGATGTGCTGCTGCATATTGGCTCTGGAGAGAACAAAGGGCCGTGTTACAGAGGGCTCCCTCTTGTGGTAGGAAATTGTATTTTTTCAGTTTGCTTTAGACTTCATACTGTGTCCTGATGACGTTACATTCAATTATCTCGCTTGTTGCCACTGTGCTACTGTAATAATGACATTGCTATTGATTCAGTATTGATCAAGAGATAAAGGGTGATGTCCCATTTTGCATTGACACTCTTCATGGCTTTACTATAGTATTTTATTGACCTAACTCAGTTATCCACGCCTGGCTATAAATTTAGATTCTTAATCACACGAACACACAGACACAGACACACGCACACACAGATGGTGAAGGGTAGGGGGGGGGGGGGGGGGGGGGGGGGGGGGAGCTTGTCACAAGTGTTTGGAAAAAAATGGGTGTAAAGGATGTATTATTGTTGTATATTATTAAGGGAAATTGGAAATTAAAAGGGTGGAAAAAGATCTCCTTATCATGTGTCCTGAGTTATTGTGGAAACAGGGTGTGGACGATGGGGGCTGCACTGCATCTGCATCACCATGGATACGAGAGGGGATCCAGTGAATCAATTATAGCTGCCTCCTGTTAAAGTAGAGATTTATGGCACCCTGCCCGTATCACCAGGCACACTGTTCAGCCAATCAGGGTGTCCACCACTGTGACACTTTTCCCAGGAAACCAATCAGAATTCCATGCTATTGTTGTCACCGTCACCGGTTCAAGCTCCTCTTTTATCGACAGGTTCCTGTTGTGTTGTAGCAAAGCAACCCATGACTGTGCCGTCACAATCTGTCCACCTAATTATAGTAGACATTCGCACAGCAGATATTCTCCCAGAGCTCTAATGAGCCACAACATTCACATATGATTGAAATCGTTGCAAGCACCTTCCTGTCATTCTCACAGCTCTCTCACACACACAGATTAGCACCCACACACTGCAGCTCATACTATCTGCAAGCTTTGTGTTGACTAAATTGTGGGTAAATAGTTGATTAATGAAGAAGATATTTTAACAAACTAAACTATAGAATGTCTGAATTAAAGTTAATACATAATACAGTTTACATCAGTATGAAATTACAGTACATGAGAACACGAAGCCATCATAAAAAAAAAGAATTCTCTTGTTTTTTATAATAGAGTGAATAATTATGTGATTTTATTTTTTCCCCCACACTGCCAGACTTTCCAAATACACTGTGTTGCTGTTCATGCTGCTGGTTTTCATCGCTTGGCTGAGAGAATGTGAACATTTGGGCCTGCTCCATATTGCGGTGTCCTTGTTTTTTTTTTTTTCATCTTGTTTCCATGGATCCGGCCCTGCCCTACTTTTCCAAAAAACCAGAAGACACGAACGCAGATTTAGAAATAAATGATTAACTGGTTGATGGATTAATTCAAGTAGCCCCCCCCCCCCACCACCACCCCCCCGGTCTCCCTCTCGGAAACAACTACATATCATTGTTTAGCAGTGAGCCAGTAAAGCAATAGAATGAACAGTATGTCTCTTCTACCCCCTCTCTATTTTTAGACCTCATTTAGCCCTCAAAGAATGACTCCAGTATCTCAGCCTCTGAAACAGGGTGTCATGTGTAGACTGCAGATGTAGGACCGGTTAGGAAAGGGTCCAGTGGGCCGGGCCTGGCGAGATGCAAAGGTCAGACTCTGCGTGAGGGGTTTTAAAAGGATGGATGTGCCAGAGAGAACATGCTGCTGCAACGCCACATTACAAATGCATGAGCAGCCCCGCTGTGGGCAGTCGGGATATGCTCAAGATTTAGGTTTTGACTTTTCCAGCTGGGTTTGCGTGTGTGTGGTTCGTGCCTGGTGTTTTCTGCTTCATTCATTGAGACGGAGGTGAAGACCAGCAGAGGAAAAAAGACCCAATGTGTTTTAATTAAACCCATCAGCTTTTACATTAGGAAGGATGTGTGTTTTAGCAGATGTGCAGGATGTGTATGCCTGTGGTTGCTATGGAGATGAGAGCACTGGGTGGAAGGAGAAAGATGGTGGGGTGAACTCGCCTTGAAGCCTACACAGAAAGCACCCTTCCCCCACTCTATGTCACACATTTCATCATACATCACTCTTCCTTACACACTCACCATCACCCACACAACTGATGGCTGCCCTTTGGAGGTCATACACTGTGATGAAGAGGCAGAATCTTCTTTTCTGACGACATGTGACAGTGTCCTTTTAATAATTCACCTCAGTCTGCTCCCACCCTCCCACCCTCTCACCCCTCCCCATGCCAACCACTCCCTGGTCCCTCTGCTCTCATACCACACTGCTGCATAGAGGTTCCCAGCTGTTTGTCCTTCAACTATAGCAGATAAATCGTTGTCGAGCAGCCAATCAGCTATTAGATTTGTTAATCTGTGTGTGTGTGTGTGTGTGTGTGTGGGTGTGGGTGGAGGTGGGGTCAGTACTTTGTATGTTTCTGAATGATTATTAAGCTAATATTAATTATTCAGCAAATTAATTTAGCAAATGTGATTTTCATCTATCTATCTATCTATCTATCTATCTATCTATCTATCTATCTATCTATCTATCTATCTATCTATCTATCTATCTATCTATCTATCTATCTATCTATGTATCAACAGAGAAAGAAGGAGTACAAGAGAGAGAGAGAGAGAGAGAGAGAGAGAGAGAGAAGGGAAGAAAGAGAGGGATGAGTGCATGCGTAGTGATCTAGTGAGCTGCTGTTACTGGGTCAGAGATCTGCAGCTGCTCATGACCAGTAACATGACCAATAATGTCTGGGGACACTGCTGAGGAAACTGCAGCATCATTGTCCGTGTCTCATGTGGATCTCATGATAATAATCACCCAGACTGACGTCCTGCAGAACCACTGACCTACAAATAACATCTGAATCATTGAGTTTCATGATGGGATGTCTGGGACCGATGAGCCAGGGGGTTGGTCTATGTGGTAATGTGTAAGCATGCTTGCGTGTTACAGAAATGAAAAGCTTAACGTATAGTGTCCTTGGTGACTGCATCATTGTGCCTGCGTGCATTAGTCAATGAGTATATAGGTCATTATTTGTGAGCCATTACTGTTATTACAATGCAGGGTTAAGAGATGGCTCTTGGATCAGTATGTGATGATTATTAATATTTTCAAATCAAATCATGTTTCCTCTAGAATGGAAATAGGACAGAATCTCTGGCGTAATCCTGGGATTATAAATAAGGGGGACGATCATAAGGTCATGCCTGGTGTCCCTGCAGAATTCTGGAAAATCATTCACATGCAGCACAGTTTGCCTGAATCATCAGTAAGCAATAAGCAAAGAGGTTGAATTAATTTTCTGTCCCTCAAGGCTAAATGCTGCATCGATGATTATATGTCAGACAGAAAGAATGTGAGCAGATTTGAGTGCAGGTCCAAAGGCAGCTCTGCACCCTCTGTGTTCTGGTCCCGCTGTCCCTGGTGCTGAAATAAGACCTCCTGCTCTCATATGACAGTTACAAATAGAACTTTGCAGTATTTCCGCCTGTGACATCATTTCAGCAGCAGACGCAATGTTCCAGTTTCCGGTGTATCTTGCAGTGAGGCTCTGTCCCCACACAGCGTCGCTGTTGGTCCATTAGAAACAGCTCTACCCTTCCAGCCAGCTATGCCCCTCCTGTTTCTTTTTCTTTTTTTCCCCTCACTCTTTGTTGTAAAGACAAGACGATGAAGCCAACACAGCCTCTCTGTCATATTTTTCTCTCACTTCAGCTGATCAGCTGCTCTTTTTGAGAAAATACTTAAAATATTTTTACATTTTGATTCATTTGGGACGGAAATATGCCTTCCTCTAATATATGGAACTATTTTGGGATCTATATGTGTTTCCTGCTGGGTTGTGAGTGGGAGACGGTCACTGGGCAGCTCTCCTATTCCGTGGCAGAGGAGATAAACGCGGGGACTCCTGTTGGAAATATCGCGAAGGACCTCAACCTGAAGTCACAGGAACTGGAAAACCGCATGTTTCAAATCGTTAGTGGGCCAAAGAGAAAATTCTTTGAGGTAAATTTGAAGACTGGATTATTGTATGTCAATGAAAGGATAGACAGGGAGGAGCTCTGTGCAGAGGAGCCTAAATGCTCGGTAAACGTCGAAGCCGTCATTAACAACCCTTTGAAGGTTTATCGAATCGACGTAGACATTTTAGACGTGAACGACAACCCTCCGCTGTTTTCTACCACACTGCAACATCTGCATATCGCTGAGAGTACCTTACCAGGAGTTAAATTCGCTTTATCAGAGGCAACGGATGCAGATGTGGGGACAAACGGAGTGGGTACTTACAAATTAAGCCAAAATGAATATTTCACCTTATCAGTACACAAATCGGGGGATGGCGTTTCTGCGGAGTTAGTGCTGCAGAAGGCTTTAGACCGAGAGAAGCAAGCTGTGATCAGAATGACACTGACCGCCCTAGATGGGGGGAGTCCTCCCAAAACAGGCACTTCACAGCTTATTATTAATGTTTTAGACATTAACGATAATATCCCACTATTCAGTCAAGATCTATATAAGACAAAAATACCAGAAAACACGTCATTAGGCACCAGAGTAATAACTGTTAACGCCACCGACGCCGATGAAGGTCTAAATGGCGAGATCGTATATTCACTGAGAAGCAAAGATCAGGATCGTGTTCTTGATATTTTTGAAATTGACAGCGAGTCGGGCGTCATTACGGTAAAAGGCAATATCGATTTTGAAGACAAGAGAGCGTTTGAGATACGCGTAGAGGCCAGCGATAAAGGGCAGCCTCCGATGTCTGCACACTGTAAAGTGCTGGTGGAGGTGCTGGATGTAAATGATAACGCACCCGAGCTGACCGTGACGTCACTGCATTCGTCCGTCAGAGAGGATGCGAATGTGGGGCTGGTGGTTGCGCTGCTGTCAGTTCTGGATAAGGACGGGGGTAAAAACGGCCAGGTGTCCGTCCATATTAAAAACGAGGTTCCGTTCAAACTCGAAACAAACTACAGGAACTATTATTCGTTATTAGTGGACAGAGCTTTGGACAGAGAGACCGTGTCCGCGTACAGCGTCACTATAGTGGCGTCTGATGGAGGAACTCCGTTCCTCACCAGCTCAGCGGTGCTCTCCATACTCATTTCTGATGTCAACGACAACCCTCCCCTCTTTTCAGAGCCCCTAATTAATGCATATATTGGTGAAAATATGCAAGTTGGGGCGATTATTAAAACTGTAACGGCAACAGATGTTGACATTGAACAGAACGGTCACGTGAAATATTGCTTTTTACCAAATGACGCAAACCCACTGCCGTTATCATCAATGATAAACATCAACTCAGAGACTGGAGACATCATCAGTCTGCAGAGTTTTAACTATGAGGAGCTAAAAACCTTCCAGTTTAAAGTCCAGGCCACAGACTCTGGGGTTCCTCCGCTCAGCAGCAACGTGACCGTCAACGTGTTTATTTTAGATGAAAACGACAATAGTCCAACAATCCTGGCGCCCTATTCTGAGCACGGCAGCGTTAACAGTGAGAGCATCCCCTATTCTGCTGAAGCAGGATACTTTGTGGCAAAGATCAGGGCCGTAGACGCTGACTCTGGATACAACGCGCTGCTTTCTTATCACCTGTCTGAGCCCAAAGGAAACAACCTGTTCCGGATGGGAACCAGCACGGGAGAAATCAGGACTAAGAGGAGGATGAGTGACAACGACCTGAAAACTCACCCCTTGGTGGTGCTGGTTTCTGATAATGGAGACCCCTCCCTGTCAGCTACTGTGTCTATTGAGGTGGTGGTGGTGGAGAGTGCAGCTGACATCCAGACTCAGTTCAGACATGTGCCCATGAAGGAGGAGAGCTTCTCTGATCTCAACCTGTATCTGCTGATCGCCATTGTGTCGGTGTCAGCCATCTTCCTGCTGAGTCTCATCACTCTAATAGCCGTCAGGTGTCACAGGACAGACGGGGGTTTGGGCAGGTACAGCACCCCCATGATCACCACCCACCCTGACGGGAGCTGGTCTTACTCCAAATCTACTCAGCAGTATGACGTGTGTTTCAGCTCAGACACACTCAAGAGTGACGTGGTGGTTTTCCCAGCAGCGTTTCCACCTGTAGATGGAGAACTGATCAGTATTAATGGAGGAGACACTTTTACCAGAACTCAGACTTTACCCAGTAAAGAAAAGGTAAGACAAATTTGAATAAAAATATTTTAGTTACTATACTAATATGATGTGTTGTTGTGCATAAATTAATACCCGTCTTTTAAAACATTTTATTTATTTTTGGATATGATTTGCTTAAAAAAATACTAAAACGTACGAGGCAATCGTGGCAGGTTTCTGATTGTGTCGTTCTCCATGGTGCTGAAATCAAGTTTCTGAGCATCACGCGTTGATCTGGCAAATGCACAAGTGAATTAAGATCTTGTCAATTCAGTTCCACATCATCGTAAAAAAATTTGCAGTTGCAGCATATGTCCACACAGGGACGGTATAGACCATCACATTTTAATAGGCTTCTCATTAAATGAACGCTCCTCCCTGACTCAGAGGACGGGTTCGCCTTCAGTGCTTTGTTACAAAGAGACGTCGTACCATCGCGAGTTCTGCCTGCTCGTTTGGAAATCTAAAGATTCGCTTCCATATGCTCCGTTCTTGTTGGATTAAAATATCTCGTTGCAAAAGATGCTGGGACTCTCTGGGATTTACGTAGCCGTTCTACTTTTGGATTTTTGCCTAGAGGCGATGTCTGGACAGCTCTCTTATTCTGTATCGGAGGAGGTAAATCCGGGGACCTCTGTAGGAAATCTTGTTAAAGATCTAAACCTCAATATTCAGGATTTGGAAGTCAGAGGCTTTCAGATTGTCAGCGGGTCAAAGAGAAAATATTTCGACGTAAATTTGAAAACGGGAGTTCTTTATGTGAGTGAGAGAATAGACCGCGAGGAGCTTTGCAGCAAAGCTGCAAAATGCATTGTTGACGTCGAGGCCGTGATGAACAGTCCCCTGAAGCTGTATCGTCTCGAGATTAATATACTTGATATCAACGATAATGCGCCGCATTTTGCTGAGCATTTACAGACCATAAACATTGCTGAAAGTACGGTGCCGGGAACCAAATTTGGCATTATAGGAGCGTCGGATCTAGACGTGGGTAAGAACAGCATTGGTACATACAGATTAAACCAAAATGATTATTTTTCGTTGGAGGTTCTTCAAACCGGAGACAGCACATCCGCGAATCTCGTGCTTCAAAAGCCTTTAGACCGAGAAAAACGAGACGTTATACAGCTTACGCTGACCGCAGTCGATGGTGGCAACCCGCCCAAGTCGGGGACATCTCAGATCACAGTCCATGTGCTGGACAATAACGACAATGCTCCCATTTTCAGTCGATCTTTATACAAAGCTCGGATCCCGGAGAATATTCAAGTCGGGAAGACTGTGATTGTTTTGAATGCAACTGATGCGGATGATGAGCTGAACGCTGAGATAGAATTTTCACTTCGCAGTAAAGGACAGAATAACGTTCTAGATTTATTTCAAATTGATCCCAAATCAGGTGCGATTTTAATCAATGGTGAAATCGATTTTGAGGAAAATCCTGCCTTTGAGATTCACGTTCAGGCCACTGATAAAGGCCAGCCTCCGATGTCTACTGACTGTAAGGTGCTGGTGGAAGTGCTGGATCTGAACGACAACGCTCCTGAGATCACGGTGACGTCACTGCTGAGCACAGTGAAAGAGGACGCTGAAGTAGGGACAGCTATTGCTCTGGTTTCTGTTCTAGACAAAGATGGAGGAAAAAACGGAGCAGTCAAAGCTGTAATTGCAAATGATGTGCCCTTTAAACTGGACACAAACTACAAAAATTATTATTCGTTAGTGGTGAATGGAGCATTAGATAGAGAGTCAAAAGCACAGTTTAATGTCATAATTGTAGCAACTGATGAAGGTGCTCCTCCTCTCTCCAGCACCAGCACAGTGACTGTTCATGTCTCTGATGTGAACGATAATGCACCTAGTTTCTCTGAGCAGCTCGTTAATATTTATGTGAAGGAGAACAGTCCAGTTGGAGCGACTATTAAGACTATCACTGCTGTTGATGCTGATGTTGACCAAAGTGGTCAAGTCAGTTATTCATACCTGCAAAGTAACAGTGAATCACTGCAGTTATCATCAATGATAAACATCAACTCAGAGACCGGAGACATCATCAGTCTGCAGAGTTTTAACTACGAGGAGCTAAAAACCTTCCAGTTTAAAGTCCAGGCCACAGACTCTGGGGTTCCTCCGCTCAGCAGCAACGTGACCGTCAACGTGTTTATTTTAGATGAAAACGACAATAGTCCAACAATCCTGGCGCCCTATTCTGAGCACGGCAGCGTTAACAGTGAGAGCATCCCCTATTCTGCTGAAGCAGGATACTTTGTGGCAAAGATCAGGGCCGTAGACGCTGACTCTGGATACAACGCGCTGCTTTCTTATCACCTGTCTGAGCCCAAAGGAAACAACCTGTTCCGGATGGGAACCAGCACGGGAGAAATCAGGACTAAGAGGAGGATGAGTGACAACGACCTGAAAACTCACCCCTTGGTGGTGCTGGTTTCTGATAATGGAGACCCCTCCCTGTCAGCTACTGTGTCTATTGAGGTGGTGGTGGTGGAGAGAGCAGCTGACATCCAGACTCAGTTCAGACATGTGCCCATGAAGGAGGAGAGCTTCTCTGATCTCAACCTGTATCTGCTGATCGCCATTGTGTCGGTGTCAGCCATCTTCCTGCTGAGTCTCATCACTCTCATAGCCGTCAGGTGTCACAGGACAGACGGGGGTTTGGGCAGGTACAGCGCCCCCATGATCACCACCCACCCTGACGGGAGCTGGTCTTACTCCAAATCTACTCAGCAGTATGACGTGTGTTTCAGCTCAGACACGCTCAAGAGTGACGTGGTGGTTTTCCCAGCAGCGTTTCCACCTGTAGATGGAGAACTGATCAGTATTAATGGAGGAGACACTTTTACCAGAACTCAGACTTTACCCAGTAAAGAAAAGGTAAGAAGCCCTACAGAAATACATTTATTTCAATTTTTTGGTGGTTTTTTAGTAATTCTATTTACAAATCTGTAAATATTGCCTCGTCTGATTCATCTACATTAATTTTACGGTATAACCAGCAAAACTTTAATGCCATATAAAAGTAGAAATGTCTGTTCATGAATGATGGTGCTGGCTGTAGTCTATTTTATTGTGTCATGAGCGTAGTGTAGAAGTTGAGAAGTGTCTGAAAACTTTCTCTGGTAAAAATTTTACAATTAAAATTTCAAGAATCAGGGTCCATGGCAATTGTTTCAATACACAATAGCAAAAAGCTCACAGCTGTAATTTGGAATTATTTGTTGCCCACTTTTAATTGTTTGAATGATTAATTGGTTCATGTTTAAAAAGGAAAAGTCCACATTCAATCTTACCAAGTATATGTTCATGACCTATCCAAAAAGAAAATCTCATGTCACTCTCTTGACATCATCGGTTTGTTTATTCATTTTTCATAATTTTATTTTTTTAATTTCCATTGAAGAACTCTCAGTCATACCCCCTAGGAGCTGTCTACAGCGCTCAATAAACGTGTTTCAGCTAAATGGTTTTATATACTGGATCTGTTTCAGCAAATCAATTAATATTTAATTACCTCAAATGTTTTATGTAACTTAGAAATCTGGGAAAATGTGCATCATTATTATTAGTAATATGGAGTTCATACGATTTCCCCCCCAATTAACATTGCATCATACAAAGGTGCCAATATTTCTAATGGCGACAGATTGCATTTACATTTATTTGCCACTTGGGGACACTGAAGACCATGGCATCGTTCTAAGGCTTCGGGAAGCATAAAACTCCTCCCAGAGATACGACAATAAATCCTCGTCTTTGTTCCAAACAGACGAAGAACGACACAGCAAAGAGCAGATGATATTTTCCAAAGGACTTTTAAAATGCAGGGATCTGTGGTCGCATCTTTGGCTTTAAACGCGGCTGTGTAACGGAGCGTTTGGACAGGGATTTATGCCATTTTGCCATTCGGACATAAGGATGTATTTCTGGACCTTCGCCGTGGCCGTGTTTCTGCATTCTCGTTGGGAAGCGGTGGTTGGAGAGCTGTCTTATTCCGTGTCCGAGGAGGTAAACCCGGGCACGTTTGTTGGAAATATCGCCAAAGATTTAAATCTGAACATTCAGGATTTGGAGTCTCGGATGTTCCAAATCGTTAGCGGATCGAGCAGAAAGTACTTTGATGTAAATCTGAAGACGGGTGTGCTTTATGTCAGTGAAAGGATAGACCGGGAGGAGCTCTGCACAAAGACAGCAAAATGCATTGTGAACATAGAAGCCGTGATAAATAATCCACTGAAGCTCTATCGTATAGAGATCACGATAGCGGATATAAATGACAACGCACCAGTTTTCTCTGAGCAATTTCAGATTCTTGACGTCGCCGAAAATACTTTACCAGGGGTCAAATTTAGTTTAGTTGAAGCATCGGATTTGGATGTTGGGAAAAACGACGTTAATACCTATAAGCTCAGCAACAATGAATATTTTTCTTTAGAAATTCACAAAGGTGGAGAGAGCGTGTCCGCCGAGCTGCTACTGAAAAAGTCATTAGATCGTGAGACTGATTCTGTTGTTAAGCTCACGCTCACCGCAGTAGATGGAGGAAATCCGTCTAAATCGGGAACCTCACAAATAATTGTAAACGTTCTGGACATAAACGACAACCACCCTGTTTTCACTAAATCTTTATATAAAATTCAGATTTTGGAAAACCTGCCTAGAGGGTCATCTGTGATCGTCCTGAACGCGACAGACAAAGACGAGGGGTCGAACAATGAAGTAGAATATTCACTGAGAAAAAAGGGCCAGGATCGCGTTAAAGAGATTTTTCAGATTGATGCAAAATCAGGTGCAATTTTAGTGAAAGGGAAAATCGATTTTGAGGAAAATCCCGCGTTTGAGATTCATGCACAAGCCACTGATAAAGGCCAGCCCCCGATGTCTGGTCACTGTAAGGTGCTGGTGGAAGTGCTGGATCTGAACGACAACGCTCCTGAGATCACGGTGACGTCACTGCTGAGCACAGTGAAAGAGGACGCTGAAGTAGGGACAGCTATTGCACTGGTTTCTGTTCTAGACAAAGATGGAGGAAAAAACGGAGCAGTCAAAGCTGTAATTGCAAATGATGTGCCCTTTAAACTGGACACAAACTACAAAAATTATTATTCGTTAGTGGTGAATGGAGCATTAGATAGAGAGTCAAAAGCACAGTTTAATGTTATAATTGTAGCAACTGATGAAGGTGCTCCTCCTCTCTCCAGCACCAGCACAGTGACTGTTCATGTCTCTGATGTGAACGATAATGCACCTAGTTTCTCTGAGCAGCTCGTTAATATTTATGTGAAGGAGAACAGTCCAGTTGGAGCGACAATTAAGACTATCACTGCTGTTGATGCTGATGTTGACCAAAGTGGTCAAGTCAGTTATTCATACCTGCAAAGTAACAGTGAATCACTGCAGTTATCATCAATGATAAACATCAACTCAGAGACTGGAGACATCATCAGTCTGCAGAGTTTTAACTACGAGGAGCTAAAAACCTTCCAGTTTAAAGTCCAGGCCACAGACTCTGGGGTTCCTCCGCTCAGCAGCAACGTGACCGTCAACGTGTTTATTTTAGATGAAAACGACAATAGTCCAACAATCCTGGCGCCCTATTCTGAGCACGGCAGCGTTAACAGTGAGAGCATCCCCTATTCTGCTGAAGCAGGATACTTTGTGGCAAAGATCAGGGCCGTAGACGCTGACTCTGGATACAACGCGCTGCTTTCTTATCACCTGTCTGAGCCCAAAGGAAACAACCTGTTCCGGATGGGAACCAGCACGGGAGAAATCAGGACTAAGAGGAGGATGAGTGACAACGACCTGAAAACTCACCCCTTGGTGGTGCTGGTTTCTGATAATGGAGACCCCTCCCTGTCAGCTACTGTGTCTATTGAGGTGGTGGTGGTGGAGAGTGCAGCTGACATCCAGACTCAGTTCAGACATGTGCCCATGAAGGAGGAGAGCTTCTCTGATCTCAACCTGTATCTGCTGATCGCCATTGTGTCGGTGTCAGCCATCTTCCTGCTGAGTCTCATCACTCTCATAGCCGTCAGGTGTCACAGGACAGACGGGGGTTTGGGCAGGTACAGCGCCCCCATGATCACCACCCACCCTGACGGGAGCTGGTCTTACTCCAAATCTACTCAGCAGTATGACGTGTGTTTCAGCTCAGACACACTCAAGAGTGACGTGGTGGTTTTCCCAGCAGCGTTTCCACCTGTAGATGGAGAACTGATCAGTATTAATGGAGGAGACACTTATACCCGAACTCAGACTTTACCCAGTAAAGAAAAGGTAAGAAAACCTACACAATTATACGTGCTATTTCCATTGTTTTTACACTTATTATTTTTTAGCAGTTCCTTCTTATTAAAACCCTTTTAAAATAAGAGTTTGACTCCTCTAAATATATATTTGAGAATCCTTGAATATTTATGAATTTTGTGACAAATTTAGACTTTTAATAGTACACACCTAGCCTCTACCTCCTGTAAAGGGTCGTTTCTAATAGTTTTTGTCTACTTCTGTTGAGATGTCCTCAGTTCTCTTTACTCTCTGGCGATGCTGATCGTGGAGTTCTCAGGGTCTCTGTCCGTGGTGCTGAATGCGGCTCCAACGCTTTGTTCACCTTCCACTCCTTTGTTTGGCACGAAACTGAACATTGTATTCTTTATTTGTTAGTTTGAGTGATTTTAGTCGCCATCTGGAGGTAATCTATTTCCATTAAAATAATCAGTCGCTGTGACATTTAATCTAAGCATAATTTCATAATTACAATTTTTGGGACATGAACAAAACCTAAACCGTCTGCTTCCCTTTTTCTTCCCTTTTTCTTCCCTTATTATCTTTTTTTGTAGTATTTTACAAGAATAAAGCGACAGTTTTTTTTAAAAAAAACTCTTTCAAATTAAGTAAATCAGCGAAACTCTTATCTTGAAATGGGCAGTTTTGTTATTCGACAATATTCTTTTGCAACTGTTTCTGACTAATTTTAAATAATGTTGAGAACCAGTGCAGGTCAATTTGCTGTACACTAGAGGGCGCTGAAGACCATCACATTTGGACCGTGTTTTCGGTAAATCGGGACTCCTCCCTGATTCGGTGGATGATCTGCGTGCGTCTTTGTCACAAAGAAAACGGGACGGTGGAAAACGACTGTATCGTTCAAGCTTGAATACTGGGATTAAATACTAATTTTTGATATTATGGTCGGTTAAATGTTGGACGATTTTCAAACATTTAACTACAATCAGTCGTTTTTGTCGTGGAAAAGATGCTTTCACCGAGACGGACGGTCTGCTTGTGGATATCTTTGTTTATCGTGCTGGATTGTTTCTGGGAAGCGCTGTCTGGGCAGCTCTCTTACTCCGTGGCAGAAGAGGTGAATGTGGGAACTGTAGTTGGAAATATCGCCAAAGACCTCAACATCAATGTTCAGGATTTGGAGTCTCGCATGTTTCAGATCGTTGCCGGGTCAAAGAGGAAATATTTCGAGGTGAATCTAAAGACGGGCGTCCTTTATGTCA
Source organism: Takifugu rubripes (assembly GCF_901000725.2). Taxonomy (NCBI): domain Eukaryota; kingdom Metazoa; phylum Chordata; class Actinopteri; order Tetraodontiformes; family Tetraodontidae; genus Takifugu; species Takifugu rubripes. The sequence goes on along the minus strand of NC_042298.1, from coordinate 5,729,431 downwards.
ACGAAAGAATCGATAGGGAAGAACTCTGCGGCAGTGAAGCTAAATGCTCCGTCACCATAGAAGCAGTTCTGAATAATCCACTCAAACTGTACAGGATTGAAGTCTTGATTTTAGATGTAAATGATAATTCGCCTTCTTTTCATAGCTCGTTACAGATCATTAATATCAGTGAGAGCACAGCAGCGGGAGCTAAATTTCTCTTGAATAGAGCTCGCGATGCAGATGTTGGTAAAAATGCTGTAAATACTTACAAGCTCAGTCCAAATGATCACTTTTCTCTCGTGACGCATAAAGGAGACAATGCATCTCCCGAATTATTGCTTCTTAAAGTTTTAGACAGAGAAAAACAGTCCGTGATTCGACTCACACTGACGGCCGTTGACGGAGGAACACCAGCGAAATCTGGAACAATGACAGTAATAGTGAATGTGTTGGATATCAATGACAACCCTCCTGTTTTTAGTCAGACGCTGTATAAATGCGCCGTATATGAGAACGCAAAGATATCGAGTTCAATCATAACCCTGAACGCCACAGACTTAGATGAAGGTGAGAACGGGAGAATATTATATTCGTTAATAGAAATGGACGAAGGAAAACACACCGATCTGTTCGCGATCGATCCAAAAACGGGAACCGTGACTAATAAGAAGAATATTGACTTTGAAAAGAATAATGCTTTTGAGATCAGAGTGCAGGCCAGTGACGGAACTTCCTCTCCAATGATTTCACACGCTAAATTATTGATCGAGGTCTTGGACGTCAATGATAACGCTCCTGAAATTTCAGTGACGTCACTGTTAAGCAGCGTGAAGGAGGACGCGTCAGTTGGAACCGCGATTGCTCTCGTTTCAGTGGTTGATAAAGATGGAGGGAAAAATGGGATGGTGAAGTGTCAAATATCTAATGACGTCCCATTCAAATTAGAGTCCAATTATAAAAACTACTATTCGTTAGCTGTCGCCGGTCCTCTGGACAGAGAGAGCTCATCACAGTACAGCATCAGCATCGTTGCTACTGACGAGGGCAGCCCGGCCCTCTCCAGCACGAGCATTATCAATGTGCACGTGTCAGATGTAAATGACAACAGACCTCTATTCATAGAAAATGTATTTAATATATATGTAAAAGAAAACAGTCCTGTAGGAGCAATTATAAAAACGGTCTCGGCCTCTGATTCTGACACTGACCAAAACGGTCACATAAGATATTCAATTATACAAAACAGCACAGACCCACTGCCGTTATCATCAATGATAAACATCAACTCAGAGACCGGAGACATCATCAGTCTGCAGAGTTTTAACTACGAGCAGCTAAAAACCTTCCAGTTTAAAGTCCAGGCCACAGACTCTGGGGTTCCTCCGCTCAGCAGCAACGTGACCGTCAACGTGTTTATTTTAGATGAAAATGACAATAGTCCAACAATCCTGGCGCCCTATTCTGAGCACGGCAGCGTTAACAGTGAGAGCATCCCCTATTCTGCTGAAGCAGGATACTTTGTGGCAAAGATCAGGGCCGTAGACGCTGACTCTGGATACAACGCGCTGCTTTCTTATCACCTGTCTGAGCCCAAAGGAAACAACCTGTTCCGGATGGGAACCAGCACGGGAGAAATCAGGACTAAGAGGAGGATGAGTGACAACGACCTGAAAACTCACCCCTTGGTGGTGCTGGTTTCTGATAATGGAGACCCCTCCCTGTCAGCTACTGTGTCTATTGAGGTGGTGGTGGTGGAGAGTGCAGCTGACATCCAGACTCAGTTCAGACATGTGCCCATGAAGGAGGAGAGCTTCTCTGATCTCAACCTGTATCTGCTGATCGCCATTGTGTCGGTGTCAGCCATCTTCCTGCTGAGTCTCATCACTCTCATAGCCGTCAGGTGTCACAGGACAGACGGGGGTTTGGGCAGGTACAGCGCCCCCATGATCACCACCCACCCTGACGGGAGCTGGTCTTACTCCAAATCTACTCAGCAGTATGACGTGTGTTTCAGCTCAGACACACTCAAGAGTGACGTGGTGGTTTTCCCAGCAGCGTTTCCACCTGTAGATGGAGAACTGATCAGTATTAATGGAGGAGACACTTATACCAGAACTCAGACTTTACCCAGTAAAGAGAAGGTAAGGACACAGTACTTTCTAATCTGTAGTTATGCGGTCATTGTTTCCGATTATGTTGGAAAATTTGAAAATGCGTGTCGTTATCAATGGTGCTGTAAATGCAGCATTGATGTGTGGTTTCTATCAATATCTTGGGAATCAGATAATAAGAAGTCTCCTTAAGAATATGTCATTTTCTTTTTTCTTTTTGGTGCTGGTTGATAATCTCCTCTATTGTTTGAAGTCTTTCTTTTCAATATTCACTATTCAAGGATGCCATATAATTCCTTTTGAAATCTTTCAAAGTGGCTTTTATATATTTACAATTCCAACCTCTGTCAGGACTTGGTCCTTTGCCTTGTTCTGCTGGTTATGAATTTTCACAATGAATGAATGGACAAAACAAACAAAGAAAACAACAACCAAGCAATAAGTAAACAGAGAAGAAAAACTGCATTCGTGTTTTTCATGCGTTGAGCAAGCATCAACACTTATCTCTTTCTGTAATTTCATGTTTGACAATTTAGTCTCAATATTCTATCACAATTATCCATGCATGAAAGTCAACAACAAAACTGGTAAACGAATAAACAAATACTGGAATGAAACTGTTGATCAAACTAGATCAATTTGCTCAATTTGTTGAAAAATGAAATAGAAAATAATTAAATTTTTAATTTGCAGTCGTTCCTTGTAATTATGTCATTGCTCCGCTAGAGGACGCTATAGACCGTCACCAAAATATTTCCGTGTCGTGTCACGGGACTCCTCCCTTATCATAATGAGATGATGCATCTTGAACGGGTGAACAAAGAGAAATTGTGGGCGAGACACGTTGTGTGGCGATCCCTTGTCCTCGATGATCAATGCAATCTTGGATTTTCCTCCAGTTTGGATGACGTTCTCTACCGATTGCTCATCCGCGCCTTTTCCTTATTTCTGGAATGATGCATTTACCGAACTGGAGGAGCTGTGCGGGGATTTATCTCCTGTTAGCGCTGGATTGTTTGTTGGAAACGGTGTCTGGGCAGCTCTCTTACTCCGTTGCAGAGGAAGTGAATGTCGGGACTGTTGTGGCGAACATCGCTAAAGACCTCAACATCAATGTTCAGGATTTGGAATCTCGCACGTTCCAGATCGTTGCTGGGTCAAAACGGAAATATTTCGAGGTAAACTTAAAAACTGGTGTCCTCTATGTCAGTGAGAGAATAGACAGAGAAGATCTGTGCGGTGCCGAACCCAAATGCTCACTGAGCGTCGAAGCAGTTATCAATAACCCGTTAAAATTGTACAGGCTTGAAATTATAATCCTGGATGTAAACGATAATTCTCCATCATTTCTTAGCACGTCACAGGCCATCGACATTACTGAGATTACAACAGTCGGCGCTAAATTCCCCCTGCATCCTGCGGAGGATGCAGACGTCGGCAAAAATAGTGTCAGTGCGTATAAGCTTAGTCCAAATGAACACTTCACTTTGGCTACATATAAAGGAGACATCGTCTCTCCAGAATTACTGCTTCAGAAACCTTTAGACCGAGAGAAACAGTCTGTAATCCATCTCATACTGACGGCTGTTGATGGAGGAACTCCGGCTAAATCAGGCAGCATGACTATTGTCGTGAACGTTTTAGACATCAATGATAATCCTCCTGTTTTCAGTCAAACACTGTATAAAGCCAGCATTCATGAAAACGCAAAGATTGGGACTTCAGTGCTAACTTTAAATGCGACTGATCGAGATGCGGGACAAAACGGGCAGGTGTTTTATTCGATCAGTAATTTAGGTCGCGGTAAAGAAAATGATCTGTTCGCGATCGATCCAAAAACGGGAACCGTGATTAATAAGAAGAATATTGACTTTGAAAAGAATAATGCTTTTGAGATCAGAGTGCAGGCCAGTGACGGAGCTTCCTCTCCACTGACCTCACACGCTAAATTATTGATCGAGGTCTTGGACGTCAATGATAACGCTCCTGAAATTTCAGTGACGTCACTGTTAAACAGCGTGAAGGAGGACGCGTCAGTTGGAACCGCGATTGCTCTCGTTTCAGTGGTTGATAAAGATGGAGGGAAAAATGGGATGGTGAAGTGTCAAATATCTAATGACGTCCCATTCAAATTAGAGTCCAATTATAAAAACTACTATTCGTTAGCTGTCGCCGGTCCTCTGGACAGAGAGAGCTCATCTCAGTACAGCATCAGCATCGTTGCTACTGACGAGGGCAGCCCGGCCCTCTCCAGCACGAGCGTTATCAATGTGCACGTGTCAGATGTAAATGACAACAGACCTCTATTCATAGAAAATGTATTTAATATATATGTAAAAGAAAACAGTCCTGTAGGAGCAATTATAAAAACGGTCTCTGCCTCTGATTCTGACACTGACCAAAACGGTCACATAAGATATTCAATTATACAAAACAGCACAGACCCACTGCCGTTATCATCAATGATAAACATCAACTCAGAGACCGGAGACATCATCAGTCTGCAGAGTTTTAACTACGAGCAGCTAAAAACCTTCCAGTTTAAAGTCCAGGCCACAGACTCTGGGGTTCCTCCGCTCAGCAGCAACGTGACCGTCAACGTGTTTATTTTAGATGAAAATGACAATAGTCCAACAATCCTGGCGCCCTATTCTGAGCACGGCAGCGTTAACAGTGAGAGCATCCCCTATTCTGCTGAAGCAGGATACTTTGTGGCAAAGATCAGGGCCGTAGACGCTGACTCTGGATACAACGCGCTGCTTTCTTATCACCTGTCTGAGCCCAAAGGAAACAACCTGTTCCGGATGGGAACCAGCACGGGAGAAATCAGGACTAAGAGGAGGATGAGTGACAACGACATGAAAACTCACCCCTTGGTGGTGCTGGTTTCTGATAATGGAGACCCCTCCCTGTCAGCTACTGTGTCTATTGAGGTGGTGGTGGTGGAGAGTGCAGCTGACATCCAGACTCAGTTCAGACATGTGCCCATGAAGGAGGAGAGCTTCTCTGATCTCAACCTGTATCTGCTGATCGCCATTGTGTCGGTGTCAGCCATCTTCCTGCTGAGTCTCATCACTCTCATAGCCGTCAGGTGTCACAGGACAGACGGGGGTTTGGGCAGGTACAGCGCCCCCATGATCACCACCCACCCTGACGGGAGCTGGTCTTACTCCAAATCTACTCAGCAGTATGACGTGTGTTTCAGCTCAGACACACTCAAGAGTGACGTGGTGGTTTTCCCAGCAGCGTTTCCACCTGTAGATGGAGAACTGATCAGTATTAATGGAGGAGACACTTATACCAGAACTCAGACTTTACCCAGTAAAGAGAAGGTAAGATTAATTTGTTTTCAATCACATTCATAAGTAGAGATATCTTCGTACACAGTGTTGATGATGGAACGTGAACACCCTCTGCTCTATAAAATACAACATGTTGCAACAGAACCTTGACTGTCGGTGTACCTGATTCTAAGCTATCTTTTTTTTCTCCTTGGCGGAGGTAATAATCAATATCCACAATTTCAATGAGCCTGTTGTGGTTTCACTGGAACAGAAACACCAACCCTTGTGTTTGATTTACTTTGATATGCTAATTTTGAAATGGTTGTTTGAGTGTTTAATGTGTGATGACAGTTGGTTGGAACGTTCTGAGTTTGGTTTAAGCACTGATGAATGTCTGCACGTGTAGAAGGAAATCCGCACTTCTGAGTTTCTGTCGGTGGCGCTGAAATGGCATCTTCACCCGTTTTGTGCTCAGTTACAGTAACACAAATCTGCTATTTTATGCATCAACATTTAACACTGGTTGACTTGTCTTTTTTCTTGTTCTTTGTGGTGCTGGAATACAAATTCTAAAGGTTCACATCAAGATTTGTCAAATCTTTTTTCCCTTTAAAAAAAAATACTTATCTTATGAGCTGGCATTTTGACCGTCATATACAATCGAGACGCAAGAGGTCGCTCGAGACCATGCAAAACTTGACCGATATGAGAGCCCTCCTGTAGTTGTGACAAAACTAAGACGTCATCACTTGGTAGTGCTTTGTGAAAAATAGGCGAATGAAGCCACAAAGGGCGAGGACTATATGCAATAATGGATACTCTATAAACTGTTTTTCATTTCGTTTGAGGTGAATCAGCCAAGATAAACAATCGAGGATTCTAACGATTGAGAGCACCGACGGAGCGATGGCTAAACGGTTACGATGGAATAATATTGCAGGTCTTTTGCTTGCCCTGCTTTGTCTTTGCGACTGCTCCGTGGCTCAGATATCTTACTCCGTTTCAGAGGAGGTGGAAAAGGGCACATCGGTAGGGAATCTAGCGAAGGATTTAAATCTGAACACACAGCAACTTCATTCTGCCGCTTTGCAGATTACGTCTGTGTATAAAAAACAGTATTTTGACATAAACCGTGAGTCTGGAGTACTCTTCGTTAGCGAGCGGATTGATCGGGAGGAGCTCTGTCCAAATACGGTAAAGTGCTCTTTAAATATAGAGGCAATATTAAATAACCCACGTAGCCTCCATCGGATTGAAATCGTAATTGCGGATGTTAACGACAATGCTCCCAGTTTCCAGAATGAAATGACCACAATTGACATGTATGAGTCTTCATATGTGGGTGAAAGACAGCCGCTGCCAGTCGCGCACGATGCAGATATAGGCGTTAACTCGGTGAAGACATACAAATTATCTCAGAACGAGCATTTCTCCTTGGATATACAGAGCACTGGTGACCAGACGGTGTCTGCGGAGTTAGTGCTGCAGAAGGCTTTAGACCGAGAAAAGCAGGCTGTTGTTGAGCTCGTCCTAACAGCGATAGACGGAGGAAAACCACCTAAATCGGGGAACCTACAGATCAGAATTAATGTGCTCGACGTAAACGACAATTCCCCGCTATTCAGTAAATCTCTGTACAAAGTCCAAGTTGTTGAAAACGCGAATGTTGGCGCAACGATATTAACTCTGTCTGCTACTGATTTAGATGATGGCGTTAATGGTGAGCTCGTGTACTCTTTTGCGGAGAGGGGCCGATTCAATCCCGAAGATAAATTCGCATTGAATGCCCATAATGGTGAAATCACACTGAAAGGAAACATCGACTACGAAGAAAATCCAGCATATGAGATTCGCGTCCAAGCCAGAGATAAGGGCACTCCTCCGCGCACCGCGCACAGCAAGGTTTTAGTGGAGGTCATTGATGTGAACGACAATGCTCCAGAAATATCCGTGTCGTCGCTTATGAGTCCTGTCAAAGAGGACGCTGGTTTAGGCACGGCCGTCGCTATGGTGACTATCAATGATAGGGATGGGGGCAAAAATGGCCTGACAAACTGTCGAATCACGGGGTCGGTGCCATTTATGTTGAAATCAAATTATAAAAACTACTATTCGCTGGTGGTTGATGACCCCCTCGACAGAGAAACTGCTAGTCAGTATAATGTGACCATTACAGCTGAAGATGAAGGAACTCCATCTCTGACAGGCACAACTATAATAAATGTTCAGATTTCTGATGTCAATGACAATCCACCCAGATTCCCAGATTCTCTACTTAATGTTTACCTCAAAGAAAATAGTCCAGTTGGAAGCACTGTTCATAGATTGACGACCTTGGATTCAGATTTAAATGAAAATGCAAAGGCAACCTACCATTTATTAAATAACTCCCCAAAATCCGGAGTGGCTGCAATGATAAACATCAACTCAGAGACTGGAGACATCATCAGTCTGCAGAGTTTTAACTACGAGGAGCTAAAAACCTTCCAGTTTAAAGTCCAGGCCACAGACTCTGGGGTTCCTCCGCTCAGCAGCAACGTGACCGTCAACGTGTTTATTTTAGATGAAAACGACAATAGTCCAACAATCCTGGCGCCCTATTCTGAGCACGGCAGCGTTAACAGTGAGAGCATCCCCTATTCTGCTGAAGCAGGATACTTTGTGGCAAAGATCAGGGCCGTAGACGCTGACTCTGGATACAACGCGCTGCTTTCTTATCACCTGTCTGAGCCCAAAGGAAACAACCTGTTCCGGATGGGAACCAGCACGGGAGAAATCAGGACTAAGAGGAGGATGAGTGACAACGACCTGAAAACTCACCCCTTGGTGGTGCTGGTTTCTGATAATGGAGACCCCTCCCTGTCAGCTACTGTGTCTATTGAGGTGGTGGTGGTGGAGAGTGCAGCTGACATCCAGACTCAGTTCAGACATGTGCCCATGAAGGAGGAGAGCTTCTCTGATCTCAACCTGTATCTGCTGATCGCCATTGTGTCGGTGTCAGCCATCTTCCTGCTGAGTCTCATCACTCTAATAGCCGTCAGGTGTCACAGGACAGACGGGGGTTTGGGCAGGTACAGCGCCCCCATGATCACCACCCACCCTGACGGGAGCTGGTCTTACTCCAAATCTACTCAGCAGTATGACGTGTGTTTCAGCTCAGACACACTCAAGAGTGACGTGGTGGTTTTCCCAGCAGCGTTTCCACCTGTAGATGGAGAACTGATCAGTATTAATGGAGGAGACACTTATACCAGAACTCAGACTTTACCCAGTAAAGAGAAGGTAAGATTCTATGTGATTGCTTCAATTTGGTTCTTATAATAACTGAATATGTGATATTAATGTCGGGTATATGTTGGTGGTCATTCTTATTTTATTTAGAAAGTGCAGTGTCATGGTTTGGTTGTATTTCTGTGACAATGCTACACTCAAAATAATTGTTGATGAATATTTTCTTAAATATTTTTCCTCCTCATAAATCTTTTCTGCCAGTGGTTGGGAAGAAAATGATTAGTTTTCTCCCCGTGCTGTTGCCTTCAGAGGAATGAGACGGAAGATTCAGTTTTACTTGCGGCAAGGGCAACCACACGCCTGCAGTGTGAGCCTTGACAAGGTTTATTTTATATTAGCACACAAACATGTAAGATTACAATAAGTGTAAGCGTCACATGATAAAACAAAGCATGATATATACAAAAGGAACAAATAGAAAATGTGGGATGGAGTGTCCCAGGATGGTCCGGTTGTCCCCTGCTATCCCGAGGTGATAGAACATCAGTTAAAGCAGGTCGCAGGAGGGATGATAAGCGGTTACAGCATTGCTATATCAACAGTTTGAACCGAACACGTTTTCAAAACCCACTTCTTTGGGTTTTATATATGTCAAGGAAAATACTTTGCACTCTCTGACAAGCTTTTTTAAAATTGAAATATTCTAAATGTACCTTGAGATTTGATGTTACCTTCCTAAAGTGAAGGCTAGATGACTGGTGTAGGTCCAGGGTTCCTCACTTTGTTAGAAATAGCCCAGAAAATCTTGGAGGAGCTGACTATTGCGCTGGCCATGGTGCTGACGTGTCCCTACAGCGAGCTCCAGCCGGCCTGATCCATTTTTGCTGTCAGTTAGTCCATATACTTTCTGCTCTTTGTGCATTGAGAGAAAAAAAATCTTAATAATTTAGAATGCAGAAATAATCTTGAATATGTCAATATCACATATTTTACTTCAGCAATCTTAAACTTTGGGGGTAAAAAATCCATTTTTTTCTCGGATTCATTTAATTTAGTTGCCTTGGAGAACCGTCTTAAATCAATATATACATGTGACAAGAAATATGATTGGTTAAATTTGTAGTGTATCATCATATATTCTGGCAACTTCAACCTTTTTATTTAAAGCATAAGAGACTGATGGCCTTTCAAATGGGAGCTTTTGTACAAGAAATAAAGCATAATTGAGTTTCCCTGTGGTTACTGCAATAACCAGCAGATGACGCTGGAGACCACGTGTTCGTTGCATCTGCCATTAACCGAAAACTCCTCCTTTGCTGCTTGCGTCATTTAAAAAAATAGATTTTACATATGTGGGCTGGGCTGGAAATGAAACCTCGATGGGGCGCTCGGCCATAACTGAGCAGATTGAAGCAATCTCGTGGATATATTGACTCGTTCGTGGAGGAATATCGTTTCTTTATGTGGATCTAAAGACCAGGATGGGCCAACGCCGTTGTTCAGAGGGCGAGTGGATGCTGTGCGCCATTCTTCTTTGTTTATTTGACTCCGCTACGGCTCAGCTTGCGTATTCCGTCGCTGAAGAGGTGGACAAAGGCACCGTGGTGGGAAATCTCGCCAAGGATTTAAACATCAATATACAGCAGCTAGAACAACGAGGATTTCGGATTGTTTCAGGATACGCCAAGAAATATTTCGAGGCAAATTTAAGAACGGGATCATTGTTTGTTAATGACAGGATAGACCGTGAAGAGCTCTGCCCGAATCTGCCCAAATGCTCCTTAAATGTGGAGGGACTTTTGAGCCATCCTATGAATATTTATCGCATTGAGGTCATCATCACGGACATAAATGATAACGCGCCATCGTTTTTAGAGCAAATCCACGTGTTTAATATTTCCGAGTCTTCCTCGGCGGGGGAGAGATATCCGCTCCCGTTAGCTCAGGATGCAGACACGGGGAGTAATTCAGTGAAAGCCTACAAAATTAGTGCAAACGAGCATTTTTCTGTCGACGTGAGCAGCGGGGCAGACGGCACCTCTGCGGAGTTGGTGCTGGAGAAGGCGTTAGATCGAGAGAAACAAGCTCTTATTAAACTAACACTAACCGCTGTAGATGGAGGAAAGCCTGCCAGATCTGGAACTCTGCAGATTCTTGTGAATGTGATTGACGTAAATGACAACACGCCAGTGTTCAGCCAGTCGCTCTATAAAGTTAGAGTGAGCGAAGGTGTGCCAGTAGGCACACAAATACTGAAACTGAATGCAAACGATTTAGACGAAGGGGTCAAACGGTGATCTACGATATTCTTTAATGAAAAGAGGAAACGTAAATTCTGAAAAGTTCAGTGTTGATCCCGAAAGTGGGGAAATCGTTGTAAAAGCCAGTTTAGATTATGAAGAAAGCGGTGCATATGAACTGAGAGTACAGGCAACAGACCAAGGCGGGTCCCCTCGAAGTGGATATTCAAAAGTGCTGGTGGAGGTTCTCGACGTCAATGACAACGCACCAGAGATATCAGTGACGTCACTAATGAGTCCGATAAAAGAAAGTGCCGGCCTCGGAACAGTCGTTGCTTTAGTTTCTGTCACTGATAAAGACGGGGGGCAAAACGGTCATCTGAGTTGCAAAATTAGAGATTCTAGTCCTTTTGCGTTGAAGTCAAATTACAAAAGTTATTACTCTTTGGTAGTGGACGGTCTCCTGGACAGGGAGACGATCTCCCAGTATGACGTAACTATCGTTGCCACAGACGAAGGTACACCGCCGCTTTCCAGCACAGCAGTAATCTCTGTGCAGATTTCGGATGTTAATGACAATGCTCCCCGTTTCATGGATGAAAATCCAAACATTTATATTAAAGAGAACAGTAGAGTTGGAGATATTATGACGAGAGCATCTGCACAAGACGCAGATGTTAATGACAACGCCAAATTGACATATTCATTGCTGGATTCTCATCAAAAAGATGTTCTAATTTCAACCGTTGTAAACATCAACTCAGAGACCGGAGACATCATCAGTCTGCAGAGTTTTAACTACGAGGAGCTAAAAACCTTCCAGTTTAAAGTCCAGGCCACAGACTCTGGGGTTCCTCCGCTCAGCAGCAACGTGACCGTCAACGTGTTTATTTTAGATGAAAACGACAATAGTCCAACAATCCTGGCGCCCTATTCTGAGCACGGCAGCGTTAACAGTGAGAGCATCCCCTATTCTGCTGAAGCAGGATACTTTGTGGCAAAGATCAGGGCCGTAGACGCTGACTCTGGATACAACGCGCTGCTTTCTTATCACCTGTCTGAGCCCAAAGGAAACAACCTGTTCCGGATGGGAACCAGCACGGGAGAAATCAGGACTAAGAGGAGGATGAGTGACAACGACCTGAAAACTCACCCCTTGGTGGTGCTGGTTTCTGATAATGGAGACCCCTCCCTGTCAGCTACTGTGTCTATTGAGGTGGTGGTGGTGGAGAGTGCAGCTGACATCCAGACTCAGTTCAGACATGTGCCCATGAAGGAGGAGAGCTTCTCTGATCTCAACCTGTATCTGCTGATCGCCATTGTGTCGGTGTCAGCCATCTTCCTGCTGAGTCTCATCACTCTAATAGCCGTCAGGTGTCACAGGACAGACGGGGGTTTGGGCAGGTACAGCGCCCCCATGATCACCACCCACCCTGACGGGAGCTGGTCTTACTCCAAATCTACTCAGCAGTATGACGTGTGTTTCAGCTCAGACACGCTCAAGAGTGACGTGGTGGTTTTCCCAGCAGCGTTTCCACCTGTAGATGGAGAACTGATCAGTATTAATGGAGGAGACACTTTTACCAGAACTCAGACTTTACCCAGTAACGAGAAGGTAGGTCATTTGTACTGAATTATTTCTGAATTTACCAAGTTGTACATCAAATATACATGTGAAATGTGAAACTTTAAAGTAACAAAAAAACAATAACTTAAAAAATGACAGAAAGTACCTTTTCACTTAATTTCAATCTGCAGTTTTCAGCAATACAATCAAATTCCTATTTTTGATACCAATGTTGATTATTTATTTTATATTGAACTGCTACTTATTTCCAATAACTTTCTAAATATTATCAAAATCCTCTGTAAATGCTGGATGATGGACAGTATTTGACCATGGTGCTCTCCGTGGTGCTGAAATCCCACCAGTTCCTACTTCTATCTTTCCTTTTCTGGCACGTGTGAGGATGATACTTATATGATTCATTTAGTAGTTTCATGGGTGTTTGGTTGGTTGTGCCTGATAATGGTCAGAGGTTTGTAGAAGTTATTGTGATTTATAAATATATTGTTTGGTGTGGCACTGAGTTATAATCAATTGTATGAAGTCTTCTCATTCATTTATATTTAATCTTATTTTTCTTTGATATTTAGAATTTGGATGGTTATGATGACTAGAATCATATCAACATTATTCTATACTCATATTTTAGAATTTCATGAAAAAGATAAATATATTAATTAATGCAAATTATTTGATTTTTTCAGACAATCAGTTTAAGTCAATATAAAACATTCCTAAATTTGTCCTCGACGTTCAATAATCTCTTTCTGCCACGTGATGTCGCTGGAGACCATAATATTAATATAACACGACACGTAAAGAGAAAGAAAAAAACAACTCCTCCCTGTTCAAGGGACCAGCAGAAATCCTTGAATACCCGCTTACAAAGACGCGGACTGTGCGTCGTCGACAGGACTGTTGTGCGATCATCGTGGACGGATTTATAGCAAATATTGGAAAAACCTGATTGTTCGGATTTCTGATGAAGCGATGCTAAAAGAGGAAAATGTCTGGATTTATCTCGTCGCACTGCTGTGTCTTTGTGGCCGGTCCGCCTCGCAGTTGTCTTACTCTATTTCCGAGGAGGTGAACAAAGGAACCGTGGTGGGAAACATCGCTAAGGATTTGAATTTGAACATCCACGATATTCAAAGCAGAAACCTGCGCATCGTGTCCTCTCACGGGAAGGCGTTTTTTGACGTGAATTTACCAACGGGTAACCTCGTTGTAGATGAGAGGATAGACAGGGAAGAGGTTTGTCCAAACATGGCACGATGCTCCCTGAGAGTGCAGGCTGTAGTCAGCGATCCCATGAATGTGTATCGGGTTGAAGTCAGCGTTTCAGACATAAATGACAACTCACCAGAGTTCATTGAGGAGTCGTTTTCCTTGAATATTTCGGAATCGATGTCACCCGGAGAGCGATACCTGCTGCCTGTAGCAGAAGACGCCGACACGGGCAGCAACTCGGTGAAAAGCTACAAGCTGAGCCAGAACGAATATTTCTCTCTGGATGTGCAGAGCGGAGGAGAACACGGTCTGTCTGCCGAGTTAGTGCTGCAAAAGGGTTTAGATCGGGAGAAACTTCCAGTTCTAAACTTATTTTTGACGGCTGTCGATGGTGGAAAACCAGCTCGAACGGGTACGTTGAATATCAATGTAAATGTTATTGATACAAACGATAACACACCAGTTTTCACTCGATCACTTTATAAAGCGCGTGTGCGTGAAAATACTGCGGTTGGAACTGTAGTAATTAGATTAAATGCCACAGACTTAGATGAGGGACAGAACGGTAAGATCAAGTACTCATTTATAAAGAGGGGAAATTCGGATCCATCGAATATTTTCGATCTAAATTCAGACACTGGAGAGATTAAAGTGAAAGGTGAACTAGACTATGAAGAGACTCCTGCTTATGAAGTCAGGGTGCAAGCGAATGATCAAGGCACGACGCCTCGTAGTGCACATGCTAAATTATTGATAGAGATAATCGATGAAAATGACAATGCCCCAGAAATATCTGTGACGTCACTGATGACTCCCCTTAAAGAGGACGCAGAGCTCGGTACCATCGTTGCTTTGATTACAGTTAATGATAAAGATGGTGGAAAGAATGGTGTGGCTGTGTGTAAAGTAGTCGGGTCAGTTCCCTTTAAGCTCAAGTCCAACTACAAAAATGAATATTCATTAGTTGTAGATGGAGCCCTGGACAGAGAGAACACCTCTGTTTACAATGTGACTGTTAAAGCTACAGATGAAGGTGATCCACCTCTGTCCACCATCAAAGTTATTACAGTTCACATTTCTGATGTTAATGATAATGCTCCTGTGTTCATGGTGCCGGTTATTAATGTTTATTTAAGAGAAAATAGTCAGACAGGTTCTGTTATTGACACAATAAGTGCAGTGGATCCTGATTTAGACCACAATGCTAAAGTGATTTACACACTGTTAGAGAGTTCACCCAGGAATATTCCAATTTCCTCAATGATAAACATCAACTCAGCGACTGGAGACATCATCAGTCTGCAGAGTTTTAACTACGAGGAGCTAAAAACCTTCCAGTTTAAAGTCCAGGCCACAGACTCTGGGGTTCCTCCGCTCAGCAGCAACGTGACCGTCAACGTGTTTATTTTAGATGAAAACGACAATAGTCCAACAATCCTGGCGCCCTATTCTGAGCACGGCAGCGTTAACAGTGAGAGCATCCCCTATTCTGCTGAAGCAGGATACTTTGTGGCAAAGATCAGGGCCGTAGACGCTGACTCTGGATACAACGCGCTGCTTTCTTATCACCTGTCTGAGCCCAAAGGAAACAACCTGTTCCGGATGGGAACCAGCACGGGAGAAATCAGGACTAAGAGGAGGATGAGTGACAACGACCTGAAAACTCACCCCTTGGTGGTGCTGGTTTCTGATAATGGAGACCCCTCCCTGTCAGCTACTGTGTCTATTGAGGTGGTGGTGGTGGAGAGTGCAGCTGACATCCAGACTCAGTTCAGACATGTGCCCATGAAGGAGGAGAGCTTCTCTGATCTCAACCTGTATCTGCTGATCGCCATTGTGTCGGTGTCAGCCATCTTCCTGCTGAGTCTCATCACTCTAATAGCCGTCAGGTGTCACAGGACAGACGGGGGTTTGGGCAGGTACAGCGCCCCCATGATCACCACCCACCCTGACGGGAGCTGGTCTTACTCCAAATCTACTCAGCAGTATGACGTGTGTTTCAGCTCAGACACACTCAAGAGTGACGTGGTGGTTTTCCCAGCAGCGTTTCCACCTGTAGATGGAGAACTGATCAGTATTAATGGAGGAGACACTTATACCAGAACTCAGACTTTACCCAGTAAAGAGAAGGTAGGTCATTTGTTCTGAATTATTTCTGAATTTACCAAGTTGTACATCAAATATACATGTGAAATATGAAACTTTACAGTAACAAAAAACAATAACTTCACTTAATTTCAATCTGCAGTTTTCAGCAATACTATCAAAATCCTATTTTTGATACCAGTGTTGATTGTTTACTTTATATTGAACTGCTACTTATTTCCAATAACTTTCTAAATATTATCAAAATCCTCTGTAAATGCTGTGGGATGGACAGTATTTGACCATGGTGCTCTCCGTGGTGCTGAAATCCCACCAGTTCCTCCTTCTTTCTTTCCTTTTCTGGCACGTGTGAGGATGATACTTATATGATTCATTTAGTAGTTTCATGGGTGTTTGGTTGGTTGTGCCTGATAATGGTCGGAGGTTTGTAGAGGTTATTGTGATTTATAAATGTATTGTTTGGTGTGGCACTGAGTTATAATCAATTGTATGAAGTCTTTTCATTCATTTATATTTAATCTTATTTTTCTTTGATATTTAGAATTTGGATGGTTATGACGACTAGAATCATATCAACATTATTGTATACTCATATTTTAGAATTTCATGAAAAAGATAAATATATTAATGAATGCAAATTATTTGATTAGTTTTTCAGACTATCGGTTTATGTAAATATAAAACATTCCTAAATTTGTCCTCGATGCTAAATATTCTTTTCTGCCACGTGATGTCGCTGGAGACCATAATATTAATATAACACGACACGTAAAGAGAAAGAAAAAAACAACTCCTCCCTGTTCAAGGGACCAGCAGAAATCCTTGAATACCCGCTTCCAAAGACGCGGACTGTGCGTCGTCGACAGGACTGTTGTGCGATCATCGTGGACGGATTTATAGCAAATATTGGAAAAACCTGATTGTTTGGATTTCTGATGAAACGATGCTAAAAGAGGAAAATGTCTGGATTTATCTCGTCGCAGTGCTGTGTCTTTGTGGCCGGTCCGCCTCGCAGTTGTCTTACTCTATTTCCGAGGAGGTGAACAAAGGAACCGTGGTGGGAAACATCGCTAAGGACTTGAATTTGAACATCCACGATATTCAAAGCAGAAACCTGCGCATCGTGTCCTCTCACGGGAAGGCGTTTTTTGACGTGAATTTACCAACGGGTAACCTCGTTGTAGATGAGAGGATAGACAGGGAAGAGGTTTGTCCAAACATGGCACGATGCTCCCTGAGAGTGCAGGCTGTAGTCAGCGATCCCATGAATGTGTATCGGGTTGAAGTCAGCGTTTCAGACATAAATGACAACTCACCAGAGTTCATTGAGGAGTCGTTTTCCTTGAATATTTCGGAATCGATGTCACCCGGAGAGCGATACCTGCTGCCTGTAGCAGAAGACGCCGACACGGGCAGCAACTCGGTGAAAAGCTACAAGCTGAGCCAGAACGAATATTTCTCTCTGGATGTGCAGAGCGGAGGAGAACACGGTCTGTCTGCCGAGTTAGTGCTGCAAAAGGGTTTAGATCGGGAGAAACTTCCAGTTCTAAACTTATTTTTGACGGCTGTAGATGGTGGAAAACCAGCTCGAACGGGTACGTTAAATATCAATGTAAATGTTTTAGACGTCAATGACAATACACCAGTTTTCACTCGATCGCTTTATAAAGCGCGTGTGTATGAAAATACTGCGGTTGGAACTGTAGTAATTAGATTAAATGCCACAGATTTAGATGAGGGACAGAACGGTAAGATCAAGTACTCATTTATAAAGAGGGGAAATTCAGATCCATCGAATATTTTCGATCTAAATGCAGACACCGGAGAGATTAAAGTGAAAGGTGAACTAGACTATGAAGAGACTCCTGCTTATGAAGTCAGGGTACAAGCGACGGATCACGGTAACTTTCCTCGTAGTGCACATGCTAAATTATTGATAGAGGTAATTGATGAAAATGACAATGCCCCAGAAATATCTGTGACGTCACTGATGACTCCCCTTAAAGAGGACGCAGAGCTCGGTACCATCGTTGCTTTGATTACAGTTAATGATAAAGATGGTGGAAAGAATGGTGTGGCTGTGTGTAAAGTAGTCGGGTCAGTTCCCTTTAAACTCAAGTCCAACTACAAAAATGAATATTCATTAGTTGTAGATGGAGCCCTGGACAGAGAGAACACCTCTGTTTACAATGTGACTGTTAAAGCTACAGATGAAGGTGATCCACCTCTGTCCACCATCAAAGTTATTACAGTTCACATTTCTGATGTTAATGATAATGCTCCTGTGTTCATGGTGCCGGTTATTAATGTTTATTTAAGAGAAAATAGTCAGACAGGTTCTGTTATTGACACAATAAGTGCAGTGGATCCTGATTTAGACCACAATGCTAAAGTGATTTACACACTGTTAGAGAGTTCACCCAGGAATATTCCAATTTCCTCAATGATAAACATCAACTCAGCAACTGGAGACATCATCAGTCTGCAGAGTTTTAACTATGAGGAGCTAAAAACCTTCCAGTTTAAAGTCCAGGCCACAGACTCTGGGGTTCCTCCGCTCAGCAGCAACGTGACCGTCAACGTGTTTATTTTAGATGAAAACGACAATAGTCCAACAATCCTGGCGCCCTATTCTGAGCACGGCAGCGTTAACAGTGAGAGCATCCCCTATTCTGCTGAAGCAGGATACTTTGTGGCAAAGATCAGGGCCGTAGACGCTGACTCTGGATACAACGCGCTGCTTTCTTATCACCTGTCTGAGCCCAAAGGAAACAACCTGTTCAGGATGGGAACCAGCACGGGAGAAATCAGGACTAAGAGGAGGATGAGTGACAACGACCTGAAAACTCACCCCTTGGTGGTGCTGGTTTCTGATAATGGAGACCCCTCCCTGTCAGCTACTGTGTCTATTGAGGTGGTGGTGGTGGAGAGTGCAGCTGACATCCAGACTCAGTTCAGACATGTGCCCATGAAGGAGGAGAGCTTCTCTGATCTCAACCTGTATCTGCTGATCGCCATTGTGTCGGTGTCAGCCATCTTCCTGCTGAGTCTCATCACTCTCATAGCCGTCAGGTGTCACAGGACAGACGGGGGTTTGGGCAGGTACAGCGCCCCCATGATCACCACCCACCCTGACGGGAGCTGGTCTTACTCCAAATCTACTCAGCAGTATGACGTGTGTTTCAGCTCAGACACACTCAAGAGTGACGTGGTGGTTTTCCCAGCAGCGTTTCCACCTGTAGATGGAGAACTGATCAGTATTAATGGAGGAGACACTTTTACCAGAACTCAGACTTTACCCACTAAAGAAAAGGTAGGTTATTTGTTCTGAATGATTTTATAACATTTAAAACTCATCATTGGTTCAGTCGTTTCTGTCAGAACTGTCCTGGAGAGTTAAAGTCGTCTCATTCTCTTATGATTAACGTGGAAGAAGATAAAATCTTTTTCAAACATGTAAAGTTATATTTTTTCCTACAAACTTTCATTTATCTTACTGTATCTTGGGTGAATCGTGTCACTCCAAATGGTTAGTGGCTGTTTCTTGTGGGTTTTTGTTCAGAACTCTTTATCTATTTTTTCTCTAAAAAATCCCATCTTGAACTAAAAACCTTTTAAGAATTCATTTGGTATTTAATCAGATTTTAATGCTGCAGTTTTCTCACAGAATTGGTACTACTTTCCTGCTCTCTTTGTTATCTTTTATGTTGTCTCTTGTTTGAAAACGGTTGCACTCTGCTTCTTGGACACGGGTCATGTTTCTCTCCATGGTGCTGAAAGTTTTGGCTGCTGTGCTTCAGTGCAAACAACACTGTTCTTCTGTTTAGTGTAACTATTAGTTTTTATTCATTTTAGATGTTTGCCTTTACATTTATTTAAGTATCAATTTGCTTTAAGCAATGAATTTTACGTCCTTTATGTTCGGTTTTCATCCATTCAGTCGTCATTTGAACCCACTCTTTTAATTAGCGTTTGACATATTATACTTATATTTCCCGGCTGACTTAAACCGTCTCATTTGAAGACCATTGTTAACCTATTTTCACTTGTGCTGGAATACTAAAGCACTGTTGCTGATGTGTTTTGGCTTTCATCATGTGTGAAATTAGTTTGATTGATACCGCAAGATCAGATTACTATACTTTGATTGGCCACATGATGTCGCAAGAGACCACAACCCTGATTGAGTTCGCGGAACCAGAACTCCTCCTCGAAAATTAGTCGTCACCCGTCAGTAATCGACACCCAGGGAAGCTGCGGAGAGACGTTCAGCAGCTTTCTTACCTCGATATCCATTTTTGTCGGATATTCGTTAAGGATAAATGAACATCTGGCTTCCTTTATTTCGGAGATTTAACGATGGGTATTCGACGATGGAGGGAGTACGTTTGGACTCGGGTTGTTGTTTTCCTTTGTCTTTGGGACTGGGCTGCCTCGCAGTTGTCCTACTCGATTTCTGAGGAGGTGAACAAAGGCACCATAGTGGGAAATATTGCAAAGGATTTAAATCTCAATGTACAGGACCTGCAAACGAGGGATCTCCGCATTGTTTCGGGAGACAGTAAGAAATGTTTTGACGTGAATTTACAGACCGGCGTCATCGTTGTTGCGGACAGAATAGACAGAGAGGAGCTCTGTCCGAACATGAAAACATGCTCGTTAAAAATCCAAGCTGTCCTCAACAATCCGATGACTGCACATCGGATAGAGGTTCATGTGTTAGACGTCAATGACAATCCGCCTATTTTTCTGGAAGAAACATATACGTTGAACGTATCAGAATCGTCTGTGATTGGAGAGCGATATTTGCTGCCTGTAGCAGAAGACGCCGACACGGGCAGCAACTCGGTGAAAAGCTACAAGCTGAGCCAGAACGAATATTTCTCTCTTGATGTGCAGAGCGGAGGAGACCACGGTCTGTCTGCCGAGTTAGTGCTGCGAAGAGCTTTAGACCGGGAGAAACAGTCTTTTATGTCACTGGATCTGATTGCAGTGGACGGAGGCAAGCCCGTCAAATCTGGCTCTTTAAGCATACACGTCAACGTTATAGACGTCAATGACAACATACCCACTTTCACAAAATCACTCTATAAAGCGCGTGTGCGTGAAAATACTGCAGTTGGAACTGTAGTGATTAAATTAAATGCCACAGATTTAGATGAGGGACAGAACGGTAAGATCAAGTACTCCTTTTTAAAAAGGGGAAATTCAGATCCATCGAATATTTTCGATCTAAATTCAGACACCGGAGAGATTAAAGTGAAAGGTGAACTAGACTATGAAGAGACTCCTGCCTATGAAGTCAGGGTACAAGCAAATGATCAGGGCATTTCACCTCGTAGTGCACATGCTAAATTATTGATAGAGATAATCGACGAAAACGACAATGCCCCAGAAATATCTGTGACGTCACTGATGACTCCCCTTAAAGAGGACGCAGAGCTCGGTACCATCGTTGCTTTGATTACAATTAATGATAAAGATGGTGGAAAGAATGGTGTGGCTGTGTGTAAAGTAGTCGGGTCAGTTCCATTTAAGCTCAAGTCCAACTACAAAAATGAATATTCATTAGTTGTAGATGGAGCCCTGGACAGAGAGAACACCTCTGTTTACAATGTGACTGTTAAAGCTACAGATGAAGGTGATCCACCTCTGTCCACCATCAAAGTTATTACAGTTCACATTTCTGATGTTAATGATAATGCTCCTGTGTTCATGGTGCCGGTTATTAATGTTTATTTAAGAGAAAATAGTCAGACAGGTTCTGTTATTGACACAATAAGTGCAGTGGATCCTGATTTAGACCACAATGCTAAAGTGATTTACACACTGTTAGAGAGTTCACCCAGGAATATTCCAATTTCCTCAATGATAAACATCAACTCAGCAACTGGAGACATCATCAGTCTGCAGAGTTTTAACTACGAGGAGCTAAAAACCTTCCAGTTTAAAGTCCAGGCCACAGACTCTGGGGTTCCTCCGCTCAGCAGCAACGTGACCGTCAACGTGTTTATTTTAGATGAAAACGACAATAGTCCAACAATCCTGGCGCCCTATTCTGAGCACGGCAGCGTTAACAGTGAGAGCATCCCCTATTCTGCTGAAGCAGGATACTTTGTGGCAAAGATCAGGGCCGTAGACGCTGACTCTGGATACAACGCGCTGCTTTCTTATCACCTGTCTGAGCCCAAAGGAAACAACCTGTTCCGGATGGGAACCAGCACGGGAGAAATCAGGACTAAGAGGAGGATGAGTGACAACGACCTGAAAACTCACCCCTTGGTGGTGCTGGTTTCTGATAATGGAGACCCCTCCCTGTCAGCTACTGTGTCTATTGAGGTGGTGGTGGTGGAGAGTGCAGCTGACATCCAGACTCAGTTCAGACATGTGCCCATGAAGGAGGAGAGCTTCTCTGATCTCAACCTGTATCTGCTGATCGCCATTGTGTCGGTGTCAGCCATCTTCCTGCTGAGTCTCATCACTCTCATAGCCGTCAGGTGTCACAGGACAGACGGGGGTTTGGGCAGGTACAGCGCCCCCATGATCACCACCCACCCTGACGGGAGCTGGTCTTACTCCAAATCTACTCAGCAGTATGACGTGTGTTTCAGCTCAGACACACTCAAGAGTGACGTGGTGGTTTTCCCAGCAGCGTTTCCACCTGTAGATGGAGAACTGATCAGTATTAATGGAGGAGACACTTTTACCAGAACTCAGACTTTACCCAGTAAAGAAAAGGTGAGTTGATTATTAGCAATTCATCCATTTTTCCACAGTAGTGCTGGTCATAATGCAGGTGTTCGGTATTTTCATGCAATTGTAGTCTAATTTACATTGTTTAAGATAGTCACGTGTTAGCAATAAATAGGGCTTATTAGTTCTTTTTCAATTAATAGTTATTTGGAAAAGTCATTTGGAGCCTTTTTCTTGTTTTCAGTGATGCTGAATCTATATTTTGCATATCCCTACTGTCTTGGTCAATGTAACAGTATGATATGTTAAATTATGCCTTTATTCTTTCCTAAACACTGATTATATCCCTAAACATTCATTTTAATTACATCTTTTCTTCAGTTTATTTTGGCTGAATATTAAGATCTTTCAAAACTCTTAAGAGTAATATCTGAATCATGATTGTACGAATTTTCCTATCCTAAAGGCTGTTTTAATCACAAATGGACACCGTAAAGTTGTACAGAAGTCCACCGAAAGTCGTCTCTTTTTTAATATTTTCATATCTTAGTCGTAACGCCTGGGGTCGCTCCTGACCACAGGATCATTGATGTCGATGTTTTACGTCTCCTCCTTTCTGCGTGACGCGTCAGCAGATTGTGTGCGCTTTGTGAGGATACGGGCGGTGATGAACAGACTATACGACGAGAGTCGCGGTGAATAAGAGGATTCGTTGATCTAGTGGCCCTTTATGGATCTATTTGTATCGTGTCTCGGTTTGTTTGTAATCCGCGATGGCTATCGGATGGAATAGTGACATTCTCTGTTGGATGTTTATCTTATTTCTCTCGGACTGGACTGCTGCTCAGACGTCATTTTCTGTTCCCGAGGAGGTGGACAAAGGGACTGTGGTGGGGAATCTAGCAAAGAATTTAAACGTCAATGTTCGGGATCTGCAGGCGAGGAATCTAAACATCGTGTCTGGATACAGTAAGAAATATATCGAGGCAAACGTTAAAACGGGGGATCTGTTTGTAAATGAGCGAATCGACCGTGAGGAGCTTTGCCCGAACACGGTAAAATGCACGCTGAACTTAGAAGCCATACTGAGTGATCCTGTGGTCCTCCACCGCATTGAAGTGATCATTACCGATTTAAATGACAACGCGCCCGTCTTCCTGGAAAAGTCATATTCTCTGAACGTATCTGAATTGTCACCTACGGGCGAGCGCTTCCTGCTCCCACTCGCTGTTGACGCAGACATGGGCAGCAATTCAGTAAAGACCTACAAGCTTAATGCAAACGACTATTTTTCCCTAGATGTGCAAAGCGGAGACGAGCAGAGCGCGTCTGCAGAATTAGTCTTGCTCAAATCGTTGGATCGCGAAAAACAGGCAGTTCTTAAACTCACGCTGACCGCGGTGGATGGAGGGAAGCCCCCCAAAACCGGCAGCTTGCACATAGATGTAAATGTTCTGGATGCCAATGACAACACGCCGACATTCAGCAAAAGTCTGTACAAGGCGCGCGTGAATGAAAACGCGCCCGCTGGGTCACCAGTGATTCAGCTGAGTGCCACAGATTTAGATGAAGGGGACAACGGCAGGGTCGTCTACTCCTTTGTCAAGCGTGGAAACTTCAATCCCGCTGATGTGTTTGTGCTGGATGCTGAAAGTGGTGAGATAACCGTGAAGGGTGAGTTAGATTATGAAACCCAGCCAGCGTTTGAAGTTCATGTTCAAGCGCGAGACAAAGGGGGTTCGCCTCGAAGTGCAAATGGTAAACTGCTTGTGGAGGTAGTTGATGTCAACGACAATGCCCCAGAAATAGCAGTGACGTCACTCATGAATCCTGTCAAAGAAGACGCCGAGACAGGCAGCGTTGTTGCCTTGGTGACGGTAACTGATAAAGACAGTGGGAAAAATGGCAAGACTCGTACTGTTATAGTTGGGACTGTACCGTTCAAGCTCCACTCCAACTACAAGAATTATTATTCATTAGTGGTAGATGGTCTTCTTGACAGGGAAAAGTGCTCTTCTTATAATGTCACAATTACTGCTGCTGATGAAGGCAATCCGCCTCTATCCAGCACCAGTCTTGTCATTATTCGTGTTTCTGATGTTAATGACAATGCTCCGGCCTTTGGTGAACCTGAAATTAATATTTATATCAAAGAAAACAGTCCTCTTGGAGTTTTGATACATAGGATAACTGCAACTGATCCTGATGAAGAGGAAAATGCCAGAGTGACATACAGAGTGATGCATGATTCAAAAAGTACCCCCAAAACTTCTGCTGTAAACATCAACTCGGAGACTGGAGACATCATCAGTCTGCAGAGTTTTAACTACGAGGAGCTAAAAACCTTCCAGTTTAAAGTCCAGGCCACAGACTCTGGGGTTCCTCCGCTCAGCAGCAATGTGACCGTCAACGTGTTTATTTTAGATGAAAACGACAATAGTCCAACAATCCTGGCGCCCTATTCTGAGCACGGCAGCGTTAACAGTGAGAGCATCCCCTATTCTGCTGAAGCAGGATACTTTGTGGCAAAGATCAGGGCCGTAGACGCTGACTCTGGATACAACGCGCTGCTTTCTTATCACCTGTCTGAGCCCAAAGGAAACAACCTGTTCCGGATGGGAACCAGCACGGGAGAAATCAGGACTAAGAGGAGGATGAGTGACAACGACCTGAAAACTCACCCCTTGGTGGTGCTGGTTTCTGATAATGGAGACCCCTCCCTGTCAGCTACTGTGTCTATTGAGGTGGTGGTGGTGGAGAGTGCAGCTGACATCCAGACTCAGTTCAGACATGTGCCCATGAAGGAGGAGAGCTTCTCTGATCTCAACCTGTATCTGCTGATCGCCATTGTGTCGGTGTCAGCCATCTTCCTGCTGAGTCTCATCACTCTAATAGCCGTCAGGTGTCACAGGACAGACGGGGGTTTGGGCAGGTACAGCGCCCCCATGATCACCACCCACCCTGACGGGAGCTGGTCTTACTCCAAATCTACTCAGCAGTATGACGTGTGTTTCAGCTCAGACACACTCAAGAGTGACGTGGTGGTTTTCCCAGCAGCGTTTCCACCTGTAGATGGAGAACTGATCAGTATTAATGGAGGAGACACTTATACCAGAACTCAGACTTTACCCAGTAAAGAGAAGGTAAGAATAACTGAGGAATTGTTTTTTTTTTAAATCTCCCTGTACCCAGTGTTTCTTCATTCTCATTTCCAGTTGGTAGATTATACATACTTCTGCTTTAAGCATATAGCGTCAAAAACTCATTTTTGCTGCAGTGCTGAAAAAAATCTAGTACTTGACCTTTTCATATGATTTTAGTCTGTCTGGCTGAACTCGTTGTTTCAAAGAGAATTATAGCACTGTCCATGGTTCTGATTTTCCTTCTTTCTTTCTTTCTTTCTGCCTTTCTTTCTGTATTTCTGTCTTTCTGTGTCTTTCTTCATTGCTTCAATTATTAACTTGTGAAATCAAAGGAAAACCAATTTATTTAAGCAAATGTTTCAATGACTGCTCAATAATGTGGCCATCATGAGTCGTGTGTTTTTAATTATGTCATTCCATTTTTCGTTAGATTTGTTTAAATTTGTATTTTATTTTTTCCACACATGAACCATAAGGTGTCACGTGGTGTCGCTAGAGACCGTGATTTATTTTTTGTATTCCACTGAATGACGACTCCTCTGCTTGTAATTTCCCCGTTGTTGAGTGGCGCTTTGTCAGAGCATACGTGGACTCGGGACACAGTAGGATCGGTCTTTATTTCACTCCATGTGCCGTTATGTTTGAAAATGAACGTCTATTTCGTTCGGTGGCAGCAATGGGACCTGGGGGACGTCGAGTCATCGTTTTGATAAAGACGATAGTTTTGCTGTCTTTGTGTGCTGGATGTGAGGCGCAGCTCTTATTCTCCGTTTCCGAGGAGGTCGACAAAGGAACCGTGGTGGGAAATCTGGCCAAGGATTTACAAATGAACGGAAAGGAACTGGAGAAACGGGATTTAAGGGTCGTGTCTGGAAATTCCAAGAAATATTTCGACGTGGATGTAGAAACTAGCAATTTATATGTCTGTGAGCGGATTGATCGCGAAGAGCTTTGTCCAACCACGGCAAAGTGTTCAATAAACGTCGAGGCAATTCTGAGTAACCCGGTGCGTCTGCATCGTATCGAGGTGCAGATTGTGGATATTAACGACAATGCGCCATCTTTTCGAGACAAGGAAAAGATTTTTAACATTTCGGAATCGTCTTTTCCCGGGGAGAGATATCTGCTTCCACTTGCACACGACGCAGACACGGGCAGCAACTCCGTAAAGAGCTACAAGATAAGTTCTAATGAATATTTTACTCTGGATGTTCAAATCGGAGGACAACACAGCGAGTCCGTTGAGATGGTGCTTCAGAAACCTTTAGACAGAGAAAAGCAGGCCGTTATTTCTCTAACACTTACTGCTGTCGACGGAGGAAAACCTGCGCGGTCTGGAACATTAAATATAGTCGTTTATGTGATGGACACAAACGACAATGCCCCGGTATTTAGTCAAAATCTGTATAAAGCTCAGGTGACAGAAAACGTCCCAGTTCAAACGCCCATATTAACAGTCAGTGCAACAGACTTAGATGAGGGCGTGAATGGGGAAGTTGTGTATTCGTTCATTGAAAGAGGAAATTTCCTTCCTGAAACCGTCTTCTCCATAAACTCGAACACGGGTGAAATAACTGTGATTGGGAAAGTAGATTATGAGGAGAATACAGCTTATGATATACGCGTACAGGCCAGGGATAAAGGCGTGCCTTCGCGGAGTGTGCACGGTAAAGTTTTAATAGAAGTCATTGACCTTAACGACAACACACCTGAAATCAGTGTCACCTCTCTCATGAGTCCGGTGAAAGAGGACGCTGAGTTAGGCACAGTGGTAGCCTTGGTGACAGTAAGTGATAAAGATGGTGGCAAAAATGGCCTCAGCACTGCTACAGTACTTGGAATAGTGCCGTTTGGCCTCAAGTTGAACTATAAGAATTATTATTCGTTAACAGTCGATGGTGCTCTGGATAGAGAGACAATTTGTCAATATAATGTCAGCATCAGAGCCACAGATGAAGGTGTCCCACCTCTGTCCAGCACCACTGTCATCCAGATTTACATTTCTGATGTCAATGACAACGCTCCTGTATTCACAGAGCCTGTGATTAATGTGCAAACGAAAGAGAACAGTCCAGTGGGCACGACCATCTTTACCATGACAACATTTGATTCAGATAGAGAGGAAAATGCAAAAGTAACATATTCCTTATTAGATGATGCTTCAAAAGGTATTCCAGTGAGGTCTGCTATTAATGTCAATCCAGACACTGGAGACATCATCAGTCTACAGAGTTTTAATCACGAGGAGCTAAAAACCTTCCAGTTTAAAGTCCAGGCCACAGACTCTGGGGTTCCTCCGCTCAGCAGCAACGTGACCGTCAACGTGTTTATTTTAGATGAAAACGACAATAGTCCAACAATCCTGGCGCCCTATTCTGAGCACGGCAGCGTTAACAGTGAGAGCATCCCCTATTCTGCTGAAGCAGGATACTTTGTGGCAAAGATCAGGGCCGTAGACGCTGACTCTGGATACAACGCGCTGCTTTCTTATCACCTGTCTGAGCCCAAAGGAAACAACCTGTTCCGGATGGGAACCAGCACGGGAGAAATCAGGACTAAGAGGAGGATGAGTGACAACGACCTGAAAACTCACCCCTTGGTGGTGCTGGTTTCTGATAATGGAGACCCCTCCCTGTCAGCTACTGTGTCTATTGAGGTGGTGGTGGTGGAGAGTGCAGCTGACATCCAGACTCAGTTCAGACATGTGCCCATGAAGGAGGAGAGCTTCTCTGATCTCAACCTGTATCTGCTGATCGCCATTGTGTCAGTGTCAGCCATCTTCCTGCTGAGTCTCATCACTCTCATAGCCGTCAGGTGTCACAGGACAGACGGGGGTTTGGGCAGGTACAGCGCCCCCATGATCACCACCCACCCTGACGGGAGCTGGTCTTACTCCAAATCTACTCAGCAGTATGACGTGTGTTTCAGCTCAGACACGCTCAAGAGTGACGTGGTGGTTTTCCCAGCAGCGTTTCCACCTGTAGATGGAGAACTGATCAGTATTAATGGAGGCGACACTTTTACCAGAACTCAGACTTTACCCAGTAAAGAAAAGGTAAGAGTGCATAATATAAAACAGATTACCAACATGAAAATCTACTAAAATTAACATGACTGTTGACAAATTTTCCCGAATGTAGTTTTGAATCATATCTCAATTTGCCATCATTATTGCAGTGTGACTTATTTAGTCTTTGTCAGGTGTAATTGACTGTCTACCATTGTTGACCATTTGCAATCCTCCATTCCTGGTGTATACACTCCTCTTAAATTGCCAGTTGTGATTGACTTCATGGTACCTTGCATGCATGGGGCGGTTATTTGTTTGGTCTTCATGATTGTAAGTGAATCACAATTGATTCCATCCAATTATTTTCTCTGCGATTGAGCTTACTTTTATTTTAGTGCACTAACGTCAATCGATCACACGGGGTCGCTCTAGACTCATAGAGTTCTAAACTTATTTACTGTCGGACGCTCCTCCTTTAAAATGAGGCTTTTTCCTCTTTGTTCGACATAACGTTCAGAAAAACTCTGTCCTGGATGTGTCGTCAGAAACCGCAGTTAAAGCGGGAGTGAACGGTCATCAAATGTCTTATTAGATTTTTCTTTTTAAAAAAGAATATGGACATAATGCGAGGGAGACTTGTGCATCGTTGGATTTATGTTTTCCTTCATCTATTACACATATGGAGCATCGCGGTGGCACAGACTGTGTATTCCGTCACGGAGGAGTCGAATCCCGGTACCACTGTTGGGAATTTGGCAAAGGACCTCAACTTGGATGTACAGGAATTGGAACGTCGTGATTTTCAGATATCAGGACGTAACACTAAGTATTTCGAAGTGAATGTAAAAACTGGGGTACTTTTGGTGAAAGACCGAATAGACCGGGAGGAGATCTGTTCTCGTAACGTGAAATGTTCTTTAGAGGTGGAAGCCATTGTGAACTCTCCGCTGAATCTTTATCGCTTCGAGGTGAAGATCGTAGATATAAACGACAACGCCCCCTCTTTTCGGATACCGGAGATCGTTTTGAACGTGTCCGAGTCAGCTTTCCCCGGAGAAAGGTTCACCCTTGCGAGAGCCTTCGACGCAGATGTCGGTAGCTATTCGGTGAAGAGCTACAAGCTGAGTCAGAATGAGCATTTCTCACTGGACGTGCAGAATGGTGGAGAGACGACAGTGTCTGCTGAAATGGTGCTGCAGAAAGCCTTGGATCGCGAGAAACAGCGCGTTATCAAGCTAACACTGACAGCTGTCGATGGGGGTAAACCTCCTAAATCGGGCACGTTACGCATCACCGTTTATGTTCAGGATGTGAATGATAACATTCCAGTTTTTGACAAGTCGCTGTACAAAGCCACGATAGCAGAGAACACGCCTTATGGCGCATCCGTGATTACTGTACACGCTCGAGATCTCGATGAGGGTCTGAATGGAGAAGTAATATATTCATTTATCAATCATGACAACGATAATGATATCGATAAATTTGATATCAATCCGCTGACAGGGGAGATAACTGTGAAAGGTGAACTAGATCATGAGAAAAGCAGCGCAGTCGAAATCCGCGTACAGGCAAAAGACAAAGGATCAAATCCAAGAGCATCTCACTGTAAAGTGTTGGTAGAGATCACGGATATCAATGATAATCCACCAGAAATATCGGTTACATCTTTAGTAAATGTAGTGAAGGAAGACGCACCGCAAGAAACAATGGTGGGGCTGATAACGGTGAGAGACAACGACGCGGACAGAAATGGACACGTTCAGGTTCGATTAGTTGATACGGTGCCCTTTAAAATAAAGAATACATACAAGAATCACTATTCATTGGTTGTAGATGGAAGTCTAGACAGAGAGGTGGCATCTGAATACAATATAACAATAGCAGCCACTGACGAAGGGCTCCCACCGCTCTCTGGTACCACTGTGATCACGGTCCGTGTTTCTGACGTCAATGATAACCCGCCTCGTTTCAAAGAGCCTGTGATAAACATTTTTGTCAAAGAAAATAGTCCAGTTGGTGAATTAATTTATAGACTGACGGTAGATGACCCAGATGTAGATGAAAATGCAAAAGTAACATATTCTGTCATTAATAACAAAAATAACATCCCGGAGTCGATCATAAACGTCAACTCAGAGACTGGAGACATCATCAGTCTACAGAGTTTTAACCACGAGGAGCTAAAAACCTTCCAGTTTAAAGTCCAGGCCACAGACTCTGGGGTTCCTCCGCTCAGCAGCAACGTGACCGTCAACGTGTTTATTTTAGATGAAAACGACAATAGTCCAACAATCCTGGCGCCCTATTCTGAGCACGGCAGCGTTAACAGTGAGAGCATCCCCTATTCTGCTGAAGCAGGATACTTTGTGGCAAAGATCAGGGCCGTAGACGCTGACTCTGGATACAACGCGCTGCTTTCTTATCACCTGTCTGAGCCCAAAGGAAACAACCTGTTCCGGATGGGAACCAGCACGGGAGAAATCAGGACAAAGAGGAGGATGAGTGACAACGACCTGAAAACTCACCCCTTGGTGGTGCTGGTTTCTGATAATGGAGACCCCTCCCTGTCAGCTACTGTGTCTATTGAGGTGGTGGTGGTGGAGAGTGCAGCTGACATCCAGACTCAGTTCAGACATGTGCCCATGAAGGAGGAGAGCTTCTCTGATCTCAACCTGTATCTGCTGATCGCCATTGTGTCGGTGTCAGCCATCTTCCTGCTGAGTCTCATCACTCTCATAGCCGTCAGGTGTCACAGGACAGACGGGGGTTTGGGCAGGTACAGCGCCCCCATGATCACCACCCACCCTGACGGGAGCTGGTCTTACTCCAAATCTACTCAGCAGTATGACGTGTGTTTCAGCTCAGACACACTCAAGAGTGACGTGGTGGTTTTCCCAGCAGCGTTTCCACCTGTAGATGGAGAACTGATCAGTATTAATGGAGGAGACACTTATACCCGAACTCAGACTTTACCCAGTAAAGAGAAGGTAAGGTTCAGTGCATAAAAAAAAATCTTGTTTTATTTTGCCTCTTTCCCTGCTCGTCTGCTTTGGTGCTATCCATGGTACTGAATTCACATTAGGGCATCAGGAGCCTATAGACAATATCTCGAACCGAGTGAATTAGTTGAGCGTATTAGGCATACCCATTTAACTTTGACATGAATGATAAAAAAGCAGTCCAACAGTAATCAAAATTTTTATACTATGTGCAAGGGATAATTTCAAACCAAATTCAGCAGAATAAAGGTGTCTGATGCTAGTAGAGCAATATAGAAAACCGTGTGAAAGGCTTCTTCATAGTAGTCTTCGCCTTGGAGAGAAATCTAAACTCAGTTGTTATTATTTGTTATGTGATTAGCATGTTGCCATTTATATTTTACCACAGCTGGAATTTTGGTAAAACACAAAACTGTAAAAAAAAATGTGTTGATCCCACATCCAAAGGAAGGTTTTACTGCAGGGGTGAACATGTTTTTTTTTTTTTTAATGAATGTTGAAGGGTGAATGTCAGTTGTGTTCAGAGTTGAGATGTTGACAGATAAAAGAAATTCTCCTTAGTAAAGTGGTCAAATATTCACCATCAGTGCCATCATGTCCAACTTGTCAACAAACATAAATTCAGGGTGGCGATGCTTACCCTGTCTTAATAATCAGTTCATGCAGTACACCCCGTGTTGCCACAGCTGCTTTGCTTTGACGATGCTTTGGTGCAAAATAATGTGTGTGTTTGAGTGATTTTGTGTGATTGCTTCTGTTGAGAGATATTTGATTAAATCTGGCAGATCGCTTAGCTACCAAAAAGGAACTAGAATGAACACTTTATATATTTATTTTCTTCACAGACATTATGTTTATTTCATGTGCTCAAAATCACTCTCATTCACTTATTGTATGTTTAGAATTTTGTTTTCTGTGCATGCCTGGTTTAATACCTTGCAGGTGTAGATGTGGTTTTAAAATCTTAAATCGGCACCTCCCACTAATATTTTTCTCACAGATAATTGTTTTAAACTAGCAGGTACTCAGATAAAATATGAATCTCCCTTTCTTGTTTATTCTGTGGTCTAATTATATCTGCTTTGCACAGCTGTCAGGGCATAACTGTTATTCAGTGACAAGCACAGATCGCTCTGATTCTGCCTTGTCTTCTCCTTTTATTCCTGCTGCTTTGCTGTGCTGCTCAGTTGAATCTACAGTTCTCGCCTCTGCTGCCTTCCTTCTCCACCATCGCGCTGTCAGGTCTCCCTCCCCTCCCCCTCTCTCCCTCAGCAGCTCTGCCTGAGAAGGGGAGCAGCTGAGAGAACTAACAGGGAATTAAGGTTCATCTCCTGAAACACGTGTGCTTTCTGCACTAGGGCACCGTAAACACGATTGAATATATCTCCATAACTAATTCTAATGGATGCGCTGACTGCATGAAATCCTGGTCGACAAATTAGGACACGATCAGAACCTTGTGTATTATTTAACTATTTTATTCATGCCGTAGTTTAGATATACGTTCCTATTCATGTAACAGATGGGTAGTTGTTTTTTTTTTTTTTTAACCAATATTTTCACTAAGTTACAATTGGGTATCTGGAAGATTTCTGAAGCTGTGTGCTGCACCGTATAGTGGATGTGTGGAGGCAGTCAGACGCTGTGACCTCATTTCAGGGAGTGGCGCAGCATGGTCAGAGCTGCATCCGTGCGGTTGGTTCAGCGCGTAGGAGTCCATTCTTTTCAAAGGGTAGTATAAACGTGTTCCGTAAGGTTTTGTTGTAACTGGGTCAGCATGGTGATTTAAAGATGGCGGCGCACCGCAAGTGCCATCTGAATGAAAGCAGGGGTTTTTGGTGCTTGAACACTTACGCATGCGACTTGGGATTTATAAAAAAAAAAAAAAAAACACTGGCCCGAGCTCTCTGCGTAAAAGTGGTCCAGGGTATGCTCTGTGTAAACGTGGGCGAGAGGAGAGGGGGGAGGGGCGGGTAATTTTCCGTTACTTGCTGCAGTTGCACCGACGGGGAGCTTCCGTACCGAGCGAGGTATCAGCTCCTCTCGGCTCATTCTCTCCTTCCTCCTGCTCACGCTCTGCGGCTGGGGCGGGGTCTGCAGCAGCTACTGCCTGTCACACACTAACCGGCTGGGCGGGGCGACCATCAATGGCGGACGCGGAGGCGAGGTTTTTATCCTTGCAATCGTCAGATAATGAGGAAGCGAAATATAAGCCTGCAGCCTTTTAAATACTACAATAACGTATCCAGGTTGTAAATCGAGAGAAATAGATTTTAGTCTTTATCTGTCTGGTGTAAAGTACCCGTACTACTTCCTGTTTTTGCACTTCACATGGGTGTGTCCTTTGTGTATGTGTGTGTGGTTGTGCAGCTCTCTATGGTTGCCATGGAGACTGCCATAATGAAATGATGAACTCCTGTTTCCAGTATGCACACGCCCCCAGCAGTCATCTACCCCAGCCTGGGCTGTATAGACGTATGCAGGAAAGGAAACGGGGTGGACACAATAGGAGGCAGGAGAGATGGAGACAAAGAGGAGGATACCAGACAAAGATGTGCAGCATCTACTGAGAAATGCAGTGTCAGATGAAAGTGGGAAGAGAGTGAGCATCAGTATAGTGTCTGGGATTAGGGAAATAAAAAAAATGGAGAGGATTTTAGAGAAAGTAGCAGGAACCAAACCCTGCATGGTGATAGTGAGAAAATGGGAACTCCTGAGGATGAGATGGACATAAACACATTCAATTCATGTCCCGCAGCCCTGTGTAAACCAAAAAAAAGGCTTACAATTGGTCACAGATAAAACAGAACCTTATCACATTCCCTTCTCCTTCTTCCTCAACTTCTCTCCCAAATCATCCTCCATCCTTGCTGCCTCTTAGTGGCACTGCGATGTTGTTGAACTCATTAGATCAGCTTTGTCATGCTTAGAACCTTAGCTTCCTTTCTCTCCCATCCCAGGAAGATACAAAGCCAGGCCATCCTAAGAGGGAACTATGCAAAGCCTGTCTGCATTTCCTGATAGCTTTGTTTTGTGCCACAACAAGAATGTGTGTTATTTACACACAGACTGAACCAGGACATCCAAGGAACTGCTTAACCCCCCAAAAGCCCTTTTGGGAGGGATTTGTGGTATTTTTAGCTCTTCCATGCCCTCGTCTTTTGAAAGCAAGGGACACTGGGGATCAGTGCAAACAAACATGCTCCCTCCACTCGCTTATTGTGTCCACCTAAAGTAAAAGGATTCTAGATCCTTTGAGCTTTAGTTTCAAAGTATTAAACATGAAAAAGTTCGTGATAATCAACTGAAACAAATGTCATGATAATTAAAAGTAAACTTAAAATGATTTATTTTAAAGCATGCTTGTTTGTAATGTGCATATATGACTGCTGTGATGTCTGTCTTGTATTTCTCGACCTGTTGTATGCCCTTTCATAGCTGTACTGTAAAATTCTCCATCAGCAACTCTTTTTTTATCCTTTGACCTCTGGCAGGTACCTTCTCCTACCTGCTCATGCTGCAGTCACCATATTCTGTCTGTGCCACTCATCTCCCTCCCTCCCTCTCTTTCTCTCTCTCGCTTTCTCTCTGTCTCTCTCGGTGATAATGATTACGTGCCAGAGGGGATGGTCACGTGTTTTTTTCGTTGTACTACTCACTCAGTCCAACAGAGGGCCCTTTCACTCTGTCTTTGGCTCCTCTTATTCAGTAGATCTGCGCACAGCAGGGTTGTTTTTAATAGTCAGTGAATCCATTTTGTTTGATTTATTTTATTTTGGGGTTATTTTATTTGTCATAGTAGGTATCACGTGCTCTCGCTTACAACCTTTCTGTGGGTATTTTTATTTTCATATATATTCCTGGACATTTGAGAGGATGATGTTCAAATATGACCTTCTTGAATATCACCTCAGTTCAACATTCATCTTCTCTTAAGTAACTGTTTCTACACTGTTAATCTTTTAACAATTGTCGCATAAATTGGACTGAAATTATAATATATTATATTAATGAATGTTATATTTGCCTCATTTTGACAAATTGAGCCCCACAATGAAAATTGTATAAATCAGTTGGTGAACAGTTGGTGTAAACCAACCAGCATGCACACATTATTCTCTGTTCCATCATGTGTGAGGGATGACACCTGCTATTTGAGAATAAAAGGGAATCGGCAAAATATGTTCTGACATTTATTTGGAAGGAACTTTTTTCCCTTTTGGCTGTTATATCCCTTTCAGGGTCATGTGGAGAATGCAGCGGCCTATCCCAACTGCATATGGGTGGATGCAGGGTACACCACTGCTCTTTGCAGAGCCCAATGTGAGCATTTTGGGGTTTAGTGCCTTGCTCTGGAGGTGTGGCACCTCCCCCTGTTACCAGAACACCTTCCATGTTTTGTCCTCACTAGGGCATAAACCCTGAATCCTCCTCTTCTCATTCTGCCAGCCCCCTACAGCCTGAGCAACCACTGCACTTCAATCAGCAAAATCTGTTCTGACATTTATTTGGAGAAAACAATGTCCTTAAATAACATATCTGTGTGTTTTGGCACTGCTTTCCTTTATTGCATATGCGAGCGTCTCTATGCTTAGGGACACCAATAGCCTTTCAGTTTGCATCAGTGCTTTTGCTTGTTTGTGTTGTAAGAAATGACAGCTGTCCTCTTGATATTTGCTGTGATCTGACCCATGAAAAATTGGGACATTTCAGAAAAGACATTTGCTAGTCAAGAAATGTGAATAGGTTTTAGATTGTATACTTAAAGTATGGATGAGGTTTAGGTTTACAGAAGGTAACATTATTATTCGGTTATCTGCATAATTGATGGTCATGGCGAATAGTGACAGCATGAACACATGTTTGAAGGATTAGCTGACTCTTGCCTACAAGCAAGACACTACTTTCCTACAGTCTGTGATTTTAGCTCTAATATAAAACCTTGATATGTTCTGCAGTAGCTGCACATGCAAATATGACAGGGACACAGCTGGAGACATCCCAGACAGTCTGCATAAAACACTCGGGGGGAAGTGAGATCGCTGTGGTGGGATCTGAGACTAGGAATTGTTATCCTCAAGGTCAGATAAATAAGATGATGATAATTACGCACTTTTATTATTTTTTTTCTAATGCAGTAGAACAAAATAAAGCCAATTTAACAGCTCGGTGATTGTTGATGCGAATCAGCTGTCAGGCAGAATAATGATGATGACTTTATCTGCAGCCTCCTTGAGTGAAAGATGAAATAGTGCAGAGCTCGGTGGCATCTAATTAACGCTGAGACAGATGGGCATATTTGAAACACGTCGCGTGTGCAAGCTGCAGAGTATCACACCACAGGGACATGGGGTGGAGGAGAATGGGACAGAAAGGTGGGTTGTAAATAACGTGATTGTCGGAAATTCTAATCATTTTTGTGTCATTGTCAAATGAAAAGGTCCACGAGTCCCAGTGGGAAAATATCTGCCTGTCAGAATGAGAGAGCACATTTCACACATGAAGAGAGATAGGAGTGAGGGGGGGGAGAGAGAGAGATTCAATTATTCAAAATAGCAAATAAATAACAGTATCGACAATGTTTACACATGTTGTATGCTGTTGCATATTATTGGGGATTCATACCATTAGATCTTTAGCTGCTTTGTTCTTTTCTCACTGACGATTGTGTGTCTTCCTATTTGAGTACTTCTGTCACTCCTCATTTAGTCACCTCTCCTTCATCAACTTGTAGTGTAAAAAGTTGCTGTCATAACTCCCTTAACAGCCAATACACAGCCGAGTGAGTCACTGTCTTCACATCATTGTGTCATCTATGTAGGCAGACTGGGCGTGGGTGAGAGTGGCATCTGCACCATGCAGAAGAGGAAGGAAAAAGTATGTGGGCGATAGCATTCTGGATGTGTCTTACTAAATATGAAAGGTTGCAGGTCTCACATGGCTGCCGCTTCACATTTTACAAACTGTTGGTCTGCTGGGGATTTCTAAACAACACATTTCCTTTTGTTATGTTAGAAAGGTCTGTTTCGGCTTTAATCAGACTGCAGTAGAGATCAATGTGTTCAATCCGTTGATATTTAACTTTTTTTTATTTTATTTTTTTTATGGGAAGCACGAAGGAAATGCAATGTGTGTGTTGATGCAGCACCACCTGTGTGGAACAGACACTGGGTGTTGCATGGTGATATTGTGTGGACGGTAGAAGCAAAGTCTCTAGTGTGATGCTCTTGTGCTGTGAAGTAACGGTCAAGGTCCTGCAGAGTTCAAGCTTGGTGAGCGTAAATGCCTGGGAGGAGAGACCAGCTGTGTGCTTCGGCCAGACTTGGACAAGGTTACATCTGGAGCGTCTTGTCTCCGACCCCGTCTGTGGTGACGCCATGTAGCTGCCACATCAGCCTATTGTCATATGTGCTTCCTGGAAATTGGAGATTTTGCCGGTACCCGCGCCATAAAATTGTGTTTGCAGATTGAGCAGGTGCTTCTATTATATCAATCTGCGTTGTCGCATGAGCGCACGAGTGAAGCTTTTTTTTATGTTTAAAGAAAATAGAACCGTCTTCGTTTAATTTCCCGAAGGTATTAGAGGATTGATTTGGTTTGGACGGAGGTCTCTGAATAATGTTTTCATCACCGTTGTCGTCTAATCGTCAGGCTGGTTCATATATCAGTTCCCCATGCGCACAGAGAAAAGGGCGGTGGCACCGAAAAAAACCGAAAAGAATATGGTCTAATTATTTTAATAACAAAAATGATGCAGCTCTGTATACTGTGCCCGTGGGTGCATTCGAAACCGCT
Organism: Takifugu rubripes; assembly: GCF_901000725.2. Lineage (NCBI taxonomy): Eukaryota > Metazoa > Chordata > Actinopteri > Tetraodontiformes > Tetraodontidae > Takifugu > Takifugu rubripes. Next base: position 5,691,037 of record NC_042298.1, on the reverse strand, counting down.
AAATATTTTCTTCTTGTTGTCGTCGAATGTTGTTTTATGAAAAGGTGAGTTCGATCGTTTCATCGGAGGTGCTGAAATGCAGCCAGTGCCGCTAGAACGAACGGCTCCCCCTCCCCTCTTGCCCACATGCACATCACCACATCAGAGAGGGAGGGAGAGAGAGAGAGACAACGTCGGTGAAAGTCAGGTTTCGGGAAGAGAGAGAAATTTAAACAGAAAAACAGCGCCTGTAAAGACAAGGAAAACATTGATTCAAGGGGAATTTCCCCTTGAGCATCAGCGCAGAAGATGTGTTGGTCGAAGCGCGTGTAGTCGGAGTCATGCTCGGACTGGACCTTCGATTTCAATGAGCCGGGTGTGGACGGCAGCAAGCTGAAGAGGCGGAAAGATTTCTGCAAAATCTGCCTGCCTGCTATGGCTGTGACAGCGCGATGCTTCAACAGCGTGAAGAACTCGCCTTTGTCTTTGTATCTGCTTATTTTTGTACTTAGCGGGGTTACAGAGGCACAGATCCGGTACTCTATTCCAGAGGAGCTGGAGAATGGAGCACCGGTAGGTGATATTGTCCAAGACCTGGGTCTGGACCCGAGAAAACTTTCTGCTCGTCGAATCCGAGTCACGTCGGATGGCACACACCGGAGGTATTTCGCCATCAACCATAAAAATGGCAAGCTGACAGTGAGCGACCGCATCGACCGAGAGACAATTTGCGAGTTCACCGGCACCTGTTCACTCAACCTGGAGGTGGTATTAGAGAATCCTCTGGATGTGCACAACGTGGAGGTGGAGATCTTGGACGTGAACGATAACGCGCCACAGTTCCCCCGCGATGAATATCAGCTGGAGGTGTCAGAGTCCGCACTCACGGGGACGCGGTTTCACATCGAGGGGGCTCAGGATGCAGACGATGGATCCAATTCAGTGAAACAGTACCGACTCAGCCGAAACGACCACCTAACATTAGACTCTGTTAAGCAGTTTTCCAATAATAAGCACATCGAGCTTATCCTCAAAAAGCCCTTTGATCGTGAGTTGATGCCCTCTCATGAGCTAATCCTGACAGCTATAGATGGAGGCACCCCGCAGCGAAGTGGCACGGCCAGAATCAATGTACGTATCCTTGATGCAAATGACAATGCTCCTGTGTTTGGCAGCTCAGTGTACAAAGTTAAACTGTCAGAGAACTCTCCAAAGGGCGCACTTGTAATCAAGTTAAATGCAGCAGACATAGACGAGGGCTCAAATGGAGATGTGTTTTATTCTTTCAGTAGTTACACACCGGAGAGAGTCAGGCAAATGTTTTCCCTGGATACAGACACAGGGGAAATCCGTGTAAAAAACAACATAGACTATGAGGAGACAAACTCATATGAAATGTACATACAGGCTATGGACAAAGGCCCAGCCCCCGTGGCAGCAAACTGTAAAGTTGTCGTCGACATTTTGGATGTGAATGACAATGTTCCTGAGATTGTACTGTCTTCACTATCGAGTCCTGTGCGAGAAGATGCACGGGCTGATACGGTCGTAGCGCTGATTAGCGTGAACGACCGTGATTCTGGACCGAATAAGCAAGTCACTTTGGAGATTGGGCCTAATTTGCCGTTCGCAATCAAGTCCTTCCGGAACCACTACACCATCGTTACGTCGGCTTTTCTGGACCGGGAGACCATCAAATCCTACAACGTCACTGTCAGTGCTGTGGACGGAGGCACCCCACCCCTGTCATCTCAAATGTCTTTTATGGTGGACGTCGCAGATGTGAATGACAACCCCCCTCGATTCGAGCAGACATCATATACCGTGTATGTTACGGAGAACAACGCTCCCGGTGCATCACTATGTGTTGTCAGGGCCACAGATGCGGATGCTGCAGAAAACGCTCGGATCACCTACACTGTAATCAGTGACAACAACTATGGCATCCCTGTCGCTAGCTACGTCAGCATCAAACCGAACACGGGGGAGGCGTACGCCCTCCGAGCCTTCGATTTTGAGAAACTGAGAGAGTTTCACTTTCAAGTCAAAGCCCAAGACAATGGTGTACCTCCCCTCAGCCGCGTCGTTACGGTGTATCTTTATATTATGGATCAGAACGATCATGTACCCAAGATTTTCTACCCACCCACCAACGGCAGCCTTACCACAGAAATGCTCATGAAAAATGCTGAAGCTGGAGTCTTAGTTAGCAAGGTGGTGGCATGGGATGGTGATGCTGGCCAGAACGCTTGGCTGATGTACACCCTGAAACAGACCAACACAGACCTGGACCTGTTTAAGGTGCATGAGTACACAGGTGAAATCCGCACTACAAGACATGTCATAGAAGACAATTCCACCTCTTTCGTTTTAACTGTGTTGGTGCGTGATCATGGCCTGCCACCACTCTCTACTACCGCCACTCTTCATATCCATGTTATGGAACTACCACCTAAAATGACCCCAGACCCCAAACGTATCATCAGGCCAAACAGTCCTCTAAAATTTTCCAAAGTCACAATCTACCTCATCATTGCTCTCTGTGCCACAACCTTCGTATTCCTGGTCACTGTGTTTGTGTTGGCCATCGTCCGCTGCCATGCCTACTGCACACAGCCTGGCTCCTGCTCCCCATGCTGCGTGTCCAAGAAACATGTTTCAGAAGGGGGCGCCCCAGCAAGTGGAGGTGGAAGTGGAGGTGGGGGACGAGCTGCAGGTGGAGGAGGTGCTGCTGCAGCTGCTGGAGGAGGCGGAGGACAACCCAACGCTAATGTCGCCTTGCGCCGCGACCTCAAAGTAGAGCCGCACTATATCGAAGTGCGAGGAAACGGTTCCATGACCAAAACGTACTGTTACAAAACATGCCTGACCGCCACATCAGGAAGTGACACTTTCATGTTCTACAACACGGGACGGCCACACAGTGGGACATGGGGTTCTGGCTACGTCACCAGTCACAGCGGACAAAGCCAGATATTTGTGCGGCGTCTCAGTATGCCAGATGCAACGGCCATCCAGGTGTGTGTCTGGTGTGTTCTGTCGTCTTGTCTGTCAGCAGTGAATTAGCTACACTATTGCTTTGATGTAAGGAGTTCTGTAGCCATAGTGTTCAATTGATCGTTATTAGTGTGAAACTTTTAAAATGGTTCGTTTACATTCTCCTCCGACCCCATGCAGCGTATAACAGTTGTCTACATTAGCTGTTTCCGTAACATTCACTTCAAGCAGGTCGAGAGGGCAGGCAGTATTCAACCCCACAGAGAGGCAGAATCATGGAACCAGTGCAGTCTTTAGCAGCAGTGAAAGTCACTGTTCCCACTGCACCAAAATATTGTCTTCTGCTCACGTATATCTCTGGTCCTGAGCTTGTAAGACAGAAATAATTTGATTGTACTACTTGTATTCTAAGGAGCAGGCAGATCCTATATGATCAGAACATCTTGGCCTCTGAGACATTTTCTCCTACTAATTGATAATAACATTAGGCAAAGATTGTTTACATCAATAATGGCTGTAAAGAAATATAAATTATTCAGATGATAAGTTATAATTGCTTTCTGGTGGTGACAGGGTTTATAGCACAGACTCTCTGGGTCTCTTGTTATAGTGCTGGAAAGGATATCAGGGACAATAAAGGTTAAAATGAGCGACAGATAATTGTTATGTGAGCGCTTAATGTGCTCTCATTGAACGTCAGACATGATTGTGATGGCTATGAAATCAATTGGCAGTGATAGGTTTCTCATTATTGTGCGCGGATTGGCTGGCTCTTCCAGGATGAGGCGGGGGATGCGAGGTGATTGGACGCGGTGTTGATGGCAGAGGTGCGAGCTCTGTATCCATGGAGTGTTCACGCGGAGGGAGGGAGAGGAACAGAGTGGGAAAAAAGGGCGAGAAAAAGGCTTGAATCGCCATTACAAAAATGCTGTCTTCAGTCCGTCACTGTGCCAATTTCTCTTCCACATAGAGAAATCAGTGCCTTTGTAATGATTTGGGACTTCTTATTTGAGTAATTTGTCTTTTTTTTCAGTGATCAGTGATAGACTGATGTTACATTGAGTGAGGGTTTTTGTTGTCTGTCAGCTTATGTTTACATTTCCTATGCTGAATTCTTGCTGGCATGTTCATGCCTTCCACCTGTGAACAGATACCGCAACACTGCAGATATGTAGTGGATGTCGGCGCCTGATGCTTTATGTGGTATATTTGAGCTCATGCACTCCCGTAAACATCATATACACATGCAGAACCTTCCCTTTGACCACAATGTGCACATTTGTCTTTTTTAAAATTATTATCCTCACAAGATTTGTGTGATTATCCATACTGTTAAGGTCAGATACATACAGACATATTTTTTCGACACCATCTATTAACCTGGTCTCCTACTGCTGTATTCTTAAGCGTGCCCCTCCTTAATGTTTCCAGCGCTGCAGTGGCTTCTTCCTGCCTGTAAACATTTCACACTTCTTGACTGACTCCAGGAGGAGTCAGTACCAGGCTTTACTCATTAAGATAATATTGGATTCCGTCCAGTGATGGATGTCCACTGCAGACTCATAGATGTCAATGGACATCAAGTGAACATCTGTCACATTTGATAGGAAATGGGATTGCAAACCGGTCTCTTATGAACTGCAGGACCAAGTATGGAAGATTTAGAGATCCCACTGAGATGGGTTTAGATTGGTTGGTGCTGTAGCCTGAGATTAATAACGTATGTTCTCATCCATGAATTCATTTTAGTGGAGTTCAAACAAGGGAAGCATATATTTACTGAAGCTGTAGTGTTGGGGTCTTTTGGGTCTCTGTGAGAGTCAGTGAGGCTATCTATTCTTTGCTCACCCTCATTTCTACTGACTGGAAAAATCCAAATGTAAAATGTTGCCACATTTCAGGGCAAAATGTGCCACAGCAAATCAACTGAAAGAGAAATCTTTGCCAGGGACGCTTAAGGTTTTGTTCTGTGTGGAGTTGAACAGAGAAGTTGTCCACTGCACCAGAGTGCAGGATGCGAATATAGAGGCAAAATAGAAGCTGCATGGAAGGATGGAAAAATACAGCATCTACTCAGCCATGTAACCATGCAGTAAGGTTTGTGATGGCTGATATTTTAAAGTATGAAATGTTCTAACAGGAAACGGAGACAAAGAGTTGCAGCAGGGAAATGTATCACTAAGTTTGGCTTTATCTGTAATCAGAATGACACATAAAGAGAAATGTTGGGATTTTGCCATATCCTCACCAGTCTTTATTATTCCCTGTACACACAGCCTGTAATTTTCCAAGGGGTCACATCCCATGAAGGTCATGAATGGAGGTAGTGAGGGATGCAGCAGGAGAAGGTGCAGCGATTAATCACTGGAGAACCAAGCTGTGACTGTGGCTGATTGTGTGTGACGCACATGCACGAGCAGCACTCGCCATGACTTATTAATGTGATCGTATTGGCTTTCACCTGTACTTCAGGCTCAATTCCTCTCCCTTTCTCTTGCAGCCCAAAATGCCGAGTGCAGACTGGAGATATTCAGCCTCCCTGAGGGCAGGAGGTGTCATGCAGAGGTGAGTGTTTCACCCAACACCACCATCACTTTGCAAAATGAAATTTCTCCCTGGTTTTCATCATCCTGGAGACCTAAAGAATATGCATTCACATATTAGCTTAACACACCAGACACCAGACAGGTTTACATACCAGTTTACCATATATTCTCAATTAGAATAGAATGAACATGAACCTTTACAAAAATAATCATATCCACTGGCTGAATTTGCAGTCTTGTCATGCAATGACGACTAAAAATAAAATTTTCTGCAATTAATTATTCAACATTTTAATGTTCATCACTATGTTTTTCAGCTTCCACAGACTGACGGTAAAATTAAAGACTTTATGATGACAACTAAGTGCATAAATCTAATACAATTGCAAAAAGATAACTTTAATAGCTTAACTGAGATTTGTTGAATAACAGTACAATTTAACACATTGTTTGTTTTGTAACATTGTGTTTCTAATTTCAAATAGAGGAAAAAATGTGCAAATTTTAAAAATAACTTCATTAATCTTTTGACAGACCTAACATTATAATTTCCATCATCTAAGGCCATTTTCATTTCTAAAGGTGTTTTGTTTGTCCAAGTTTATGTTTATGGCTTCTTAGAATTTTCTAAATTATCAACATTAATATGGTGAAATGAACAGCTGGACATATGTTTCTTGATATTATATAGACAGATGGAAAATTGCCAGGAGAGAAAGGAACGTCAGAGAGGGACTTGGTGAGGTGTGAAGGACAGCCATGTTGAAGCATGTCTAATTAGATCCATACTTATATCACCCAGTTTCAGACAAAACACTGAACTAGTACCTGCTCAGACATCACTTACTTCACTGATGTGCTACAGAAACACTGATAAACACAATATAAATAAAAAAAGGATCAGGCATTAATGTATTTCTGCTTTCAATCTGATGTGTACACCAGATTAATAACTGTGCATCAACTGAGCCTGATAATGAATGATTCCCTCATAATTACAGGCAGGATTAATGAGAGTTACTCCAAACCAGTTGAACATATTAAAGCTGTCTGGTGACTCACGATTTGATCCTCCCGCCGTCCTTTATCGAGCTCAGTGAGGCTCCATCTGTAATCTCTCTTTTATGAGAGATTTTGGATACCACATTAACACCATGTGATACGCTAACCTATTTATTTTGTACAGCAATTTTCTGTGTGTTTTGATGAGGAAGAGGTGCCTTTTTAACTGTAGTTTTACTATTTTTCTTTGTCAACACAGAGATTTTGACAGTGTGACTTGGAGTTTATTTTTTGCTTAAAATAGCTGTTTAAATCAAGAGTTGTAGAAAACAAATAATCTAGACATCCCGTTAAAGTAGTGGATTTTGGATTCACTCCTGGCATTGTTTAAAGGTAAAAGTGAGGATTTACAGTTTAAAAGGATCATCAGGCTAGGACTCCCAGCAATTGATGGTAACATTATAATGATGAGATGATTTACAGTGTAATGGTTGCTAAAATATGAGCATGTTTCTTTGGTGTTTCATATTAGTGAGGTGGTGTTGAAATCCATCAAAATGATCTATAATCCATAATCCAAAGATTGCAAGCTAATGGAGGTGACGACTTTAATCTTTAACAGAATAAAGTTTTATATTTGCGCTTATTCATTCACCTATAATCACAGATTTTTCAGAAAAAATTAAGGTGTGCATCTTCTAACGATCCAATGCTTTAATTTGGATGTCTTCTAAGCTACACCTTAATTGAATATTTCTTAGATATTAGAGCTAAACTGCATTGAATAATATGTTCAAACTTGTTTATCTTGTGTGTTTCAGCTCAGTGCACATGGAAGAGTCCTCTGTAATGCAGGGAGCCCAGGGGGTTCTGGTTCAGAACTGGCCGACTGCTTCCAGCGCCGCAGGTAAGAATCAGCCATCTTACTTTCACCTGAACAATTCCCATGCTCCATCTGAGCAAAACTCTGTACTAGCCAACTGACAGATATATCCAATTTTTTGCATATACAACACATTCTGTGTCAAGTATTTAAACAATAATTCCATAATTTGTCATCACTATAACTTTATTTTATTTTATTTTTAAAAACTGTAATGTATGCTTGGAAGAGTTTTCCTGTCGGAACATATAGCAGAATTAAATTGTATAAATATCCGGTTAATCAAAGTTTCAGGTTATATTGCTGTCACCAGAGTCGAATGAACCTCACACAAGAAGTGCTGTGACTGTACACCAGCGTGATTGAGGCCCTTAATAATGGTTGTACAGCTTGTTCGCTGTCCTAAAGGAGCATTGGGTGGTAAGCACTTTTTATGGTGACAATTTACCTCAAAAGGCTTAGCATCAGAGGAAAAGAGTGGTTCTGTCGGGGAGAGATGCAGGAGAGATTTGAGCTGGCTGAAAGGTTTTCAAGATGAAAGGACAGCATTATGGCACAACAAAGTTTGTTCAAAAAGTTGATTTCTCATCTTGAAAGATGCAGAAAGCTCCTGGCCTGGTGTGCAGAAGGTGGTGGGCTGAGCAGTCGGACAAAATTTGACCATTTACAGGTCGATCGCTTGATTCAGCTAAAGACCCACGGCCTGGAGGTCCTTGAAAACATGAGAGATAAAGATGTGGGGAAAATGAGGTGACTTGGGGAGAGTCGTGGTGACAAGACCAGCTGAGGATTTAAATCAGTCTACTTAATCCAAGTATGTAGGAAAGCACCTCACCCTGCTCTAAATACTGACCACCTTGACCTGACCTCATGGTTAGTTTGTTTGAAAATGGAGATGTTAGCTTCAGGTCATATTTTAGAGTTGGCCTTTACATAATTCGGAGTTCACAGTCAGATGACATTGAAAACATTTAGTTCCAAGTTCTTTGCAACTGGAGGACAGAAGTCTTTGAGTTTCAAACTCTGTTTATGGCATCTCAGAAATGAGTGAAATTGAAATAGTGATTCAGTGTTGCTTATCACATCACTGACACAGATATTTCTACCTAAAAGGTCTTGTTTGTAAATTGCTCTCCCTTTAGGTAAAAATCAGTTTGGGTATTAGTGTCTCAGCATTCTGTATTGTCTTTTATACTGTGTGTGTTCGTGTGTGTATGTTTTGCGTGCCAGCTCCTGCTGTGACAGATGGAGCGCAGACCACACCCAGATTAACACACTGACATTAGTCAAATCTGGATTCCGCTTGCTGCCTCTCTCCCTCCCTCTCTCCTAACTGCCTCTGCATGTTCATTCCAAACCAGTGCTTGTAGGGATTCAGAGGAAATGTGCAGGACTCCTTTGCTCTCCCCTGGATAGATTGAGAGAGACTGACAAGAAGTGGGCTGGCTGATTGAAAATAAAGCAATGAATAAGCATTATAAGCAAGAATATGGTGGATTAGGAAGGTGCTAAACCGTTTGGAGGCTGTGATCATGCGTCACTAAGAGTGATTTTATCGAAAGGAAAACAAGGGAGGCTACTGTTGCTAGGGGAGAGTGGTTAGACAAGACAGAGGCAGAGGGAGGAGAGCTTGCAGCATTATTTTCCATCAGCACAAGCACTGTCACCGTGGCTCCTGCCAATGTCCTAGTGCCTCACTGGAGGATGCAGTTTCCACGGCAACCATTCACAGCCCCTTATATTGGCAGGGTAGGCAGGAAAGGGAGGGCGGGGGCTGTGATTTAGAAGGTTCACAAACATATGGTGTGGGTGGGGGTAAACTGTGGCACCAGGCGGCGAAGAACAAGCCAGAATTAGGAAGGATGGAAACGTCTAGAAAGTGGAAATTGGAGGCAGGGGGTGTAGAAAGGGAGAGGAGTGAGTAATGGTGGGAGAGTGACCTACAACCACTGCAGAGGTGGATGCAGGCTTACTTTGTTCTGCATCTCTGCAGCTCACACATGAACATAGCTGATACCAACTCACGGAACAATATAACAGATTCCGTTAACATTTAAGGTCTACTGCAGCCTGCACACAGAAATACACCAAGGTTGGAAGGAAAACACCATTTATGCGGGAGAAAATGTAGATGACAAAGAGAAAAGTGGACAGCGGTGACTAAAGCATATTATCTTTAAGCCTCAAGGCTTTGCATGGACCTTATTAATTTACTGGTATTTTGTTTTTGTCGTCATCAATTGGGTAACTTCCGAGTTATTTATATGTGATGGATACAACAAATGACATAAATACCAGGCTAAATTAAACTAGCACAGGATTCAGTCCAGAGTTGCAGTCTTTTATTAAATATTAAACAATTGTTGGCAGAATTCATAAAAGCAAAACAGGAAGCGTACAAAAGTTGCCAGGGACATTTTTGGACCTCCATCTGTTTTCTATTCTTGACTTCAGTTATTTTATGTCCTTCATTGTCCTTTTCTAGGTGATTTTCTGCCTATTACCATTGTTCTCATCAAAGATAAATCAAAACCATACATTTTATGTATTTATTTCATACTTTATTTACAGTATGCAAAAAAACATGAAAATATATTTGGCTACAAGTATGCATATAACATGTAGATCGACCTGCATTTACCGGGCCCTTTATTTCTATTAAGCACTGTCACTTGGGACTGCTTGTGTCCACCATCTGCCACTTGATTCAACTGGGATCAGACAGCAAGGTGCTCAGCCTGGCCTGGAACCCAAACACACACACACACACACACATGAAGAGAGAGAAAGAGAGAGAGAGGAAGATGGGGAATACACAGTCTGGCAATTAGCAAATAATTGCTTTTGAAAACCAGCAAGCTCCATCTATTGAGTATTGGTAGAGTGGTCACCCTGTGAACCAAGGTCCTTGGTTGGATTTACAGCCTGTGAGCAAAACACATGACCCCAAGTAGCTGTTGAAGCTGGGTCTCCAGGGTGTGAGTGTGCATCAATTCTTTGTGAAATCCTCTGAGGTCATCGCTTCCATCAGCCAATCAATGTGATTGTAAGTAGGTGAAGGCACAATTCTAATGTGAACTTCTTTGTGTGGTCAAAGACAACTATATAATAAGTCAAAATAGGATTACATTGATTTAGAATAGGTGCTGGACATTACTAAACAAGTGTGGTGCAGTAGGGTGTGGTCAAGCTGAACATTTTCTTTTGAAGAAATCACAGAGCTCCTAACCTCCGCAGTGTGGAAATAGAGGGAAGAAAAAAGGAAAAGAATCCTACCCGCAGGATCTTTAAAATCTTATTCACCTACCTCCCTCTCTCTTTTTTTTGATGGCGAGAATGGCAATTTATATCTGCACTTCCTGGCCTTCTTTCGTCTTCCTCCTCCTCCTTCTTCTCAGCGTGTTATGTAACACTGCACCGCACTCCACTGCGCTTCTGCCCGATGGTGGGGAGAGGCGATGAGATGAATTAAGTAGACGTGGCAAAATTTAACCTGGGTTGTTTAAGTAGGTGTGAAAACCTTAGGCAGCACAGAGGAGCAAATGGACATTTGGGTAGAGCCCAGAGAACAAACGAAGGAGGGAGTATGGGAATAATAATAATAGTCTGCAATGCATTATCATTTACTGTGGTCAATTCCTGATAAATGCAGAGGATAACACAGCTTGAGGCACCCTGCAACGCTTCATTGCTATCTCTAATGTTCATCAGAGCTATATGAAAGAAGCTGGTTAATACCCAGTACTATAAATGTTAACATAAACATTGCTAAGCATGATTAAACATATTTGGATGGGTGTCATCCGGCTGAGACTTCACGCCCGATTAGCTGAAATGTCAGCATGAACCAGAAAAAGAGCTGTTGTCTGGAGTGGAGATCATCTGAAGATTGGGGGAGGGGGGAAATAGTTCAATTTCAGTGAACAATATTAAATATACTGGACATATATGTGGACGAGGCATCACAAGTTAAATCTAGTGACCGGTTTGAGAGAGTTATGTTGCTTTGACTTGCACCGTTTCCGTCTGTCTGCTTGCAGCATGACTCATCACTCTTCAGGGTGTTGTTTTGTTTGGGCTGTTTAGGTTTATTTGAGGACGTCCCCGTCTCATCCAGCCGCTGTTCTCTGCTGTAACTGCTGCAAGTTCCTAGAGACAAAGAGCCCTTCGGAGCAAAGGACACACATATCTTATTTGGCACTTTTGTGGTTTTAACTTTTCCTCTGAGGTTAGAGAATCAGGGTCATGTTGCTGTGTGGGAAGTCAGTTGAGGTCTTATCAACCGAAGAACACTCCTGTCTTGTAAATTAATGTGACTCTAGCTGTCTCTGCATCTCCATGTGGGGGAGGCAGTGATTTGACCCAGCCTGCTCTGACCTGATCTTCCTGTGTCTTTTTTTGTCACATCCTGTCGTCCTTCTACAGCTCTTGCAGCAGTGCTGTCGCACTCATTCCAAGTATGTTGCCTGTTTGCGAGGAAAGCTATGAGAAACAATTCAAAGGCATGACCCACTTAAATGCAGCAGTGTCGGGCTGATGTTGTCTGAGGGATTTAAACATGATTTTGAAAATCAAGATAACTTACAAAAAGGGTGGATCTGCAAAATTAATTTGTAAATGACACGTGAGCAACGATCTTCAGCATGTTTGTTGCTGTGCTTTTAGAGGTAACTCGGACTAAAGGGCATAAACATTTCTGCATTAAGCAGATAAATTTGATGCTGCTGTTCACTTCAAAGTGGGTTGTTGTTCCTGCAGGAGGAAGTCAGCTGTACCGTGTGTTTTTGTGACTGATTGCTGGATGTCTAAGAGAAATTGTTAAGATACAGTAGGAGTACTAATAAGTCCTTCCATGCAAATATGCAAATAAAAATGTATGCATGCAAAAAAAAAAAAAGTAAATGCAAATGGATTTCATCAGGGTAAAGATGACAAAATAAAAAAGATTATTGAAGTAAATCCATTGTTTTGAATTTTGCCTTGCAATAATTGTTTTGGGAAATGACATTAACCAAAATATTTTAAATGTGTATAAGGGCTGATAATGATTGTAAATGGCTGTTTTTGTGATATTAAACTCACAAAACATTAAACAAGGCAATTTAGGTGGCATGTGAGGTTTAGCATGTTGTAAACACAGTAAAGTGCACATTATTATTAAATACAGGACATCTAAGGTTGTAAGCTGGTATTTGGTGCTCTAGGACTGCCTGAGGTCCGGCTTCTTCTCCCAGACACTTGTCCTTCTGGTTGGTTGAGGCCCTTCTCATTTAATCCATCCCTTTGGAAAGAACTCAGAAAAAGAGCTGTAAAAAAGGAATATGTGAGAGAAGTACAGCAAAATAGGTCATTGCAGAGAGGAAAGAATCAATGTGCTGGAGTCTTTTGCCAGTAGGGTGTGATGCATTTTGCTGCACAAAGGCTACTGTTAGTTCATGCATTGTGCTGCATATACATTACTGCATTAGAGGTTTCTTAATCCAGGTATACCTGCCAATATGCACCATCCAATTTACAGTAAATATAAAATTAACAAAGCACCGCATCTCACATTCTGTATTTCAGATGCTGAAGGAGGAGAGGTGTCCCCTCCGATGGGTGCTGGTGTAGACAGCAACAGCTGGCACTTTCGCTATGGCCCCGGTGGTCCCGGCGCACCTCCACAACACCTGAAACCTGGTGAGGTTCCTCCAGAGGCCTTCATCATCCCTGGCTCCCCAGCCATCATATCCATCAGGCAGAACCAGGGAGGAGAGGATGACAAGAGTGATTTCATCACTTTTGGGAAAAAGGAGGAAGCCAAGAAGAAAAAGAAGAAGAAGAAGGAGAAGAAAGACAAGAAGGATAAGGGGAAGGATGACGGAGATGAGTAGAGGGGGAGAAGGGGATGAATATCAAGAACAAATGGGTGTTGTTAAAACAGAGGTACCAACCAAAGTCCACTGGGCAAAAATAAAATGTCTAAAAGGTCTGCAGATATGACAAATTGACACGAAGACAGCTTACTTGCAACTGTTTCTCATACATTTAGGCCCTCTATGACATCAATTGTTATCTTTTTCTTGATTAACAACCAAAATATGGAATCTGCTCCAGACCCTTACGTGCCTATGCATCTTGAGTCGACATCATATTTCCTGTATTGAAAGAAAACTCTTTGCCCTTATCATAATACCCCCCCGTCCACCCACTGGACATGTTGGCACCTCTGTCTTATCCCCTCCTCAGTGGTAAAGTGTAAAGCCTTCTCTCTGTGGGAAGAAAATGTGTACAAGAACAAAAAGCTCTGTGCCAGCTAAAGAAAAAGAAGAAAGATACCCGAGATGGAGACAGATGCTCGTCATCTGACGCTGGACACACTTGTAAATAGCACAGGAGCAAGTCACTGAAACCAAGGCTACATGACACTGCTGCAGATCCCTTTGGTAATTACCAGTGTTTCCTGAAATCTCAACAAAGCCACATGCACACACACACACACCTGCTTTCACATTTAAACATGCATACTTATACTTACATCAATATGGTGTACACGGAGAGCACCTGAGCCCTGAGAAAGGCAGATGAATAAAAAAATGGAGCAAGATCATCATAAAATGGTCTGAAACCCAGACACTGCAAGCTTTTCTTGCCCTGCACTGGTTCCTATGCGATGCACACGTGCACTCTCTCAGGATGGAATTCAGCAGACTTTTCAATCACACTGCAGAATTTCACAGTATCTGAAGGTACAACGCGCTTTGTCTGCAACTGAAGCGCCATCAGAGGAACGCAGAGAGCAAGAGAAAGTTTCAGAGGTGGGGAGGATGCCTCACCTTCTCTCAAGGAGGGGAGATGCTTGTGACTCCAGTTTAAGTCAGTGGATGCTGATGAGACCTTAAAAGATATGAGGAGAGTCTTGATATTTTGATAACACCATCTCTTCTCCCCTGCTGCGGTTAAAGCCTGTCGCTTTCGGCTTTGAATGTTTGGTAGCAACCAGCCCTTACCTGAAACCTTGAGTTTACAACTACTCACCTGCTTGTACTTGCCCCCAAGCTGCCAGGAGCCACCCTCACTAAACCCCAAATGCCTTTTTTACCCACAGTCATGATAAAGTCTATGGACTTGTTCTGCTTTTTGTCCCCCTCACAGCTTTAACTTCATTTTATGTGTCATACATGCACCTAACCCTCGCGCTAACCCCCTGCTCAGGGTTGACCCTGGGAGTGGCCTGTTCTGAACATTGTGGTGTGCTGTCAACAGCATGGAGTAATGTGGATGAGGCTTGGGGACGCTCAGTCGAGTGTTTCTCTCCCTGGCAATTGTCAGATGTCTGTTGAAGTGCACAGCAGTTTAGTACGTTTAACCTCCAAGTACTAAAGTTCACTCTTCGTTCTTGTGTTTGTAGCCACTAATGAGAGGGGACCAGGTGGGATGAGACATATAACAGGGGTGGCAAACAGGGTATAATGTGGAGGGAGGTGCCGTGGGCTGGCCCTCCCCCTACATGTACAAAGTAAAACATTATCTCCAAACTGATGATTTAATATTGTTGATTCTAATATTAGCTTTTAGGTATGCTGTAAATATGGACCTTTTATAGCTCTCTATTGGTAATTTAACCTGCAATTATGGGCATCTAAAGAATCCCATCCTACATCTACATCCCACCAATCCCCTCTCAGGAGTTTCTGAAAAAGGGGCATGCGTCTGCCTCATGACCCGCTTCTGTTGGTTCCTCTTCCCTGCCTGTAACTTGTTGCCACATCCCCAAAGTTTTGCAGCTCAGTATGACGTCAGTCCATTAAGTGGCTGCTGCATGTACTGTTCTAAGGAAACACATACTATATAGAGAAATATATATATAAATAGATAGATGGCTATGATTTTATTCTTTTGTTATATTTTACTTCATTACTCACACACAGGAAATATCTGTATGTTCTTCAGTCCGGCAAACATCAATGTACTACAATCTTCACGCTCCACAGATGTTGTATGGCATCCACTAAACCTCTTTAGGTATTTGTAAATGCTATAGTGTGATACCTTTCAAAGCAAGTTTATTATTTTTTATTTTTACTGATTATGACTTTTTTTTTGCTTTTGAGAAAAGCAATGAAAAAAAGAAAAAAAAACACTCTGTGTTCAGCTTTGACATGATGATCTTACTGACACTGTTGTATTGTACCTGATATGTGTATGTTCCTATGATGAGCTGTCACTTCCCTTTCACTCTTGAAAAAGATAAAACTTAAAAAAAAAAATTCCAAATGTACAAAAATGTATATGTAGTGTATGCTTGTGTTTAGTGAGTGATCATGCTGTCATTCTTTCCAAATGTATGGTGGTGAACTATGGTGGCAATGTGCTGTCCTAAACAGACAAGCCTGGATCTATCGGTAAACCTTTTTTTTGGTACACCTGCTCATCAGCTGTTACAGTGAAGTAGTAAATTTCATTTATTTCATTTATTTTCAGACATTTTATTTTTTATTTTACCTAAATGAATAGTGGTAATGTGTTTTGTTTATAAATCACCAATAAAGTTTTCTTTCTTAAGAAGGGTGAATTCAGTGTTTTCATTTGTGGGTTACACAAACTAGTCATTCATACATCAGCTTGACATTTAGTTTGAAACAAAATAGACTTATGAATAAAATAGACTTGAAATTCATCTTCTGGGCTGAGACTTGTCACTTTGATTTGCAAATTGTAATTAATAATCACATATTTATTTATTATCATTTAAAATATTATGGCCTCTGTCTTTAAGTTGAGCAAATGTGGAATAACTGAGCGTTTTTTCTTCCATTGTTCCTGTAATGTCAGGGGTGAGCTGCAGGAATACTGGCAGACTGTTCTGTTCGTTTATTCTGCGTTGGAAACTGTGGTCACAGATGGCCGGAACAGTCCCCTGTGAAAAGGCGTTTCCAATAGCAACATCATTTCACAGACTGCAGTGTGACTTTATTGTGTCCCAGATGGGGAGATTATATTTCGAGAGAGGTAAAGTGATCAATCATGTTCATCTGGATATAATGCAGCATTGATTATCAATATTTACTCCCAATTATAAGCATTTTTTGATTTGTAAAAATAGCAATCATATAAATCTGTGTCTTATTATCTAGTTACTGTGGGATAAGGAGTGTTTTGTACCTAGTGAAGCCAGACTGCCCAAAACGTGACAATGACATGGAGCAGGAGTTCACATTTAAAAATGCTTTAATAAAAAATGTGTCTCGTCTTTGACCATTTTCCGACCAACAAAATAGCTCCTATGGTGACGGCTATTTTAGGAACAGTATCTGTGACAACAACCTTAAATACGTAGGGTTTAATGGTGGGATGCTGGGGTCTACAGGATGGGTTTGTCATTCTGTCCATACATACATACATACATACATACATACATACATACATACATACATACATACATACATACATTCTAGAAAACATATCCCTATGAGAATGATACATTATTTTCTTTTTGTGCTAAAGAAAGAGATTAGAGGGCTCTCTGCAGTCTGCACAGCTCTGAATTTGTGGATTTATCAATGACACAGAAAAAGAAAAGTGTAAATTATTTAAAATCTGTAACAGCAGGAAGCAGATCAAAAGGATGTTGACAGCAGCAGTGACTAAGTGAAATTCTCCCTCCTGTCTGCCTGCCTGCCTGCCCGCCCAGCCTTCCTCCATCCATCCATCCATCTATCTATCTATCTATCTATCTATCTATCTATCTATCTATCTATCTATCGTTGTAGGGTAACAGACTCACCGAGGTGCAGTGTTGCTGTCAGTCAACTTCTAAGGAAACTTCACATTTTGACGTTTCCTGGATTTGCTGACAAGACAAGACGAGCCGAACACTGGGTGTGTAGTTTTTGTCGCCCATGCAGGAGTGGGCTGCTGAGCAAAAGGCGCCATCTCCTGTTGAAAATATATTAATACATCAGGAACGATGAACACAAACGTTAAATTCTGTGCAGGGGCCTTTCAAATTAGTTCAGTTTTACCATGATTTGTCTGACTAATACCAACACTATAGTCTTCCAGGCTGGAGTTATTACTTTATTTCCATAAGAGGAAGAATATACAAGATTGGAAGACTGAAAAAGCCCCAGTCCTTTAAGTGCGAAGTTTACATGTTCAAAATGTAAAAAAAAACAACACAAAAGAAGTTATAATATCATAGTGACAAACCGTAATACACAGTGTACTGTATCTAATATATAAAATAATTTATTTTAGAAAATTACACCCAAAGTGGGGCCAGTGGTTGCTCAGTCTGTTGCATGCTCAGTTTGACCCTGAAAGGGATAAAGCTGTTTGACAATTACCCAAATTAAACGTTTGGCTTAGAATATAAATTTACTTCCTATTATATAAGACTTTAAAATCAAAGTATGCCACCAGAAGAATTCTTGGTTTTGTTTACCAAATGATTTTTCTTGTCTAATAAAGGGAACCTGAATATTGGAGACTGACTTACCAACTTTTACGCTCTTGGCAACGCCTTTCAATCAATCAAAAGACCATGTAATATTTGCTGGTTATGTATTTAGATAGCGAATAAATACATTTTTTTTGTTTTGTTTTTGTTTTTTTCTGTTGGGGATACACTGAATTTCCGGTTGCCGGTAGCGGAAGTAAATTTAAAGTTCCCTCTCCCATAGATGTCCTTTCAGTTACCACAGTTTTTAGTCTGGGATTTAAATCACTGTCGAGCTTCAGTCAACTTGGCCAAAGAAATCAACACCGTGAACCACACAACAGAGTAAGTAACGAACGCTAACATTAGCATGTGTTTTAAAATGTTAAGCCCGTGTTTTGATGAAAGATTCGCATTGTGCTTGTGTGTACACACTCCTCAAGTCCTAGAGTTCGATGATTTACGCATGAGTGATTTTGAATTGACAACCATAATGGCGTTACGGTTTGGAAAAAGATGCGCACTTTGACTGCTTGCAAACTTTATTTATTTATTTTTAATTATAATAATAAGTGCACTACAAGTTGCACATTTCATTACGATATAAACCTAGTTGTTGTTGTTTTAATATTCATGAACCAATTAATAAAAGAGTGTTGCGGCGTATGGCAGACAGGACACTGAACTTCCAATACAGACCACAACTAGGAGGATCTTTTCAAACGAAAGTTTATTTAAAAAGAAAAGTTCACCATGCAAATCTTGCGGGCGAAGTGCTGACGAGGGCAGGCAGGAAAAGCAAGACGAGCCTGAGCGCACAGAAAGTCGGAGGAACACACAAAATGTATCTTTTTCACTCATCTTTTTACATAGCACTCATATATTTTATTCTTTATCTTGTTAAATTGACCAAAAAACGTATACTTATTTAATCCAGTGTGATTAAAATTTACTTTATTTAAAATGTATTTAATTAACTTTATTTAAAATTCACTTTATTGTACTCATGTCAATGGCTTGGCTATACCTACTGTTCAACCCTCACAGTGTTGGTTTTTTGTTTGTATTTTTTACGAATTGCTTTGCAAATATACATTTTTATGAGAATAAGGTGACAAACTGAAAACGAGATTTTGGGTTGTTTATTTGTGACTTTTATACGTTTATACTCATACTGACTTCAATATGGGGCAATTATTTTTTGGATTATATAGGATAGTATTAATACTTTTGTGAGGAGATGGATTTTTGTAATGTTTAAGTATTTAGCTTCATATTTTGGTTGAGTTTCAATGACAAATTTCAAACAGTATGAAGAAGAAGAATAACCCTTTAATGCACAACATGGGTCTAAAGTGACCCGACTGAGTTTTTATTTGCTTTATCTTTGCAATTAATTAATTTTATTACTCAGCACTCCAGGTATTCCTCTGAGATATACATTTACTTTTTACTTTATTTTCCACATGCAAAATGTAAAGGTGTAAACGTCCTTTATGAAAATAAATTAATGCAGGTGCAGAGGTTGATAACCGACTCATGGTGCCACTGCAGGCCAATACAACATTACGGCACGCCTCTCCACCCACTATTACTCCATTCCAACGGAAGAACGGCTCATGTCAAGATTACTTTTCATTGTATTTCGCTTTCTCAAGTACAGGACATTTTGACTGCTTTGAATTTTATTGTTGTTTTGTACCAACCGTGGACGCGTATCATTTTCATGATGGAGGACAAAGGATTCACGGGGCTTCGTCCGATCCTCCTCTTCACCGTCTTTATTGCAACGCTGGATCTCGTTCATGGAGACCTGAGTTATTCTGTTCAAGAGGAGATGAAACGCGATTCAGTTATTGGAAATGTTGCCAAAGACCTCGGACTGGATCTCAGAGCTTTATCTAATCGGAAGGCCCGCGTTGATTTTGAAGACACTCGTAAGCGTTATTGTGAGATTAATCCGAGCACCGGAGATTTGATCACATCGGAGAGAATCGACAGAGAAAACCTTTGTGGAAAGAGAGCATCGTGCGTCGTTAAGGTGGATTTGGTTTTAGAAAATCCTTTAGAGCTTCACAGAGTAAGTCTACATATTCAGGATGTAAATGATAATTCGCCAAAATTCAAAAAGAATTTAATTGAAATGGAAATTCGTGAGTCGGCAGACAAAGGGGGGCGCTTCTCTATCGAGGAGGCAAATGACGCAGATATCGGTCAAAATGCTGTTCAGAGATACATTCTTCAAAAGAACGACAACTTTATTCTCTCTGTAGACAACAAGAAGGTTGAACTGGTGTTAGAGAACAGACTTGATCGAGAGAAACAAAAGGAAATGAATTTGCTGCTTACAGCTTTAGATGGAGGCTCTCCTCAGAGATCAGGTACTGTAGTCATACACGTCACTGTGCTGGATGCTAATGATAACGCCCCAGTGTTCAGTCAGGCCGTTTATAAAGCCAGTCTGCCTGAAAACTCTCCTCTAGACACTGTAGTGATGCAGGTTAGTGCCACTGATGCAGATGAGGGAGTGAATGGAGATGTGAAGTATGACTTTGGCCACTTGTCTGATGAAGATGTAAATGTATTCTCTGTTGATCCTCAAAGCGGGGAAATCAGAGTAACTGGTTTGATTGACTATGAAGAACGGAGGTCTTTTGAAATGAGGGTTGAAGCTAAAGATGGCTTGGGACTAACATCTTATGCAAAACTTTTAATAGAGGTTATTGATAAAAATGATAATGCTCCAGTTATTCAACTGAAATCTCTGACCAATCCAGTACCTGAGGACGTGTCCCCTGGTTCAGAGGTGGGCATCATCAACGTTCAGGACAGAGACTCGGAGAAGAACAGACAGGTCCGCTGCTCCATTCAGCAAAACGTCCCTTTTAAGCTGGTTCCTTCTATTAAAAACTATTATTCTCTGGTGACCACAGGACAACTGGACCGAGAACTAGTGTCTGATTACAACATTACAATCAGTGCCACTGACGAGGGCTCTCCACCTCTGTCCTCCTCTAAAACGCTTCACTTGTCTGTAGCAGACATCAACGACAACCCCCCTGTGTTTGAGGAAGAGTCCTACAGCGCATATGTGAGTGAAAATAACAGAGCCGGGTCCACTTTGTGTTCCGTTAGTGCTGGAGACCCCGACTGGAGACAAAACGGAACAGTGATTTATTCTCTGTTAGCCGCTGAGGTGAACGGTGCTCCGGTGTCCTCTTATGTGTCTGTTAATGGAGACACGGGACTGATCCACGCTGTCAGGTCCTTTGATTATGAACAGCTGAGGAGTTTTAAAGTGCACGTGATGGCCAGAGACAACGGTTCTCCTCCTCTCAGCAGTAACGTGACCGTCAGTGTGTTCATATCAGACGTTAATGACAACTCTCCTCAAATACTGTATCCAGCCCCGGAGGGCAACTCCTTCATGACCGAGCTGGTCCCCAAAGCTGCACACGGAGGCTCTCTGGTGTCCAAAGTGATCGCTGTGGACGCCGACTCTGGACAGAACGCCTGGCTGTCCTACCACATAGTCAAATCCAGCGATCCGGGACTCTTCTCTATCGGTGTCCACAGTGGAGAGATCAGGACGCAGCGGGACATTTCTGAGTCTGACAGCATGAAACAGAACCTGATTGTGGCAGTGAAAGATAATGGACAGCCCTCTCTCTCTGCCACCTGCTCCATGTATTTACTCATTTCTGATAACTTGGCTGAGGTGCCAGAGCTGAAGGACATTTCTTATGATGAGAAGAATTCCAAACTGACCTCCTATCTGATCATCGCGCTGGTGTCTGTGTCCACCTTCTTCCTGACCTTCATCATCATCATCCTGGGTGTGAGGTTCTGTCGCAGGAGAAAGCCCAGAATGTTGTTTGACGGAGCAGTAACCATCCCCGGCGCTTATCTCCCTCCTAATTACGCCGATGTTGACGGCACAGGAACTTTACGCAGCGCTTACAATTATGACGCCTACCTGACAACAGGGTCTAGAACCAGTGACTTTAAGTTTGTGACATCTTACAATGACAACACACTTCCTGCTGAGCAGACTCTGAGGAAAAGCCCCACTGACTTTGCTGATGTGTTTGGAGATGTGGACTCTTCTTTGGAGGTAAGACATATTCACTGTGTGTTGATGTGATGACAGAATAGCTTTTGTTCATTGAGTAATTTGCAATTACATCTTGATGATTTTGAAATGCTTGGTTAAATTGTTGTTAATTACATAAAATGGAAAACTTATTTATTTGAGAACTACATCAAAATTTTCTCCAAAAGTTTGATCCAAGTTTGACTCTTCAGTATTTTCCATCACACCAGAGGATGTTTTATCTTGCCTTTCTTGTGTTCCAGTTAAAAATGGGGAAAATGTTAAGTATAGTTATTGGCCAAACGTCTTAAAAACATGTTAATAATCATACTAAGAATTCTATTTTTTTACATACCAATGCTGCTTGATGTTCTTGGCAGTTTGCTCTTGCATTTTCTCAGAAGCATTTTCGCCACCATCGAACTGATGTTATCAAACAGGCAAATGTAGATATTCTATAACATACTTTTCAAGTGTATATATATATTTTTAAATGGCAATTCAGTTGTTTTTCACTATTTTGTGTTGCCTCTATCATTTTACATTAATTCATTTTCATTGTCATACATATGCAACAGTGCTGATTGGTGTTTGGTGTGTGAAGAGAACTTACTGTATATTTGTTGATCTTAAATATTCATATACTACTGAAAACAACCCTTATTCATTCCATTCTCATCAATGGTGATGTCTTGAGATTAACATTTAATTCAGATTTATTTTTTACAGACCTTTGGTATAAACTCTTCCATCATATTGCTTCTTATTATATGGAGTCCATACAGACACTTTTCTGTGATATTATAAGTAGCATCAAAAATATATGTGGACTTGTTTTATTTGTTTCTTGACTGAAGCAGTGAATATCTCATGTCAATGGGCTGTACAGGGTTGATGAAACACTACACCTCCTTATCTGGGTGAGTGAGCCTGTTATGAAGAAGTGATCTTAACATTTCAGACGTGATGACGCAGGCAGAGTAAAATGACAACACAATTTTTTTGCAAATATTCAACAGAAAAATAGAAGAGGAGAGGCAGCGTGACCTTCATGAGAGCTCTATGCTGCTTACCCTGGGTAAAATATCTACAGTATAGATCAAGGATCTTAACATCTAAATGAGTTTAGTTTTACTGAGATTCAAGGTCAATTTATTAGTTTTGGTAAGGAGATTACTGGAAGTAGATGTTGTAATAGAGTAAATAAAACCTCAAACCCACACACAAGACCACAGACCAATGAAACAAAAAAATGTATTTATATCAATATCTTGTTTAGTTCCATTACTCATGCCCCATTATCTACAACCATAGTAATATCTGTAGTAGTAGCAAACTCAAATATAGCACAAAAATAATTACCAACCAAAAAAGATGTATCACAAAAATATTTTACTACCCCAAATTAGGAACTTTTCTTTCTCTTGAGTCAGAGAGGAAAAAAATATACAATTTCACTCTTCCACAGTTATTCTCCCTAGAATTTACTTAAAATTATTGGTCATACTGGTTTGAACCCCTTTTCTTCAAATGTTCCTTCATTGTCAGTCTTCAGTTCTGTATGATCATAGTTGCAATCAGTTATTAAATCATTTTGAACCCGAGTCCCAGGGAGAAAAAAAGTATCAAAGATGGTATCAAAATGGATAGGTTGTTCTCAGTTGGTTTCCTTTGCTTTGGTTCTGCCCTTCTGGAATGACAAAAATCCACATGCTGACATCCTGACACATCAAATAAGAGACCCAAGCAGCTACGATGACCTGGACCACAATGAAGCAGTTTCTCGGAAGGCACAAACATAATGGTCCCTCAAACAAAGAAGAAACCCCATTCAGAACGAACGTGTGCTGGTGTTCCTCCCAGAAATTGCCTCCACAGTTAAACTACTCTTCTGGTGACATGCTAGCTCCATTCCAGACTGTCAAGCACAGGTTTAGCTCGTGAGAGTCGCATAAAAACGGTTATTTCCTCCACTGCGTCAGCGATGAAACACCTGTTCACTCTTGAACTGTCATGCTGGGAAGAGACGAGGAACTGCTCTGATACGCTGCAGCAACGCTCCGCCTGGGAGGCGTTCAGGGAACTTAGGGGCATTTGCGTTACTCCAAAAATAACGTAAGTTATATTCTCTGATCTGATGGTATTTTTCTTCACGTTGTTATTTCAAAATGTTTTTTAATCTCGTTGTTAAGGAGAGAGAATAACTCACGGTGTCGCTGTTGACTTATGGAATATGAGGTCGCCTCACTCCACCCACTGTTACTGCACAGATATTAGAATGGTGTTTCCAGACGCACCATCTATATTCCGATCATAATTCTGCCGAAACACGACTGTAAAATACCGGATTAACGCGTATTTGGAGATCGTATATGCTTTTGATGAGGAAATTAAAATTCCGATGGGATATATTTGACCTTTCCCTCGAAATGAAAAACAAAGGATTCACGGGGCTTCGTCCGATCCTCCTCTTCACCGTCTTGATTGCAACGCTGGATCTCGTTCATGGAGACCTGAGTTATTCTGTTCAAGAGGAGATGAAACGCGATTCAGTTATTGGAAATGTTGCCAAAGACCTCGGACTGGATCTCAGAGCTTTATCTAATCGGAAGGCCCGCGTTGATTTCGGTGGAACTCGTAAGCGTTACTGTGAGATTAATCTGAGCACCGGAGATTTGATCACATCGGAGAGAATCGACAGAGAAAACCTTTGTGGAAAGAGAGCATCGTGCGTCGTTAAGGTGGATTTGGTTTTAGAAAATCCTTTAGAGCTTCACAGAGTAAGTCTACATATTCAGGACGTAAATGATAACTCTCCGCAATTTAATGAAAAAATATTTGAAATGGAAATTCGTGAGTCGGCAGAGAAGGACACCCGCTTCTCTATCGAGGAGGCAAATGACGCAGATATCGGTCAAAATGCTGTTCAGAGATACATTCTTCAAAAGAACGACAACTTTATTCTCTCTGTAGACAACAAGAAGGTTGAACTGGTGTTAGAGAACAGACTTGATCGAGAGAAACAAAAGGAAATGAATTTGCTGCTCACAGCTTTAGATGGAGGCTCTCCTCAGAGATCAGGTACTGTAGTCATACACGTCACTGTGCTGGATGCTAATGATAACGCCCCAGTGTTCAGTCAGGCCGTTTATAAAGCCAGTCTGCCTGAAAACTCTCCTCTAGACACTGTAGTGATGCAGGTTAGTGCCACTGATGCAGATGAAGGAGTGAATGGAGAAGTGACTTATCAATTCAGCCACGTTTCTGATGACGATATGAATATATTCTCAATTGACCCTAAAACTGGAGAAATCCGAGTGTCTGGTTTAATTGACTTTGAAGAAAAAAGATCTTTTGAAATGAGAGTCAAGGCTAAAGACGGGTTAGGTCTAACATCTTATGCCAATATTATAATAGACGTGATTGATAAAAATGATAATGCCCCCCAGGTTTATGTAAAATCACTGATCAGTCCTATCCCAGAAAATATCTCACCTGGTTCAGAAGTGGGCATCATTAATGTGCAAGATGGAGATTCACTCAAAAATGGACAAGTTCGTTGCTCCATTCAGCAAAACGTCCCTTTTAAGCTGGTTCCTTCTATTAAAAACTATTATTCTCTGGTGACCACAGGACAACTGGACCGTGAACTAGTGTCTGATTACAACATTACAATCAGTGCCACTGACGAGGGCTCTCCACCTCTGTCCTCCTCTAAAACGCTTCACTTGTCTGTAGCAGACATCAACGACAACCCCCCTGTGTTTGAGGAAGAGTCCTACAGCGCATATGTGAGTGAAAATAACAGAGCCGGGTCCACTTTGTGTTCCGTTAGTGCTGGAGACCCCGACTGGAGACAAAACGGTACCGTGATTTATTCTCTGTTAGCCGCTGAGGTGAACGGTGCTCCGGTGTCCTCTTATGTGTCTGTTAATGGAGACACGGGGCTGATCCACGCTGTCAGGTCCTTTGATTATGAACAGCTGAGGAGCTTTAAAGTGCACGTGATGGCCAGAGACAACGGTTCTCCTCCTCTCAGCAGTAACGTGACCGTCAGTGTGTTCATATCAGACGTTAATGACAACTCTCCTCAAATACTGTATCCAGCCCCGGAGGGCAACTCCTTCATGACCGAGCTGGTCCCCAAAGCTGCACACGGAGGCTCTCTGGTGTCCAAAGTGATCGCTGTGGACGCCGACTCTGGACAGAACGCCTGGCTGTCCTACCATATAGTCAAATCCAGCGATCCGGGACTCTTCTCTATCGGTGTCCACAGTGGAGAGATCAGGACGCAGCGGGACATTTCTGAGTCTGACAGCATGAAACAGAACCTGATTGTGGCAGTGAAAGATAACGGACAGCCCTCTCTCTCTGCCACCTGCTCCATGTATTTACTCATTTCTGATAACTTGGCTGAGGTGCCAGAGCTGAAGGACATTTCTTATGATGAGAAGAATTCCAAACTGACCTCCTATCTGATCATCGCGCTGGTGTCTGTGTCCACCTTCTTCCTGACCTTCATCATCATCATCCTGGGTGTGAGGTTCTGTCGCAGGAGAAAGCCCAGAATGTTGTTTGACGGAGCAGTAACCATCCCCGGCGCTTATCTCCCTCCTAATTACGCTGATGTTGACGGCACAGGAACTTTACGCAGCGCTTACAATTATGACGCCTACCTGACAACAGGGTCTAGAACCAGTGACTTTAAGTTTGTGACATCTTACAATGACAACACACTTCCTGCTGAGCAGACTCTGAGGAAAAGCTCCACTGACTTTGATGAGCCATTTGAAGACTTTCACACACCTGCAGAGGTAGGACAAATTCATACTGACTATTTCTTCTTGTGACTTATAAACAACAGTCCGTTAATGTAAATTTTAAACTCAGTTCTGGTTAATGGAGATTATTTAGGATTTAGAATTCATGAGTCCCCTCTTCCAATAAAGTATTCAATCTACATGAATGAAATTGTTCCTTGAACAGTGTTTTTGTTTTAAAAGGCTTTTTTCGATGTTTTAGTCTCATGTCTCTTCTTAGGTTTCAGGATTTTTTTTGGTCAATCTACTTTGAACTTATTTGAGTTAAACTTTTGCTGTCAGACAGTAACTGATCACCAATGCACACACAATATACCTATATTGCAAATCACAATAAATATTTGATAGTTCACAAATGTTTTACATTCACCATGTTTAAAGCTATGGAGATAGTTTGTTTAGTAGGAAATATTTATACAATATTGAAACTTAACTCACATATCATGTAATTTAAAAACAATGTGACAGGTTTCATAACTTTAAGTGAGAACATTTTTGTTGCCATCACCCATAATTCTTTGCTGCAGTGTTTATTAAGAATTTAATTGATAAATTTCCTGTTTCTTGTGCTTTGGGGGTAAATTGAGGACCATCTTGCACTCTAAAGAATATTCATGTGCAGTGATTACTGGTCTTGGAATTGTCAATAGACCATCCATTTGTCTTCAAACAATATTTTATACTCTGAAGTGCTTTGGCTTTGCTGTGCTGGAAAACAAGGAATAAAGATCCAGATTTGCAGACTGAATCACATTGTCCTGCAGGATCTAGATATAGTTGTTTTCATTTGACGTCTACTGTCATTAAGGGTGATGACATTATTGTTTCTGTATGATTCTGGTTGGGATGGATGATTGTTGAAGTTGTTCCCATAGGCTGAGTTTTTGTCTCGCTGATCTCAAGAACTCTTTTCCAGTCAACTGTGGGCTCTCCCACATGTTTCTGCATCTTAATGGAGATGTGACATTAGTTTGACAGCAGGTTTTCTATAATCTCTCTGTCTCATTTGTTGAATGTCATCTAACTTCACTATTATCTCTGCCAAGAAAGTTATGTGTTGTCTGTCTGTCCATCTGTTAAAATAAAACAACAATTCAAAGTTATGAACAGATTTGGATTTCAAGGGACCATTGTTGAGCTCATTAGATTTAATCATGTTCCAGATTCCAGGGGTATTTCATCATTCCAAAGATCGAAGTCAAGGGTTTTGATCATAAAGCAACCTATGTTGTGTAACCTTGTGTTACTACTGCTTGATGATCCTATGACACAATATGTGGGGAAATTACCTGCTTGACAGAGGTTTTTTTTTTTTTTGCTTTTAAATAGTCCTTGTTGCTTGCAAGTCAAAAACTTTGAGTTGAAAATCTTTCGTCATGGCAACTTCACAATTTTTACTGACAAATTTTGTTGCCATTAATGGGCGGGGCCTACGCTATTGGTTGAGAAATGTCTCTTGGGGGTATTGACCTGCCTCCAGCATGGGCTACACTTTATGAGTGGTACTTTGGTGGTTTCCTTTACTGGTCTCCATCATCTCCATATTCCTTAATTTTTATATACCGACAACACTGTTATTGTTGAAAAATGCATCCTTCAATTCAGTGCCAAAATTTGTGGATAAATAATAAAAGGTGAGAAAAAGGAAATGATGATCAAAAGTCATACAGATATGAAAAGGTTTTCCAGAAGTTTAAAAGCAATATTCACTCATAATTTATATTTTTAAGAGTTAATGTAGTTGCATTGACAGATAAATCAGTATATGTGTCACAGCAGTCTCCATTATGGTGCACTGCATTCTGTTAAAGCTCTGCATTCTTATATTATGATAAATAATAACATTAATGTTAAGAATTACTAATCATCTATAATTAATAATAACCTCTTTATATCAAAGATGTGTTTAATTAAAATAATAATACAAATTGCATGAGATGTCATTAATTGATTCATCAAAATGAGCATCTTCAGTCTATGAATGTAGCTTTTCCAGAGCAGCTGTGATGCGTGCGTACTTGAAGGGAAAGTCCTTTGCTCAGCACTATGTCGAGCAGGAAGCGGAGTGAGGATCGCTGTAGGCTGTGTGCAATGCGCTCAGAACCAGTCAGACCACATTATACCTCGGATCACGTGTCTCAATCTCCTCTGTTTAACCTTTCCTTTGTGTCAAATTTATTGTCACCCCCCCAGTTCAATAATTATATTTGTCCAGAGTGTGGCCTAACGTTACTGTGCAGCAAGAGTTAATAAACGTTAGGCTACTTTATTGAAAGTCCCCCGTCAACGCTTTTCACTTTGTCAAGGTTTGCGGTGCACTCTGCACACTCACAATGTTGTCAGTTCCACATAATATATATTTTTGAAAAGATTTGCGAGAGAATGGAAACATGAAGTGGTTTATAGTTAACAGTACTCGTTTGACGGGAATAATAAATTAAAGACGCCTGTGATGAGTTTAATGGCATCGTTCAGCTGAATCGCTGCAGGGCATATTTTTATCACAGTTTCCCACTTTTACAAAGTTTATCGATTGTCATTTGTTTAAACAGTATAATGTGGGTGCGTTTTTAAAATTCGGCAGTTATTAGAACATTTAAATATTTTTGTCGTAACGATTGTTGGAATTTAACCTGCGTATGTTTTTTTTTAAGTCAAATATAAAAATCAAGACAGTCAAAAAAAGGAAAGTCATGATGTAATTCAGGACAGCAGCTTTTTTTTTTTAATTCCGAACAGCCGGTTCAATCGAGCACATGATGTTTGAGATACTCATGTGTGTTCAAGGCACCGCAGCTGGACTCTCTGACTATTAGCATCGTTTACTCAG
The DNA here is from genome assembly GCF_901000725.2 of Takifugu rubripes. Lineage (NCBI taxonomy): Eukaryota > Metazoa > Chordata > Actinopteri > Tetraodontiformes > Tetraodontidae > Takifugu > Takifugu rubripes. Next base: position 5,661,467 of record NC_042298.1, on the reverse strand, counting down.
CAAAACCTGTCGAACGTGTCCCGCGTCAAAGCAGCTCACCACCATCACCAAATAAAATCTAGTAATTTATCATGTAAGTGAGGAAAATAAGAGTGTGCTCAATAGTGGTCTTCTAGTAAACCTGCTTTTCTACCTTTACACCACTTCCCAAGGTTTTCTAAAAGCAGTGACTTACCGAGCCTCTCTTTTTCTTTAAAGGGAATTAAAGAAAAAAAAAATGCGTTAAGTTTAAAAAGTAGAATATTAAGTGCATGAGCATTCACGCTTTCACAAGACATTTTTCTTGGTTTTCATAATGTCGTTAATAGTTATTGAATGCTTGTCCTATGACTTCCAGTCCTCAAAAATGAGTCTATTATTATATTGATTGAAAACAAAGATGAACATAATACATTATGTACAAAGCCAGGGTGCATTCACAGTATTGGTACACGACAGTCGTTAAATGTGGAAAAAATACACACGCATTCATAATGTGAGGCTATAAATATGCTCTTGGTGTCGCTATTGACCCATAGACCCAGACAGACTCGCACCACTCCACCCACCGCTGCAGGACAACGGCGACACTTTCATCGGGGAAGCGGTGAAAACGAACGTTTACTGCGAAGCTCTGGATTATCAGATGGTTTGGGACAGTTTTGTTCTACCAGTTTGGAAAACCGAGGTTCGTTAAAATAGATACAGAGTTGTTTTCGTCATGATGGAGGACAAAGGATTCACGGGGCTTCGTCCGATCCTCCTCTTCACCGTCTTTATTGCAACGCTGGATCTCGTTCATGGGGACCTGAGTTATTCTGTTCAAGAGGAGATGAAACGCGATTCAGTTATTGGAAATGTTGCCAAAGACCTCGGACTGGATCTCAGAGCTTTATCTAATCGGAAGGCCCGCGTTGATTTTGAAGACACTCGTAAGATTTACTGTGAGATTAATCTGAGCACCGGGGATTTGATCACATCGGAGAGAATCGACAGAGAAAACCTTTGTGGAAAGAGAGCATCGTGCGTCGTTAAGGTGGATTTGGTTTTAGAAAATCCTTTAGAGCTTCACAGAGTAAGTCTGCATGTCCAGGATGTAAATGATAATTCCCCCAAATTTCGAGAAAATTCAATTGAAATGGAAATTAGTGAGTCGGCAGAGAAGGGCACCCGCTTCTCTATCGAGGAGGCAAATGACGCGGATATCGGTCAAAATGCTGTTCAGAGATACATTCTTCAAAAGAACGACAACTTTATTCTCTCTGTAGACAACAAGAAGGTTGAGCTGGTGTTAGAGAACAGACTTGATCGAGAGAAACAAAAGGAAATGAATTTGCTGCTTACAGCTTTAGACGGAGGCTCTCCTCAGAGATCAGGTACTGTAGTCATACACGTCACTGTGCTGGATGCTAATGATAACGCCCCAGTGTTCAGTCAGGCCGTTTATAAAGCCAGTCTGCCTGAAAACTCTCCTCTAGACACTGTAGTGATGCAGGTTAGTGCCACTGATGCAGATGAAGGAGTGAATGGAGATGTGATATATAATCTTGGTCACTCGTCAGAGGATGATGCAAATATTTTTATTATTAATGCAAAAACTGGAGAAATCAGAGTGTCTGGTACAGTTGATTTTGAAGAAAATAACTCATTTGAAATGAGAGTCCAGGCTAAAGATGGGTTAGGTTTAACATCTTATGCTAAAGTTGTAATTGATGTTACTGATAAAAATGATAATTCACCTCAGATTAAAGTGAAATCTCTGACCAATCCAGTACCTGAGGACGTGCCCCCTGGTTCAGAGGTGGGCATCATCAATGTTCAGGACAGAGACTCAGAGAAAAATGGAAAGGTCCGCTGCTCCATTCAGCAAAACGTCCCTTTTAAGCTGGTTCCTTCTATCAAAAACTATTATTCTCTGGTGACCACAGGACAACTGGACCGTGAACTAGTGTCTGATTACAACATTACAATCAGGGCCACTGACGAGGGCTCTCCACCTCTGTCCTCCTCTAAAACGCTTCACTTGTCTGTAGCAGACATCAACGACAACCCCCCTGTGTTTGAGGAAGAGTCCTACAGCGCATATGTGAGTGAAAATAACAGAGCCGGGTCCACTTTGTGTTCCGTTAGTGCTGGAGACCCCGACTGGAGACAAAACGGAACAGTGATTTATTCTCTGTTAGCCGCTGAGGTGAACGGTGCTCCGGTGTCCTCTTATGTGTCTGTTAATGGAGACACGGGGCTGATCCACGCTGTCAGGTCCTTCGATTATGAACAGCTGAGGAGCTTTAAAGTGCACGTGATGGCCAGAGACAACGGTTCTCCTCCTCTCAGCAGTAACGTGACCGTCAGTGTGTTCATATCAGACGTTAATGACAACTCTCCTCAAATACTGTATCCAGCCCCGGAGGGCAACTCCTTCATGACCGAGCTGGTCCCCAAAGCTTCACACGGAGGCTCTCTGGTGTCCAAAGTGATCGCTGTGGACGCCGACTCTGGACAGAACGCCTGGCTGTCCTACCACATAGTCAAATCCAGCGATCCGGGACTCTTCTCTATCGGTGTCCACAGTGGAGAGATCAGGACGCAGCGGGACATTTCTGAGTCTGACAGCATGAAACAGAACCTGATTGTGGCAGTGAAAGATAACGGACAGCCCTCTCTCTCTGCCACCTGCTCCATGTATTTACTCATTTCTGATAACTTGGCTGAGGTGCCAGAGCTGAAGGACATTTCTTATGATGAGAAGAATTCCAAACTGACCTCTTATCTGATCATCGCGCTGGTGTCTGTGTCCACCTTCTTCCTGACCTTCATCATCATCATCCTGGGTGTGAGGTTCTGTCGCAGGAGAAAGCCCAGAATGTTGTTTGACGGAGCAGTAACCATCCCCGGCGCTTATCTCCCTCCTAATTACGCTGATGTTGACGGCACAGGAACTTTACGCAGCGCTTACAATTATGACGCCTACCTGACAACAGGGTCTAGAACCAGTGACTTTAAGTTTGTGACATCTTACAATGACAACACACTTCCTGCTGAGCAGACTCTGAGGAAAAGCCCCACTGACTTTGATGAGCCATTTGAAGACTTGCACACACCTGCAGAGGTAGGACAAATTCATACTGACTATTTGTTCTTGTCATTTATAAACAATTAATAAATGTAAATTTTAAACCGTAACACATTATATGGGACTTAGAAAACAAGACCACCCCCCCCCCCCCCCCCCCCCCCCCACCACCACCACCACCACCAATAATATTGTCACCAGTCTACTTGAATGAAAATGTTCCTTGAACAGTGTGTAATTCTACACAAAAATGGTTTTTGGATGTTTTAGAGTCATGCCTCTTTCAGGTGTTTTTTAATGACTCTACTTTAATTTTGTGCCAATTTAAGGTAAACTTTTGCTGTCCGAAAGAATAACCTGTCACTATTGAACACACAATATACCTGTATTGCACATCACAATAAATATGAATGGGTTTCCACAAATATTGTTACTCATTCATCATTTTAGAGCTTTCAAGATGGTTTATTTTGTTGGAAATATTTATAAGTTATTAAAACCAAATTCACATATAATGCAATGTAAAGCCAAAGGGTATTTGTATCTTGAAGTCACTACAAACATTTTTTGCCATCTCCCATAATTTTTGCTGCAGTTTTATTGTCAGAATTGTGAAGATGAAGTTGCACTCTCCAGTGATTTTGAAGTTTACTTCGTAAGAACTCATTGAATTTTGTGATGTTCCAGATTCCTGAGGGATTTTCACCATTCCAAAGATCAAAGCCAAGGGGTTTTGATGACAAAGCAACCAACCATTCTATGTGACCTCATATTACTGCTATGGGTGTCCATCTCAATAGGTGGAAATGACCTGTTTGGCCAAGTTTTGCAAACTAGGAGTGCTTTCTTGGGCTTATAAACTAGTCCTCTTTGCTTGGAATTCAAAAACCGTCAGGTTAAAATATTTTGTCATTGCACCTTCCAAAGTTTTGTCCGTCATTTCAGGAGCACTTTATGGGCGGGGCTTTTCTGACTGCCTCCAGTGTGGGCTATACTTTCTTGGAGCTAATTTGGTGGTTTTCTTCATTGATCTCCTGATTTACCATCTTTTGCAGATATTTGCAATTCACCTGTGTGCAAAGTTATTTTTCTTCATTTTTTTTTGAATCATCCCAATATACCTTATACTTTATATATTGCTTTTGCACGTTTTTTTTTTTTTTTTTAAAGAAACCCATATATTTTTATGCCAGTTATTCACAGGAAATAATGACAAATCCTGTTAGTTATGCAGCTACATGGAAAGATATTGCGGAAATAATGAGCAACCTTTAGTTGTAAGTTGTATTTTTAACAGTTCATGTCGAAGCATTGAGAGATCAACTCAGTATGTATATATGTGACAGCAGTTGTAAATATTGTCTACCACCTTTTGTTAAAGCTCTGCATTTATTATTATTGGATATATTATCACAGATCATGTGACTCAATCTGCTCTTTTTAACCTTTCCTTCGTGTCAAAGTTGTCAGGATTTTCCGCCTAATACTTATGTTTTGTTCAGTGTGTGGCATAATTCTACCTGTGGAAAATTAGTTAATAAACATTAGTTTCTTGAACAATCAGTTGAAATTTATTTCACTTGATCAAGGTTATCAATTTCGTAAAATATGTATTAATGTTTTTCAACAAACTGAATCATTAAGTGCTTTATATATGGCAGTAAATGTGTGGCGGGGACGTCGTAAGCTCATAATAGAATAAACGCTCCCAATAAAAGAAGCTGCCTGAGGACAGTTTAACGGCATCGTTCTACTGTATTGCTGCAGGACATATTTTTATCACAGTTCCCTACTTTTACAATCATTACCGATTCCCATTTGTTTAAATAGTCAAATGTAAGTGCAATTTTAAAATTCCGCAGTTAATGGAACATTTAAATATCTTAGTCGTAGTCATTTCTTTATTCTATTGCACTTATGTTTTAAAAAAAATAAAGTGAAACACGAAAAGAAAGCAATCGTATAAGGCAGGAGATCTGCATTTTAGTATTTTTTTGGTTTGTTTTCAGTTTTTCATTATTTGAATCGATGACATGATTATTGATATACTCCTGTGTGTTCAAGGCACCGCAGCGCGACTCTCTGACCAGAGTAGCATCGTTTACCCAGCAGATCCTGTCGAACTTGACCAGAGTGTCAATGCAGCTCCACGATCACCAAATACAATTCAGTAGTTTGTACTGTGAAGAAAGAACGTCAGAGTGTGCTCAACAATAATTTGGACGGTGGTACCGGTGTTCAAGCAAACGTGCTTTTGTACTTTCATCCCAATATCCACAGTTTGTTAAAAGCAGAAACGTATAGAGCCTCTGTTTACAGTGCAGGCAAAGAAGTACAAATTAGTGTTGAGTTAAAAATCAGAATATTAAGCGCATGAGCATTTACGCTTTCACAAGACATTTTTCTTGCGTGGCAAAATGTCGTTTATTGAAGACTTGTCCTAAGAATAATTTTTAACAATTGTTTTCATATTAGTTAGAAAAATGACAATAAAAAAATAAATATATATAATACATTCAGTATCAAGCCACCGTGCACTTACTTTATTGTGGTCGGCGTACACAGTAGCCATCACGATCACGTTAAACAGCAAAATTTAAACTTTAATTCATATTGTGTAGCAGTAAATATGCTCTTGGTGTCGCTATTGACCCATAGACCCAGACAGACTCGCACCACTCCACCCACCGCTGCAGGACAACGGCGAGACTTTCATCGGGGAAGCGGTGAAAACGAACGTTTACTGCGAAGCTCTGGATCATCAGCTGGTTTGGGACAGTTTTGTTCTACTGCTGTAGAAAATTGAGGTTCGTTAAAATAGATACAGAGTTGTTTTCGTCATGATGGAGGACAAAGGATTCACGGGGCTTCGTCCGATCCTCCTCTTCACCGTCTTGATTGCAACGCTGGATCTCGTTCATGGAGACCTGAGTTATTCTGTTCAAGAGGAGATGAAACGCGATTCAGTTATTGGAAATGTTGCCAAAGACCTCGGACTGGATCTCAGAGCTTTATCTAATCGGAAGGCCCGCGTTGATTTAGGTGGAACTCGTAAGCGTTACTGTGAGATTAATCTGAGCACCGGAGATTTGATCACATCGGAGAGAATCGACAGAGAAAACCTTTGTGGAAAGAGAGCATCGTGCGTCGTTAAGGTGGATTTGGTTTTAGAAAATCCTTTAGAGCTTCACAGAGTAAGTCTGCATGTCCAGGATGTAAATGATAATTCCCCCAAATTTCGAGAAAATTCAATTGAAATGGAAATTCATGAGTCGGCAGACAAGGGCACCCGCTTCTCTATCGAGGAGGCAAATGACGCGGATATCGGTCAAAATGCTGTTCAGAGATACATTCTTCAAAAGAACGACAACTTTATTCTCTCTGCAGACAACAAGAAGGTTGAACTGGTGTTAGAGAACAGACTTGATCGAGAGAAACAAAAGGAAATGAATTTGCTGCTTACAGCCTTAGACGGAGGCTCTCCTCAGAGATCAGGTACTGTAGTCATACACGTCACTGTGCTGGATGCTAATGATAACGCCCCAGTGTTCAGTCAGGCCGTTTATAAAGCCAGTCTGCCTGAAAACTCTCCTCTAGACACTGTAGTGATGCAGGTTAGTGCCACTGATGCAGATGAAGGAGTGAATGGAGATGTGATATATAATCTTGGGCACTCGTCAGAGGATGATGCAAATATTTTTATTATTAATGCAAAAACTGGAGAAATCAGAGTGTCTGGTACAATTGATTATGAAGAAAACACTTTCTTTGAAATGAGAATCCAGGCTAAAGACGGGTTAGGTTTAACATCCTATGCTCAAGCTATTATTACTATTATTGATAAAAATGATAATCCCCCCGAGGTTTACATGAAGTCTCTGACCAATCCAGTACCTGAGAATGTGTCCCCTGGTTCAGAGGTGGGCATCATCAATGTGCAGGACAGAGACAGTGAAAAAAGCGGACAGGTCCGCTGCTCCATTCAGCAAAACGTCCCTTTTAAGCTGGTTCCTTCTATTAAAAACTATTATTCTCTGGTGACCACAGGACAACTGGACCGTGAACTAGTGTCTGATTACAACATTACAATCAGTGCCACTGACGAGGGCTCTCCACCTCTGTCCTCCTCTAAAACGCTTCACTTGTCTGTAGCAGACATCAACGACAACCCCCCTGTGTTTGAGGAAGAGTCCTACAGCGCATATGTGAGTGAAAATAACAGAGCCGGGTCCACTTTGTGTTCCGTTAGTGCTGGAGACCCCGACTGGAGACAAAACGGAACCGTGATTTATTCTCTGTTAGCCGCTGAGGTGAACGGTGCTCCGGTGTCCTCTTATGTGTCTGTTAATGGAGACACGGGGCTGATCCACGCTGTCAGGTCCTTTGATTATGAACAGCTGAGGAGCTTTAAAGTGCACGTGATGGCCAGAGACAACGGTTCTCCTCCTCTCAGCAGTAACGTGACCGTCAGTGTGTTCATATCAGACGTTAATGACAACTCTCCTCAAATACTGTATCCAGCCCCGGAGGGCAACTCCTTCATGACCGAGCTGGTCCCCAAAGCTGCACACGGAGGCTCTCTGGTGTCCAAAGTGATCGCTGTGGACGCCGACTCTGGACAGAACGCCTGGCTGTCCTACCATATAGTCAAATCCAGCGATCCGGGACTCTTCTCTATCGGTGTCCACAGTGGAGAGATCAGGACGCAGCGGGACATTTCTGAGTCTGACAGCATGAAACAGAACCTGATTGTGGCAGTGAAAGATAACGGACAGCCCTCTCTCTCTGCCACCTGCTCCATGTATTTACTCATTTCTGATAACTTGGCTGAGGTGCCAGAGCTGAAGGACATTTCTTATGATGAGAAGAATTCCAAACTGACCTCTTATCTGATCATCGCGCTGGTGTCTGTGTCCACCTTCTTCCTGACCTTCATCATCATCATCCTGGGTGTGAGGTTCTGTCGCAGGAGAAAGCCCAGAATGTTGTTTGACGGAGCAGTAACCATCCCCGGCGCTTATCTCCCTCCTAATTACGCCGATGTTGACGGCACAGGAACTTTACGCAGCGCTTACAATTATGACGCCTACCTGACAACAGGGTCTAGAACCAGTGACTTTAAGTTTGTGACATCTTACAATGACAACACACTTCCTGCTGAGCAGACTCTGAGGAAAAGCCCCACTGACTTTGCTGATGTGTTTGGTCAGCTGGAGGAGTCTCCAGAGGTAGGCCACCAGCTCCATTTCATGTTTGATTAGTGATGTGTTTTGACAGGGCGATGTGCATCAGCAGTTATCTTTGTTTGTCCATTCACAAATACTTTTCTGTTTAATTTATGGAGTATTTAATTTTCTTAGTCTCATTGATGTCTCAAAAGTTCAGGTAGTTGTATTTTTTTTGACACATGCATGTTTTGTTGTTGTTGGTGCAGTTTTGTGAAGAAATACTTGCTCTAAATATTTTCTCTTTTTACTTGCAATTTTCTTTAAATAGATGTTTAGCCTGACCAGGTAGCAGGTAGCTCATTTCATAGTTTTTTATTTTTATTTTTTATCTATACTGAGATCATACTTCTTGTTTACTCTCAAGCAAAGTTTGTTGGATTTTGAAAATGCTGTTAGCCAAAGAGGCAGGTCTGTGTTAAAGTGAATCTGTTTATTGGGGCAGTTATCTAATATAAGTTTGTGCAGGTTTATAATTAAAAACAATGGAGAAGTTCAAACCATCAATATGCTGAACAGGGAATAAGCAGAGCACAGATGTAACTTTGGTGTGGTGCCCTGTGTGTGATCAACAGTTTATAAATATATATACAGCTGGTAGCTGTGTTTTATCTTGCTTATAGTCACGTTGAAACAGGCTTACTGAGCAATGTGTACAACAAATTTTTGGCCATCTAAATGTGATAAACTTTCCTTGAGTATCTGAAAACACATCTGACATTTGCAATATTCATCAAGTGAAGGAAGTAGGACTGGTTAAGCTTTGTGAAGTGCTGGTAGACGGTAATCCCATGATTCTGAAACATGGATATAACGTGTCTGAAAAAGGGAATTAATTTCTCATAAACACAGTCTATAACATAAACAAAGGTATGATCATCAATAACCATAACAATTTTTACACTTCTAGGTCAATTAAATTATTAAAATAACTTTAATTTGTTAAGAGATGTGTCATGGAAGATTTTGTCCAAAAATTCACTCTCGATATGTTTTGAAATGAAAATCCACAAAAGTCTGATCGGGAAGTAAGTTTGTATTGTGCAATATGGAGACAGCAAACTCCAGTACAGGTGTACATCAGAAAAGTACCTCTTTGAAGGGGAAAATTCAAACAGCATAGGTCCTACATGAGTCTTCCTAAAAAGGTAACATTTGCAGCCTGATATGGGAACTATTCCTGTCTGGTTGCCAAACATGTAGTGTCCATTTACAGACGTCTTCACAGGCTCCCAGCTCCTGCTGACCGTTGCCTGTTTTTGAATAACTAAATCTGTTGACATCAGCAATCTTTTTTAATAGCCAGGCACTTGTTGTCTAGATGATAAACTCAACATGGTATCAGAATTTTGAAAATTTGGAGAATTTCCTGATCAGATGTTAATGAAATTAATGGTATTGACAAATGATCAATTGGAACAAGGAGCCTGTTTACTCCTACAACAGCTCAATTAATCTAATTGGCACCAACTGCTTGTCTGAAGATGAGTGTTTGATGACAAATTCAAGATCAGTACCAATATAACTGAAATACAAAATGAATGGTAATTTTCAAGGATTATTCCTGTGAAGACAAATGATACTTTATTTGTATGTTGTGGAAAATAATCTTAATTTGTGATATTTAACGACCATATCTGCAAAACAATCACATATAATTTCCCTGTAATACCTCATAACATAGTGTTCATTTATTTGACATTTGATTCACAATTCACACCTTTCTGTTGTATAAAAATATATTTCTCCAATACTCTTGTATTGAAACCCTTGATTCCATCAGCTACATGAGCTACATGAGCTACATCAGCTACATCAGCTACATCAGCTACATGAGCTGCCTCAGCCTGCTCGTCTGTCTTCGACCGCTGTCCTTGGTGCTGAAAATGCTCTCGACATTTGAATCACACCCGGGGGTCTACCCAACTCAGTGAGACTCTGCGCTTCTATAAAATACCAGAAAAAGCTATTCTTGACGCTTCAGTGTTTCCGACTGTAGTTGCAGTAATGAAAACAGACTCGTGGGGTCGCCATTTACTTGCAGATATGAGAAGATGTTTCTCCACCCACAGTAAAGGCAGCTTTGTCATTGTTCCACCAGCGGAGGACTGCATTTTTCAGCTGTGGTGATCATCTACAATTCTTATTACGACGGGTTTTTTTTCCAAAGAAATAATGGAAAGCAGGAGAAAATTACTTCTCGACCTTTTCTTCTGTTTTGCCGTCTTGGTGCGCAACAGCAGCGCGGACCTGAGCTATTCTGTCCCGGAGGAGATGAGGCCCGGATCTATTGTTGGGAATATCGCCAAGGATCTCGGACTGGAAGCAGGGAAATTGTTCATTCGTAAAGCTCGTATCGATACTGAGGATCAGCACTACTGTGATATTGACCTAAAGACGGGGAATTTCGTCATCAGGGAGAGGATTGACAGAGAGGAGCTGTGCGGGGAAAAGGCTTCGTGTGTGCTTAAATCTGAATTGGTTCTGGAGAGCCCGTTAGAGGTGCACCGCATTTCACTGCTCATACAGGATGTAAACGACAATTCACCCGTTTTCCCAAAGGATGTAATAAAACTGGAAATAAGAGAATCGGCAGATAAAGGAGCTCGTTATCGCGTTAATGATGCACATGACGCTGATATTGGACACAACGTTGTCAAAGATTATATTTTAGAAAAGAATAACCATTTTGTGTTGTCTGTTCGGGATGATGTGGAGGGTTCGAAGAGCGTCGAGTTAGTTTTGGACAAAGAACTGGATCGTGAAAAGGAGCAGAATGTAAATCTCGTGATGGTTGCTGTTGACGGTGGAAACCCACAAAGATCCGGAACCGCAACAATACAGATAACTGTACTAGATGCTAATGATAACGCCCCGGTCTTCGAGCAGGCCGTTTATAAAGCTGATCTACCGGAAAACGCAGCGCTTGGTACCGTCGTCCTCACAGTCAGCGCTTCTGATGCAGACGAGGGTGTCAATGGAGAAGTGACCTATGAGTTCAGTCGCATTTCAGACAAGGCTAAAAAGGTTTTTACACTCAACAGCAAAACGGGAGAGATTAAAGTCTCGGGACCACTTGATTTTGAGAGCAATCCTAATTATGAAATGCGCATTGATGCTAAAGACGGTTTCGGACTTTCATCCGACTGCAAATTAATGATTAAAATCACAGACGTAAATGACAACGCGCCAGTAATACACGTTAAATCACTGACCGATCCAGTACCTGAGGACGTGTCCCCTGGTTCAGAGGTGGGCATCATCAACGTTCAGGACAGAGACTCAGAAAATAACAGACAGGTCCGCTGCTCCATTCAGCAAAACGTCCCTTTTAAGCTGGTTCCTTCTATTAAAAACTATTATTCTCTGGTGACCACAGGACAACTGGACCGTGAACTAGTGTCTGATTACAACATTACAATCAGTGCCACTGACGAGGGCTCTCCACCTCTGTCCTCCTCTAAAACGCTTCACTTGTCTGTAGCAGACATCAACGACAACCCCCCTGTGTTTGAGGAAGAGTCCTACAGCGCATATGTGAGTGAAAATAACAGAGCCGGGTCCACTTTGTGTTCCGTTAGTGCTGGAGACCCCGACTGGAGACAAAACGGAACAGTGATTTATTCTCTGTTAGCCGCTGAGGTGAACGGTGCTCCGGTGTCCTCTTATGTGTCTGTTAATGGAGACACGGGGCTGATCCACGCTGTCAGGGCCTTTGATTATGAACAGCTGAGGAGCTTTAAAGTGCACGTGATGGCCAGAGACAACGGTTCTCCTCCTCTCAGCAGTAACGTGACCGTCAGTGTGTTCATATCAGACGTTAATGACAACTCTCCTCAAATACTGTATCCAGCCCCGGAGGGCAACTCCTTCATGACCGAGCTGGTCCCCAAAGCTGCACACGGAGGCTCTCTGGTGTCCAAAGTGATCGCTGTGGACGCCGACTCTGGACAGAACGCCTGGCTGTCCTACCATATAGTCAAATCCAGCGATCCGGGACTCTTCTCTATCGGTGTCCACAGTGGAGAGATCAGGACGCAGCGGGACATTTCTGAGTCTGACAGCATGAAACAGAACCTGATTGTGGCAGTGAAAGATAACGGACAGCCCTCTCTCTCTGCCACCTGCTCCATGTATTTACTCATTTCTGATAACTTGGCTGAGGTGCCAGAGCTGAAGGACATTTCTTATGATGAGAAGAATTCCAAACTGACCTCTTATCTGATCATCGCGCTGGTGTCTGTGTCCACCTTCTTCCTGACCTTCATCATCATCATCCTGGGTGTGAGGTTCTGTCGCAGGAGAAAGCCCAGAATGTTGTTTGACGGAGCAGTAACCATCCCCGGCGCTTATCTCCCTCCTAATTACGCCGATGTTGACGGCACAGGAACTTTACGCAGCGCTTACAATTATGACGCCTACCTGACAACAGGGTCTAGAACCAGTGACTTTAAGTTTGTGACATCTTACAATGACAACACACTTCCTGCTGAGCAGACTCTGAGGAAAAGCCCCACTGACTTTGCTGATGTCTTTGGAGAATCTGACAGTTCACCTGAGGTAGGAAACATTTAAGAGGTCCTTGTGATTCAAAGTATCTTTTGCTTTTTTCTGTTGCCATCTAGAGACATTCTTTATCGCAGTGATATCAATTATTTTCCTTTACATATTGATTTTTATCAAGAAATAAGGTCTTGTTAACCAACTTTAGTCCTTGTTTTCACCCCAACGTCGTTCTTATGGTGGAAAAAATTGCATAATGTTTTTTTTCCCATGATGACATCATAATAATTAGTGACTGGAATTGACCAAAGTTTGCTGAGGGGTCTTTCAATGTTTCTTTAGAAATAGGGGATCCTGGGTGAGCAGCTGCTGGAAGATTCTCTTTTTTCCGGTCTTTCTTTCTTTACTTCTTTCCTTCTTTCTTTCGAGTAAAAATTCTTTGACACAGAAAAATCAGGGCATGAGAATATGTGCACATTTTAAATGGATTTAACCAATACATACATTAGTTTCTAAGTTGGCAGAGTCATGTGTGTTTTCTATCTGCTATATATTGGCAAAAACGTCTTTATTGTCTCAAGATTATTGTTTAAGCAGCCCCCCATAATTTATATAAATATGAAGAGAGTTTGTGTGTTCTCTGTTTTGAGGTTAAGTAGCAGTCTTTTTCACTTTTATCTGGAAATCATATTTATGAGAGGTGAAGATTATTTTGCAGAAAAACAGGAAAAAAAGTTTTATTTTCTTTTGGCATTGTTGATTCTAGCGTGGATTAAGACTTTGAAAGTAATTTAGGATTCTTCTGTGATATAATTTGAGTCCATTATTTTCCAACAGGATAAGATATTGTTTTATTGACCATATAATGATGGAATGATTTGGCATTCATTTATTTGTACACAGCAACATTATAAAACGAGGAATATAATATATTGTGCAATTGATGTGGTGTATTTATCATGACAATATTGGTCATTTTAACAATCCTTAAAACTGTTCAAACGCAAGGAAAGAAAAATGCGCCACGTTCTTGTTATGCCTCTATTAATACTCATGGTGTCAGTGTGGACCAGCAGACCAGAAGACTCGGTCTCTCTCCACCCTTGACTCCCATCAAACCTCAAAACAGAATATGCTCTTGTGCTGCAGCTGGGAAACGCGTCGCCACTGATAGTACAGAGATTATTACCGATACAGAAGATATTGAACAAATATTATGGTTTGACTTGGTTGGATGTTTTTTTTTTTGTTTACTTTCGTCCCCATAACGATGGATTTCCACGGATCTGCGCTGCGCCGCGTCCTTGCTTTTATTTTCCTTGTTCTCTCGCCCGTCAATGGAGACGTGAGCTACTCTGTACCCGAGGAGATGAAACGTGGATCGGCAATCGGGAATATCGCGAAGGATCTGGGACTTGATCTGGGCAGACTGTCCGCTCGGAAGGCCCGCATCGATACTGAGGATAACAGTGTAAAATACTGCGGTTTAAATCTGAATACCGGAGAGCTGATCGTACAAGAGAGGATCGACCGAGAAGCTCTTTGTGAGAAGAGGGCGTCGTGCGTCCTTAAGCAGGAACTGGTGCTGGAAAATCCTTTAGAGCTGCATCGGATCAGTATCCATGTTCAGGACATAAACGATAATTCACCGCAGTTTAAAGAGGAGTCAATTAAACTGGAAATCAGGGAATCGGCTGACAAAGGTGCTCGTTTTCTCTTGGATGAAGCGCACGACGCAGATATCGGACAAAATACTGTTCAAGGCTACACACTTCAACAGAATGACCACTTTAAATTAAATGTAAAAACTAAAACTAGTAATCAAAAATATTGTGAATTATTATTAGACAAAGAATTAGACAGAGAGGACCAAAAAGAAATGATGATGTTACTAACAGCCTTAGACGGAGGCTCTCCTCAGAGATCAGGTACTGTAGTCATACACGTCACTGTGCTGGATGCTAATGATAACGCCCCAGTGTTCAGTCAGGCCGTTTATAAAGCCAGTCTGCCTGAAAACTCTCCTCTAGACACTGTAGTGATGCAGGTTAGTGCCACTGATGCAGATGAAGGAGTGAATAGGGAAATTACCTATGGATTTAATCTTCTTTCAGAAGAAAGACAACCATTTTCATTAAATCTTAGAACAGGAGAGGTTAGATTAGCCTCATCCATTGACTATGAAAGAAAGGCAACATATGAAATGCAAATAAGTGCGAAAGATGGTTTGGGACTGGGGTCTTATGCTACTTTGATTATTGAGATTACTGATGTAAATGATAATGCTCCAGTTATTCAGCTGAAATCTCTGACCAATCCAGTACCTGAGGACGTGTCCCCTGGTTCAGAGGTGGGCATCATCAACGTTCAGGACAGAGACTCAGAAAACAACAGACAGGTCCGCTGCTCCATTCAGCAAAACGTCCCTTTTAAGCTGGTTCCTTCTATTAAAAACTATTATTCTCTGGTGACCACAGGACAACTGGACCGTGAACTAGTGTCTGATTACAACATTACAATCAGTGCCACTGACGAGGGCTCTCCACCTCTGTCCTCCTCTAAAACACTTCACTTGTCTGTAGCAGACATCAACGACAACCCCCCTGTGTTTGAGAAAGAGTCCTACAGCGCATATGTGAGTGAAAATAACAGAGCCGGGTCCACTTTGTGTTCCGTTAGTGCTGGAGACCCCGACTGGAGACAAAACGGAACAGTGATTTATTCTCTGTTAGCCGCTGAGGTGAACGGTGCTCCGGTGTCCTCTTATGTGTCTGTTAATGGAGACACGGGGCTGATCCACGCTGTCAGGTCCTTTGATTATGAACAGCTGAGGAGCTTTAAAGTGCACGTGATGGCCAGAGACAACGGTTCTCCTCCTCTCAGCAGTAACGTGACCGTCAGTGTGTTCATATCAGACGTTAATGACAACTCTCCTCAAATACTGTATCCAGCCCCGGAGGGCAACTCCTTCATGACCGAGCTGGTCCCCAAAGCTGCACACGGAGGCTCTCTGGTGTCCAAAGTGATCGCTGTGGACGCCGACTCTGGACAGAACGCCTGGCTGTCCTACCATATAGTCAAATCCAGCGATCCGGGACTCTTCTCTATCGGTGTCCACAGTGGAGAGATCAGGACGCAGCGGGACATTTCTGAGTCTGACAGCATGAAACAGAACCTGATTGTGGCAGTGAAAGATAACGGACAGCCCTCTCTCTCTGCCACCTGCTCCATGTATTTACTCATTTCTGATAACTTGGCTGAGGTGCCAGAGCTGAAGGACATTTCTTATGATGAGAAGAATTCCAAACTGACCTCTTATCTGATCATCGCGCTGGTGTCTGTGTCCACCTTCTTCCTGACCTTCATCATCATCATCCTGGGTGTGAGGTTCTGTCACAGGAGAAAGCCCAGAATGTTGTTTGACGGAGCAGTAACCATCCCCGGCGCTTATCTCCCTCCTAATTACGCTGATGTTGACGGCACGGGAACTTTACGCAGCGCTTACAATTATGACGCCTACCTGACAACAGGGTCTAGAACCAGTGACTTTAAGTTTGTGACATCTTACAATGACAACACACTTCCTGCTGAGCAGACTCTGAGGAAAAGCCCCACTGACTTTGCTGATGTGTTTGGTCAGCTGGAGGAGTCTCCAGAGGTAGGCCACCAGCTCCATTTCATGTTTGATTAGAACTGATGTGTTATTAAGGACAATGTGCCTCAGCAGTTGTCTCTGTCTAATAACAAAGTTATATTTTCATTTATATAATTAAGTGAAAATCTTTTTATGAACTTTTTGAGAGATGCATTGAATTCACAAATCATAATTTAGCTAGATGTATTTCAGTTTCACTCATATTTGTGTATTTTGTGTGTGTGTGTGAGAGGTGTCGAGAAGATTTTTGCAACTTTGTTTTAAACTCTTGTTCCTCAAAATATTCAGCCCTTGTTTGTGCAATTTGTAAATGAATATTTTCAGTCTTATCAAAAGGAAGGTCACCTCAAAGCAGAAAGATAGCTTTTCTCATACGTTCCCAACAAAATTCCTGCTTCCTCTGTGGAGAAACGATTTTCTTGTTGCATAAAAGTGTTATTTGTCATTTATGTGGGTGTCAATCAGTTTGTCATTATTCTCTTTGAGACGGTCCTCTCAGTGATGGGATTTAGTTTGGTTTGCATCAATGCTGAGCTGTTCAGTGACCTGTTTCCAGGTGATTTCTGATTAGAAATGCTTGTCAAGGCAGCGGGTGTTCCCTGGGCTGTGTGGGATTGTGGCATTTGTCCAAACCTTGTGAAGATGTAGCTCTCAGTTCTTCATTCAGTTCAGTTCTCAGTTCTTCGTTCCTCATTTTCCTGTTTTTTACTGATCTGAGATCAGTACATTTTGGAAATATGGAGTGGCAGGTGGCTTTGACCAGCTCAGCTCTGCTCTTTTCGTAGCAACTGCCAGTAAAATCCTCCTTCTCTACCTCCCCCAATTTGGTGGAATAAGGGAGAGGACATTAGAATAGTGATCTGTGCAGCACTAAGGTGGCCAAATCTATCACACGTGAGCCACTGAGAAGTTCTTAATGAGGTGGAGGAAGCAGCAATGACCAATTCTCTGTGAACTTTGTGATCTAATGCCTGTGAACCAGACCCAGTCAACACTAATCATCTTCTTCAGCTGAATTTTAGATTTCTTGGAGTCACTTTAAGACAGCCTGATTGAAGAACATGTCTCATGAATTGTCAGTAATTTAAATATGAGATGATTTTGTTGTGAATTAAAAGTTTCAGGCCCGACAAAAGTCATCAACTTTTAACAAGATGAGTAAACTAAAGGAAGCAGAACTCAATAAGTTGAGTGAGATACTGCAAACCATTACTTCAAATATTTTAAAATAATGGCTTTCATATATGTAAGAAAAGGAGAAACAATGTTCTCTCTGAATGTTTTAAATTACATACACCAAGTTATGATGTCCAGGAAAGATCAGTTTAATTTTGACTCGGCAAATGGAGAAAATTATGAGGTATCCTTTCTGTGATGGAGTGTTTGATGACGATGATTTTAATGATAATTAAATATTTTCCATTTAAAATAATTAACAAGGTTTATGGATGAATCAATTGATCAATTATCATTTTTTACATAAAGAAAGTCATTTTTATTCAAGGTAAACCTAACCTGCCATGTCTGCAACATGAAGAAATATAATTTCATACTTAATAAGATTTGTGTACCATGAAATCACTCTTCATCTTCCTGTAATACTTGACTACATTTATCCAATACTCTTGTATTGAAACCCTTGATTCCATGAGCTACATGAGCTACATCAGCTACATGAGCTACATGAGCTACATCAGCTATATGAGCGACATCAGGTACATGAGCTACATGAGCTACATGAGCTACATGAGCTGCATGAGCTACATGAGCTACATCAGCTACATCAGCTATATGAGCGACATCAGCTACATGAGCTACATGAGCTACATGAGCTACATGAGCTACATGAGCTACATGAGCTGCCTCAGCCTGCTCGTCTGTCTTCGACCGCTGTCCTTGGTGCTGAAAATGCTCTCGACATTTGAATCACACCCGGGGGTCTACCCAACTCAGTGAGACTCTGCGCTTCTTTAAAATACCAGAAAAAGCTCTTCTTGACGCTTCAGTGTTGCCGACTGTAGTTGCAGTATTGAAAACAGACTCGTGGGGTCGCCATTTACTTGCAGATATGAGAAGATGTTTCTCCACCCACAGTAAAGGCAGCTTTGTCATTGTTCCACCAGCGGAGGACTGCATTTTTCAGCTGTGGTGATCATCTACGAATTACGTTACGACGTTTATTCTAAAGAAATAATGGAAATCAGGAGAAAATTACTTCTCGACCTTTTCCTCTGTTTTGCCGTCTTGGTGCGCAACAGCAGCGCGGACCTGAGCTATTCTGTCCCGGAGGAGATGAGGCCCGGATCTATTGTTGGGAATATCGCCAAGGATCTCGGACTGGAAGCAGGGAAATTGTTCATTCGTAATGCTCGTATCGATACTGAGGATCAGCACTACTGTGATATTGACCTAAAGACGGGGAATTTCGTCATCCGGGAGAGGATTGACAGAGAGGAGCTGTGCGGGGAAAAGGCTTCGTGTGTGCTTAAATCTGAATTGGTTCTGGAGAGCCCGTTAGAGGTGCACCGCATTTCACTGCTCATACAGGATGTAAACGACAATTCACCCGTTTTCCCAAAGGATGTAATAAAACTGGAAATAAGAGAATCGGCCTTTAAAGGAGCTCGTTATCGCGTTAATGATGCACATGACGCTGATATTGGACACAACGTTGTCAAAGATTATATTTTAGAAAAGAATAACCATTTTGTGTTGTCTGTTCGGGATGATGTGGAGGGTTCGAAGAGCGTCGAGTTAGTTTTGGACAAAGAACTGGATCGTGAAAAGGAGCAGAATGTAAATCTTGTGATGGTTGCTGTTGACGGTGGAAACCCACAACGATCCGGAACCGCAACAATACAGATAACTGTACTAGATGCTAATGATAACGCCCCGGTCTTCGAGCAGGCCGTTTATAAAGCTAATCTACCAGAAAACGCAGCGCTTGGTACCGTCGTCCTCACAGTCAGCGCTTCTGATGCAGACGAGGGTGTCAATGGAGAAGTGACCTATGAGTTCAGTCGCATTTCAGACAAGGCTAAAAAGGTTTTTACACTCAACAGCAAAACGGGAGAGATCAAAGTCTCGGGACCACTTGATTTTGAGAGTAATCCTAATTATGAAATGCGCATTGATGCTAAAGACGGTTTCGGACTTTCATCCGATTGCAAATTAATGATTAAAATCACAGACATAAACGACAACGCGCCAGTAATATACGTTAAATCACTGACCGATCCAGTACCTGAGGACGTGTCCCCTGGTTCAGAGGTGGGCATCATCAACGTTCAGGACAGAGACTCAGAAAATAACAGACAGGTCCGCTGCTCCATTCAGCAAAACGTCCCTTTTAAGCTGGTTCCTTCCATTAAAAACTATTATTCTCTGGTGACCACAGGACAACTGGACCGTGAACTAGTGTCTGATTACAACATTACAATCAGTGCCACTGACGAGGGCTCTCCACCTCTGTCCTCCTCTAAAACGCTTCACTTGTCTGTAGCAGACATCAATGACAACCCCCCTGTGTTTGAGGAAGAGTCCTACAGCGCATATGTGAGTGAAAATAACAGAGCCGGGTCCATTTTGTGTTCCGTTAGTGCTGGAGACCCCGACTGGAGACAAAACGGAACAGTGATTTATTCTCTGTTAGCCGCTGAGGTGAACGGTGCTCCGGTGTCCTCTTATGTGTCTGTTAATGGAGACACGGGGCTGATCCACGCTGTCAGGTCCTTTGATTATGAACAGCTGAGGAGCTTTAAAGTGCACGTGATGGCCAGAGACAACGGTTCTCCTCCTCTCAGCAGTAACGTGACCGTCAGCGTGTTCATATCAGACGTTAATGACAACTCTCCTCAAATACTGTATCCAGCCCCGGAGGGCAACTCCTTCATGACCGAGCTGGTCCCCAAAGCTGCACACGGAGGCTCTCTGGTGTCCAAAGTGATCGCTGTGGACGCCGATTCTGGACAGAACGCCTGGCTGTCCTACCATATAGTCAAATCCAGCGATCCGGGACTCTTCTCTATCGGTGTCCACAGTGGAGAGATCAGGACGCAGCGGGACATTTCTGAGTCTGACAGCATGAAACAGAACCTGATTGTGGCAGTGAAAGATAACGGACAGCCCTCTCTCTCTGCCACCTGCTCCATGTATTTACTCATTTCTGATAACTTGGCTGAGGTGCCAGAGCTGAAGGACATTTCTTATGATGAGAAGAATTCCAAACTGACCTCTTATCTGATCATCGCGCTGGTGTCTGTGTCCACCTTCTTCCTGACCTTCATCATCATCATCCTGGGTGTGAGGTTCTGTCGCAGGAGAAAGCCCAGAATGTTGTTTGACGGAGCAGTAACCATCCCCGGCGCTTATCTCCCTCCTAATTACGCCGATGTTGACGGCACAGGAACTTTACGCAGCGCTTACAATTATGACGCCTACCTGACAACAGGGTCTAGAACCAGTGACTTTAAGTTTGTGACATCTTACAATGACAACACACTTCCTGCTGAGCAGACTCTGAGGAAAAGCCCCACTGACTTTGCTGATGTGTTTGGAGAATCTGACAGTTCACCTGAGGTAGGACAATATTTCCATGTCCATGACACTAATTATATTTAAATTTTTATAACCATTTTTTTCTTGTAATTCCTCTAAATGTCATTGTCAATATTACCGTAATTAATTATATTTAGTTCAGTGGTATTACCTGTGGCTTAGAAGTTGTTTTTATTAATCTAGTGTTGTGTTTTCTTTTTTCTTTTTCTTTTTGAGGGTGGGGGGGGCATCTTTAGAAAACTGAATATATCAATATTAATTTTACATATTCTTAGGTTGCACTTTTGTCACATTTTTTTTATTATCCCTTCCATAA